>NW_008346434.1:433875-497792 GCF_000622305.1 Nannospalax galili
TTTTATTTTTTTATTTTGTGTGTTGTCCCTGAATGTTTGTAACTGTAACATATTCACACAATGTCCACAGAGGTTAGAAGAAGATGTTGTATCTCCTGGAAATGGAGTTACAGATAGTTCTTAACAGCCTTATCGGTTCTGGAACCGAACCTGGGTCTTCTGGAAGAGCAGTCAGTGCTCTTAACTGCTGAGTCATCTCTTCATCCCCTAAAAGTTAGATTTTTTTTTTTGAAAAGTAACTGAGGAAAATATGAATAGAAACATTTTAAGATGATTGAAGAAATAGTGTGAAAAGTCCCCTTTTGGTGGAGGGTAAGGTATCACATAATAAATTCTAGTACCTTTCATTCCAAACTAAGGAATTTAGTCTATTTAGCAGGCAAAACAATTGGAGATTTTGAAAGTTTGTTGAAGAATGGATTGGAGAGGAACTGAAGGTGTTTATGATGCTTCTTCAAGTGTTGAAGATGAAAGTGTTAAAGCCAGAACCAGGAAAGCGACAAACGTGACTAAAGACAGAACATGGGCAAGCTCTAAGGGAAATCAGTGCAGTTTGCTAACAGGTTGGTGTGAGGGGCAAAGACTGAGAGACGAAGAAACAAAGAGCGCATGGACAGTGGTGTTGTCACTAACGGAATCACAAGAATAAGATAACTGAATTGTAGAATAGAAAAATAAGTTTCAGCTTAACGATGCTGGCTTTGAGAAATGTCAGACAGAGGTGCTGAGTAGGCATTGGGACTTGAGTTCAGGATCATGGTTGTGATAACAGATGTGGAGTGATAGGACCCTTGTTGAAGCCATGGCTGCAGCTGAAAATCCCAAGGGGAAATAGCAGCCAAAGGCAAGGTCTTGGGGTCTATCCACATAAAGGATTGGGAAGATGTTGCTAAGCCAGGGAGAAAGATTGAAGTACAGCCATGGGGAGATGAGAACAGTACGGTGTGGGCCACTAAGCTGAGGCAGATAAGCTAAGGAGGGAAAGGGTATATATTAGTCACTTTTGTCTGTTGCTGTGATAGAAACATTGACCAAAGCAATTTATAGAAGGAAGAGTTTACTTGAGCTTACAGTTCCAGGGGAATTACAGGCCGTCATGGCAGGGATGCACGGTGGCTGGAGGTGGCTGGAGCAGGAGCAGCAGAAGCTAAGCTCTCACATCATCACACAGGCACAGGAAGCAAGAGAGCAACTGGAGATCTGGCAAGGCTTAAGAACTCTGTAAGCCCACCCCCAGTGATGTGCTTCCTCCAGGATAGCCACACCTTCTGGGGACAAAATGTCCAAATACTTGGAGTCTATGGGGGACATTTTCATTCAAACCATCACATTCCACCTCCTGGTCCCCATAGGCTCATGACCATATAAAATGCAAAATGCATGTAGTCCAACCTTAAAAGTCCCCATAGCCATTATCAGTCAAATACTTTAGCAAGTTCTAGAAGGTCAAGAATGCAGAAAGTTGCCTTAAACTTAGAGAAGGAGCTCATTGGTAGTGAGCAAGGATACAACTTCTGTAAGGAATGGAAATATTTTTTCTTTCTTTAAAAATTTTTATAGCTTTTATTGAATTTTCTCTTTAATGATTTCATATATGTATAAAGTGTATTCTGAGTACAGTAACCCCCCCACCTTTTCTAATCTCCCCCAACTCTACTAACACCCCCTCATATTTCCTTTGCACACATTCATAGCTCCCTTTTGTTTGTTTGTTTGGTTTTGTTTTTTGATGCCCACTGAACTGAACTGGGATCATCTGTGTGAGCATAGGTTTGGAATTATTTGTTGGGCCTGGTGGGGACCTTGCTGTGTATACTAGAAGACAATAACTTCCTCCTTGAGAGTCCATTAGTAGTCTGTCCTTCAACACAGAGGGGTTTTGGACCCCTCCCGATCCATGACTAACTGTTGACATGCCCAGTCTTCTGTAAGCTCACCGCAGGCAGCCACACATTTTTTGAAGATATCTGGTAATGGAAACAATGGAGATTGAAGGAGCAAGCATATTTGGAAAAGCATAGTAAGTTCAGTCACCTCAGAAAAGAAGATGGATGAGCACTACAGGAACGAGCAGGAGGAAACAGGTACTAGAGGTTGTTGGTGAGGAGGAAGGATTTAAGATAGCTCTTACCAGAGATTAAGGAATGTGTTTATTCTTGGCATTAAAATTACAATGATTTATCACTGCAAAATCAGAGTAGTTTTTTTTTTTTTTAATGATTATATGATCAAGGTAACCTGAATGGGTTTTCTCAGTAACTGCATCACATTTGTTTTGGTATATCTGACATCCAGTGATGAGCAGTCAAATGTTCACATGTAATAAATAATAATGGGAGGATGTATTTTGGGACTCCAGGATTTTAGGAGAACATTTGTGACCTTGAGCTGGTGAAATATTGTTTCAGTAGCTAGGCCTTTTGGGATAGAATATTCATTTTTAAAATTTTCCACTGGTTTAAAATAGCTGGGTTTTCTGTAAAAATAACTAGGATAATTGCACCACACAAAGCTCTGGGGGCAAACAGACCCCAGGCAGAGCACAACTGCAGTGTACTTGGTTGCTGTCTATGATATGAACTGAGTATCCTTGCACAGGACGAACTGGGGAACTTAGCAAAAGGGATGCTTAATAATATTTACACTTTAATTTGTTATTTATCATTCACTTTCTCCCAACATTGCACAATGTTTACTGAGCACACACCAGGTACTATTCTAAGTGCTGGAGACAGACGAGTCTCTACTCATGCAGACTGCTTTGCTATGAACAAATAATAATGTCAGATAGTGTCACTGAGTGATCAATGCAATAAATATAAAATAAAGCAAATGAAAGAGATAAAGAATAAAGGAGGCCTGGGGGCCTGGGATTGCTATGGTGTATAGAACGGCCTCAGAAGTTTTATAATGCCAGAACAGTAGGTAGATCTGAGCAATCAGGAGGAAGCATGTTAAGGGGAGAGCAGAGAGCTGTAAGAGTATAATGAACTTGGTATGCTTCATGAGGTTCAAGGTCACTGTAGTGGGAGTAAGACAGGTGGAGAATAGCAGACAAGAAGTTGGAAAGAGAGGACAGATCATGTGGCATTTTGAAAACCTCTATTCTCACAATTATGGGAAATCCTTGGGTGGGTTTTAAACAACAGCAAGATGTTAGAGAATATGCTTTTAGAGAATCACTTTGACTACTCTGTGGAAACAGGCCATAGAATGGTTAGGCCTGAAGCAGTTAGGGGCTATGGCAGTAATACACGCCAGAGAAGACCAAAGTTTGAAAGCCAGTGACAGTAGTCATGGAGAGGAAAAAAGGAAAGAGTCTAGAAGTAGTTTAAAAAACTTTTACTAGCAGCTTTGTCAAAATATAACTCATACATGTTACCATTTTATTTAATTGAACCTTTTCAAAGTGCGCAGTTAAATGGATTTAGAGACATGATGGGACCCCAGCACAGAGCAGACAGAAGTGTGAGAGAAAGAGAAGCATTACTAATGTGGATTAAGTAACCAGATTAGTGCTGGGAACATTTCCTGAGCACCAGGGAGAAGCAGGCCTGTATCACTGGACTTGAAGATGACCTGTAACCAGAAAGATACCATTCTAGGTGTGTATTTTTGATTATCCTTTCCCCTACATGGCACTTTCTGTTTGGGGACCCAATGAGTTGATCAAAGGTCCAGTTACTGAAATCTAGATATAGAGTCAGGCTAATTAGGTAGACTGATCTGATGTTCAGAAATCAAACAATACACTTAGGAATTTGTATTTTCACTACCTGGATGCTTAGATCAAGCATCTTTCTTAGCTATGACAGAAGATAAATTTCTCCCGGAAGCCAGGCAGCAAATAATTATGCAACGTATTTTTTCTCTGAGATACTGAAGAGCAAATGGTCAAGCTGGATATTTTTAGTGGGCTGTAGAATGATCTCTGTGAACCTCCTCTCATGGAACGAGAATAGGAACATAATCAGATGTATCTATGTTGCCCAATAAATCACTGATATGTGAAATTTGGTGATCTCCATTGGGATTCCCCACCATTAGCTCTCCAAGCCTGATGTGATGTGCCAATTGCATTTGTGACATGTGTGTTTACATACTATAAACTTACAATCTTTAAAATATGTGTGTAGATGTGGGGTCTCTCCCTCTCCTCGTGGGTTTTTGGCCACCGGTCCATGAGAACAAAGGGAGCAGAAGCGACAAACGGGGTCAGGACGGCCAGTCAGCACTGACAAAAGAAAGCCCTTCTGGGGAGGCAGTTTCAATGATACAAACAGCTCTAGACTCAGTGAAACAGCCCCATTTATTCAGTGGGGCTTAGGGAAAATATAGTGTGGAGGCAGCAGCCAATGCTTCAGCTGATAGGTGCTCATAGTATGCTTATTTACATGTGGCAGTGGGCTCCTATCATCCGGGCAATGCCTAATTATCATATAGAAAAAACCTGGGGGTAGTTTTTACTCCAGGTAACGATGCCAAAGGTCATGTTCCAAATAAGGTCAGGCATCTGTGCTTGGCGGCACTTTCCAGGTAAGTCAAGTAGAGAGCAGGAGGCTCCCTGTTGAGAAGGGGAGTCCTTCCATATAGTGCCGAGCCCCTTAGAGCTATCCAGACATGGAGGACCTCAACCCTAGCAGCAGGGGTCCCCAACATGTAGACATACATATATAAAACTCAAGTTTAATAATAGCAATCCACATTCATTACTAAATCCTGGATAAGCACAAAGAAAAGCCAACTAGGTTGAATTGTAGAGAGGGAAACACTGATTAGTGGGAAGTATTTGGTCTGGAGTCTTGCCTTATTTAGGGACTCATTTGTCTCAGCTATTTATTGTTGTGTAACCAATCACGACAGTGTTTTGTGACTTACCACAACACTTTACTATTGTCTATTTTAGTGTTGAGAGTTGACTGAGTGCATATGGGCAGTCTTCACCCAGGGTCTTCACGCAGTTGCAGTCACATACCTACAGGAACAAGAGCCACGTGAGGACTATACTGTTCTTCATCATCCATATCTGATTCTTAGTACCCTCCACTTAGTCATTCTTTGTAGCAAAACAACTTGTATTTCTGACATGGCAGCTAGCTCCAGGAAACAGGAAGTAGGAAGTTGGCATGGTTCCAGAGGTACAAGACTCACAAAAGTGCTGCCTGAAACTAACACAATGTCACCAATATCATGTTCTATTGGTTGAAGTAGTCATAGTTCAGTCTAGATTCAAAATGAAGGAGCAGCCCCTACCTCTGCCTGGGGTATGATGAGCATATAGAAGGAGAGAAGAAACTGATCACAGCCATTCAGCAGATGAGCTCACTTAGTCAGCAGGTAACCATTCTCAACTCACACAAGGAATGACCAAGCCTTTTATAAGATTACTAAAAAATACTCTGGTTGCTCATTAGGATGACTACTATAAAATAAACAAGACATCCTAAGTTTGTTGGGGAGATGAAGTAATAGGAAACTGTGTGTTATTATTGGAAATGTAAGTAGTACATTTGCTGTGGAAAACAGTATGGAGGTCCTAAAAAAAATTACTGCATGATTTGGCAATTCTGCTATAAGGCATGTATCCCAAAGAATCAAAATCAGAGTCTTAAAAGGTATTTTCTCATAGTTACAGCAGTATTTTACAAATAATTAAAACATGGAAGCAACTTGGTGTCCATTTTTTGGTGAATGTGTATGAAAAATATGACATATACAATGAAATATTTCCTTAACCAGGAAAGAAGTTCATATGATACAATGTGGATAAAACTTCAAGGCATTCTGATAAGTGAAACAAGCCAGTCACAAAAAGACAGACACTGTATTGTTCCACTGGGGTGAACTAGCGAACTCAAATTCATAGAGACACAAAATATAATGGTGGTCCCAAGGGTGAGGGGAAGGAGAGTGAAAAGTAATTGTTAATTCATTGAGTTAATTCATGAGTTAATTCATGAGTTAATTCATGTAGAGTTGCGATCAGTGAAGAGAAGAATCTGAATGTGGATGGTGGTGATGTTTGTACATTATGGGTATATTTGATACTACTGAAATATATAATAAAAATGTTTAAGATGATGAGTTTATTATTCTTTGCCATTTTGGTAAAATAAGAAAATTGAAATAAAATCATTCAGCTGATTCAATCAAGGAAAAACCCCTGGATACCTGGTATTCTTGTTAGTTTTCATTGTCAATTTGACACAACTTAGAATCAGCTGGAAGGGGAAGCTCAGTGAGGAATTGTCTATGTCAGGTTGGCTTGTGGGCATGCCTGTGGGGGATTGTCTTAATTACTGATGTTAATTGATGTGGGAAGACTCAGCCTGAAAGTGGGCTGCACTATTCCTTCGTTTGGGGCTTGGAGTGTGTAAGAGCAGAGAAACTGGACACAAGCGTGCATGCGTACATTTCTCTGCTCTCGACTTTGGATGCGATGTGACCAGTGGCTTCAACTTCCTGTCTCTTGACTTTCCCATGAGCATAGGCTATAACCTGGAGCTGTGAGCTAAAAGAAACATTTCTCTCTTAAGCTGCTTTTCATCAGGGTGTTTTATCACAGAGACAGAAACGAAACTAAAACATCTGCTAACTGCTGTTATGGTCATTCTGTAATAGAAAATAATTTATTTGCAGTTGAGCTGTATCTTGAAAAGTTTATCCAAGAGCTGAAAAGGATTTTGAGACGTAAAGGCCACCAGAAAGGAAAAGCTTCGAGGGCTATATGGGTCTTTATGATAAGGACTCAGCAGAATTTTGTAGAAAAGGTCTAACAGTTATCCCATCATTTATAAGAAATCTGAAGTGATTCTTAAAGGAAGGTGAAATGACCTCAGTTGAACACCATGAGCATTTGAACCGTTGCATCCGGTACTAACAGAAACTCTCAGTAGCACACCCTGATATAAAGGACCAATGACGGATACTGTAATTCAAGTGAGGAATGGCCAACACAGCTTCCATTTCCAGAACAAGCAGTTAATCATAAAGCCTGGAATTACTCCCAGGATTTTTTTTTAAGTCTAGACAAAGCCACAAGATAACCCTTGTACAATTCATCTAGTGCCAATGGGATGTGAGGAGATAGAGATTTGCATTATCAAAGGGATTTTACAGAAAATAAAGTGATTTGTGAAAGAGAGAGAGAGACAGAAAAAGCAAACAAATTATTTGTATGTGATGATCGGAGAGGTGAGAGAGGGTTGGGAGCATTTGAGGGAACAAAGAAGCAGTTCTACAATGCTGAGGAAGTTGATCAGACTTCAGCTTCCCCAGGGGATAAGCAAGTTTTTTTTTTTTTTTTTTTAATTAACTTGTACTTGGCACTGGATTGTTCTGCACACAAAGACATTAATTCAAACCTAGGAAAAAACCCTAAGGGGTGGGAGGGTGGTGTTTTATTTGGAGGGCATGATAAATGAAGAACTGTTTTCACCACTAGTGCTCAAATGGAAGCTTCATATCCTAGCATGGCCAATGGAAAGCTACATGAGAGCATGGTTTACTTCCCTGAAAAGGCTCTAGGGTAATTACCTGGAGTCCGTGGATAGCTCTGGATCGAACCAAAGCTATGATAGTTGTACCCAGATAGGGTTCTCATCTTTCCAAGAATTTTTAATGACCAGAGTATTACAACTTTGGCGTTTCCTCAGTCTCAATTAGATTGCATACATAAGTCTCACTGACCCATATACAATGTTAATATAGTTCAAGTGTCTGACCTTATCTCCCTTCCCCTTACCTTGAAGCACATCTGTTTAATTCGGCCAACTGCAGCTGTAATTATTCTCTAACAATATCGGGTGAGAGGACAGACACCAGTAGAAGACAATTTTTCTCCTTTCCTATCCCATTCTTAAAAACATTAGCAAAAATTAAAGATTCTGAACACAGCCTCTATAATGCATACATTCTATTTCTAAGTGGAATTTCAGGAGAAATATATCCACTTTAAACATATTCAAGAATACAATAGTGGCTGTATTGCTAATGAGAAAAGATGAAAACACAAATACTTATCAACAGTGGAATAATACAAAACAGCTGAGACGGGCAAGCAAGCTATGGTGAAGCACAGCAACACTGATGGATCTCACAGACATGGTGCTGAGTGAAAAAAGCTGTACACAAAAGAATACCATTAGGGTTCAATTCATGTAAAGTTCAAGGATAGATAAAACTACTGACCGGGAGTGAGAAAGGACAGCTGTCTTTAGAGGCTGTGAACTGGTGTGAACGCAAGGAAGACATCCAAGAGGCTAGCAATGCTTCATACCCTCTCTCTGTGTTAGTCAAATCACATGTAAATTGTGATTGAGACATACATTTAAGATTTGAAAAAATTATGGTTTACTGAATGTTTATTATATACTAAAAAATAAAGAAGAAAAAGTCACCTTTCCGGAAGTTTACATTTAAAGATTCCAAATTTAAGCTTGTACTCCCTGTGTGAGCTCTGTATTGATGATGCATTGGCAATTGGATCGTGACTGTATTCAATAATTACCTGAAGGCATAGTTTCCAGATATGCTTATCATACAAAGGTAAGCATAATACAAATTGTGATCAAATAGATTTTCCATATGCATTGGTCTCAGGAATTACAATATTAACCATTGTTTACTATATAGATGACACACAATACAGGACAGGCTCATTTATGTTCAGCAAACATTTTTGTTATTTTTTATTGCTCCAGGTTTTAAAAAATCCTCCAAGAATGGTTAATTATAGGAATCTAAATGGGGCAAATAGCCCCCTTTATAAGGGTGTCTTGCAAAGTTTATTTCAGCCTTACTGTCTTCTGTTACAAGTGCATTGTCATAGGAGACCAAAGACATTCAAGCTGGAGAGCAAGCCCTCTTCTACCATGGTTTCCCTTCCTTCCCCTCCCTCTCTTCCTCTCTCCCTTCCTCCCTCCCTCCCTTCTTTCTTTCCTTCCTTCCTTCCTTCCTTCCTTCCTTCCTTCCTTCCCTCCCTCCCTCCCTCCCTCCCTCCCTCTCTCTCTCTCTCTTTCTCTTTCTTTCTTTCTTTCTTTCTTTCTTTCTTTCTTTCTTTCTTTCTTTCTTTCTTTCTTTTCTTTCTTTCTTTCTTCCTTTCTATCTTCTTTCCTTTTCTCCTTTCATCAGTCTCATCTAGCCCAGGTTGGCCTCCAACTTGATATGTAGCTGACGATGACCTTAAACTTCTGATCCTCCTGCCTCCACCTCCTGAATGCTGGGATTGCAGACATATGCTACCAAGCCCGCTGTAGCCAATACTGCATACTGAACTCCAGGCTTTGGGCACTCCACAAACTGAGCTACATCCTCAGCCCTTTAGTTTTCTTAAAATTCTCTCCCATTATTGCTTTTATTCTTTTGGCAAAGTAATTTTAGGAGCATAGTTTAGAAGAACTGTGTTTTTCTTTTAGCAGTTTTTAATATTTCTGTAACTTTATTTTTGAGAATTTCATACATGAGTATTGTATTGCCATTATTTCCATCCCTTCTGGTCCTCCTCCAACTCCTCTCATGTTCCCCCACTTTCTCCCAGTTACTTGCCTTCGTCTTTGATTATTACTGTTACATATCCACACATTTATAACAGTACACATGTGTGTGTGTGTGTGTGTGTGTGTGTATAATATAAACATATGCATTGAGTCCACTTAGTGGTGCTTGTGTGTCCCTGTGTTTAGGGCTGCCCACTTGGGGTTTGCTAGTTAATCTTTCAGGGAGCTAGTCCCTGGAGAAAACTGATTTCTCCCTCCCTCAAATATCATTTTAAAAGAACCAAATTTTAATTATCAGTTTGAAAAAAATTATTTACCTTGATTTAGCTGATATTTATTAATGGTTGGAATAAACCATTTCTACAGTTATAGAAGGCACACAATTCCATTCCTGACACATGGGGAATTCACATCATTTCAGGATCCAATACACAGTAACAGGAAGGCAGCACTGTGGGAGCCATTGATGAACAACATCTCCCTAGGGTGCTGTAGACATTAGTCACCAATACCAAGAGGTAAGGCTAGGATGGGAGTAGTTTAATTTCCAAATGAATGTCATTCTACTGTGGGCACATTCTTTGTTAGATAAAACTTCATTCATTCATTTAAAGCAGAGCCCATAACCTTCAAACCAAATGGCCAGAACAGCACTGTGAGGCCTTAGGTTTGTATCCTTTGTCCCTGATTCACTTTCAAAACCCTGTTTCTTGGTTGCTGCTTCAGAATCATGAGAAAAAGTCAAATGGATCTCAATGGTGACCATGGAGAAATCGCAACTTAAAAACAAAACATTGAAAACAATCTCAGACCTCTTGTGGAACCTCAGGAAGACAGCGCTTTTAATGGAGAATTCCCAGCTTCTGAGACTTGATGGTAGATGGAAGGTGCTGGGGGTGGAGGCAGGTCTGACTGACAGCAATTTAAGTTGCATTCTTAATTGGCATTTCCTGAAAAAAGAGCCTTGTACCAGCTCTTTGTGGAGATGAGTGTGTAAACTTCTAGTCAGCATTATTTGTAAGTCTGGAGACTTTATGAATATTAATATGATGTACGTGGGGAGCTGTGAATGTTATAATGTAGAAATCCAAGCGGTTATTTTAGTGGCTTAAAATGAATCAATTTCCTTGATCAAGAGGACAGGTGACCCACCACAGTTACAGGACATTTTGAGAGATGCTCATAGTCCCCTGGAACTAGTCAACCTAGGAGGGCAAGGAGCAAAAACTGTCCTTTATGTCCCTCTGACCAAATTATTATAGGCTTCAAATTATGTCTATTAAACATCCAAAAAGTTTAGTTCTACCAGTCTGGTACTTTTAATTACTGTATGTCATGCAGATAAATCTTGGGCAAAGACCAATTGTTCTCAGATAAATCTTACCTAGACATATATTTTTTGATCTGCTATGTATAATTTGTCAGTAGGTGGTTGGAGTAATATGGTTCCCTCTGGTTTTTAAAACTAGCTAGGCATTATTTATCTCTCACCTTGTCTCCATCATGGTTTTGGACTTGAACCAGTGTCCAGTCTACAAAAAGGAGGGTCAACACAGAGGAATCATTTCCTCCATGCTTCCAAGCAAAGCCAACCATGGTTGAGCAGGACATTTGACTTATCTTCAATATAGGTGGAACTGGTCAAAGAAAGGAGCCAGGGGCTCCTCCTAAGCCCATGTGACCCCTGAGGAACAGATCCTAAAACGGCCTTAAGAGTAAAAATAAATGGCCAATATAATTTTTAAGAGTCCATATGCATAGCTAAAGGCTACATAACAAGCAACAATGCCAGATAAGACATACCTTCTTTTGAGTTGTTGGCCAGGGTGGCCAAACGGACTCCCAGATCATAACCCAGCATAGAACTGGGAAAATGAACAGCGGATCTCAATCTTATCTAAAGGAATACTGACAACTGATTGCTGCTAGATGAGGAACAGCTGACCTTCCTAAAACAAAGACCTCTAGATAGGCTGACTAGATTCACCAGATGGACAAGTAGTGGGGAATGGCTGGGGGTGCTGACAACACAGTAGAATTGTATGTGTGTAAATCTGTTATAATCATTCTAATCATTGTAATTATAATTTTTTAAAATAAAGATTGAAAATATAAAAAAAGAATCAAGTTCATATCTGTCTAGGTTGAACACCTACTACATGCCAGGTATTGCAATAAGTCCTGGATGTCAAAAGCAGCACCTAACCTCATGGAACTTATAGACCAGTCATTCAAACAGACAAGCATTATGCACTTGAATAACAGATATTTGATAAGTGCTGTGTTAGTTAACTGTACAAATGGCAGCTGGTCCAAGTTCAAATTTCTTCATTTAAGATATTAACTATCCCCCTACACTGGTTGTAAGGATTAAATGAGGTCATGCAGTTCAACTCTTTTTACACTGTTTGGCAAGTAGCAAGCTCTCAGTTTCTACATCGTCACAGATGTATACACACTTATGGAAGACAAGATGTGGGAACATATGGGAGGAGTGTATTAATCAATTTGAGGGCAGAACATCAAACAATGTCTCTTTCAGGAGGTGGCTGCTATTATAAGATGTAAAGGATGAACAGGAAAGACAGTTAAAGAGAGAGGACATTCCCACCAGAGGCAGTGATGGTACCAAGGGTACAGAGACCATTAGCTGGGAAGCACAGCTTCAGCTTGGGAGCATGAAAAGATGAGGCTAGATCAGCAAAATGTTCTAGTAAACAATTGTATGGCATCTACTGTTTACATGGTATAAATATTCCTACTACAGATACTTTTTTTAGAGTTTAATTATTTTCACATATATAAAATTCACAATACTTTTGTGCTGTTTGCAAAACTTTTTAAAATTTTTATTTTAAATTATTTAATAACCACATGATTAGAAGAAGCATTTCACTACAGCATTAACATGTTCAATAACAATTTCCAGAGCAAAGATGCATCTCTTTCAAAACTGGCTGTAAATTTTTAGGTTCACAGTTGAATTAATGCAGTTATACAATATTGAACTCAGTATAAACCCTATAAGATGTAAAATTGAATGAGGTTTTAACCTTTAAAAAAGATCTCCATTTCACTTTAAAATATAGTTTTATACATAAAAACTCATTTTTAATGCTACTAACAGATGTTTGCACACGTATCTCTAATCCCTATGTGTCTAGGGATTAGCTACATAGGGATCAGAATCCCTATGTATCTAGGGATTATTACTAGTCACAGTCGGTTACTTCCTGAGATCCACCTGAGTATGGATATAAAATCATCAGGTAGATTTCAATGGTAATGTTTTTCACCGCTACTAATTAACATGGAACAAATTTTTATGTTTCTTCCTCAAATATAACTCATTTTTTTATTTGTTGATTTTCTGTGTGTATTTCATACAGAACATCCCAAACCATCTTATTCATCTATACACCCATAACCCAAATGGCACCCTCCCGTAGTCTCCCCCAACCCCCACTGGAGCCCATATGCTACTATAGATACTTTTAAATACCAACTATTTAAAAATTGGCTTCCAAAATTTCTTGATTGAAAAAATTAGTTCTCTAGCAGATTCGCACGACTCCCGCATAACGCTACAGTTGCTGGGTTAAGAGACTGTGTTGACTGTATGTCAAACACCTTCATAGTCATCGGCATACTTTCAGCCAGGCAGACAGGGAATCAGATCAGAGTCTTAGGAAGAGAATTCTAGCTTCAATGAGGAAGGAAGAGGGTCAGTTGGAGGGTCAGTTGGGGTCTAGTGATCTAAACCCAAAATTAAGGTAAAGAGTGACTGTAGAAGTGAGGGATGTAGAGAAAAAAGATGGATTTCGATGATATTAATATTTATCAGATGTGATGGTTTAGGTAGAAAGTGCATACAAGAAGTCAGTCTGAGTTTGGGGCTTCAGCAGAAAGGTGGATGCAAGCATCCTTCTCTGAGAGGCAACTCAGGAGCTACTATCTTATAATTTTGAATTCATAAGATTTAGCTCTTTGCCTAGGCTGCCAGCTCTGTGTGTCTCTGCCCAGAGATAGATATAGAAGAGATTTTAAAATTATCTGCACATTGATGGTAGGTAATCAAAACTTTGTTAGTATCTAAGATTACAGGTAGAACCTGGACTAGAACCCAAGGAGGTAAGGGACTCCACTGCTTAAGGGACTGAGCCAAGGAAAAGACACAAAGACAAAGGAGCAGGCTTGTAGGGAGGATAAACAGAAGATAAGGTGCCATGCTGAGCCTTTGAAGGACAGAGCATTCGATGGCATAAAACACCAATGAAAAGTCACCAAGAGTGAAAAGCAGCTAATGAGTTTTAACTAGTGTCCTTGGTAAGAGTATATGTAGTGAAATTAAACTGCAGAGAGTCGGGCTCTAAATACAAGGGGAAGAAAGTGAGATAGTAGAGTCTCAAAAAATGTGGTGACAATGTACATGAAAAAGCTAAGCATCATTGACCATCAGGGAAGTGTCAATCAAGACTACAAGGAAATAGAACCTCAACTCAGTTAGTATGTCCATTCACAACAACGAATAGTTAACAAATGCTGGCAAGGATACGGAAAGGAACTCATACACCATTGGTGGGAGTGTAGATTAGAATGGCCATTATGGAGAACAGTATGGTGGTTCCTAAAATTCAAAACTAGAATTACCATATAATTCAGCTACCCTAGCTCTGGGTTTAAACCCAAGAAAGTAAACTACCAAAGACTTAACTGCATGCCAATCTTTACTGTGGTACTAGTCAAGATTGCCATGTGTGGAACATGGATGGAACCAGAGGACACTACATTGCGTGAACTAAGCCAGACATGGAAAGTAAATATCACATGTTCTGTTTCTGATGTAGAAGCTGAAAACATCAACCTGAATGTAGACTAGTGATGGTTAGAAGTTAAGAAGTGTGGAGGCGTGGGTAAAGGAAAGCTGGCTTTGATTAGTGTGTGCTGTTTGTGTGTGCTGAAATGACACACTCAACCCCACTAATGTATAAAGTTAATAATATATGTTAGTCAAAAGTACAATAAAATTCTTAAACATAAAGTCAGGGAGGAAAGGCAGAATGGTAATAGAAAGTGGGAAATAGGAAGAACATATTTTTCTGTGTGTTTGGCTTGACATATATTTTAAGATGCAAAATTATAATGTCTTTGAGAAAATAGGTGCTATGCTAAATGTTTTACACACATTCAAATTTAGCTCCTGTCCAGGGAGATATTTTAAAAATTATTTTCCTTCCTTCCTTCCTTCCTTCCTTCCTTCCTTCCTTCCTTCCTTCCTTCCTCCCTCCCTCCCTCCCTCCCTCCCTTTCCTTCCTTCCTTCTTTCTTTTTCTTTCTCCCTCCTTCCCTCCCCTTCCCTTCCCTTCCCTCTCCTCCCCTCCCCTCCCCTTGCCCTTCCTTTCATTCTTTCTTTTGGGACATGCTATAGCATATATGTGGGTATCAGAGGACAAGTCTGTGAAATCAGTTCTCTTCTTCCACAGTGTACGTTCCAGGGATTGAACTCACCTTGTCAGCCTGAATGGAAAATACCTTTACCACTGAGCCATTTCTCTGGGTCAAGGGTGATGTTATTTTCATTAGGCAAACAGAAATGTAGTCTAAGGTCACAGAGGTAGGAAAGAATGAAGTAGGATCTGCCCCAAGCTTCCTGGCTCCAGAGCCCACATTTTTAACCATTACTCGGTAGTCCTTTTGGGTCATTCCGCCAATGATTTTGATGGAATAGAATTTGCCACATGTGAAGGGGCAGAGATGACTTGTGAAACAATACTTCAGACAGCAGGAGGTGAATGGGATCAGGAGCAAAAGTGGAGAGACAGGTTAACCCTAGACAGGAAGAAATGTTAAGTAGGTAGAAAAGAGTATTGGAAGGAAGGGCACAGCTGTAGGTAATTTGTAGGTTTTATTATAAAGGACTTTCCAAAACATTAAGAAAATAATGACCTGAAACAGCAGAATGGAGAATTTGATTCAGCATTTTGACCTTAAAACTCTGAATGGGTAAAAGGGTGATTTTTCCCAGCAAAGGGTTGGCTAGTGTCTCAGGAGAAAGCAGACTTTTGGTAAAGTCAAGGAGTGAATTGAGTGAACAGGCTCAGGGTTAAAGGAACTTAATCATGGGCTGAGAATCATAGAAGGCTCTGAAGAAAGATTAGGGTGGCTTGGAGAAATCAGGTTTGGAATGAGAGGAAAGGAGAGAATAAGATCATAGTTCCCAGTGGAGCTTGCATTTTGGTGAAGATCAGGGATAATAAAGTTGTTCTTACGATAAAATGTGAGTTGCCCTGTCAATGAGAACATCAAGAAGTTAGTCTCCAGGTTGGGAGATGAATGGGTGAGAAGAGGGGAGGAAATAGTGGGGAGTGAGGATTGTCCAGTAGTCAGGGCATCTTGTAGGGCTGCCCTTCCATTGAGTTACCATCCTGCAAGGTGGGATGATATCAGTCTCTGACAGAAGTCACAGTGGTCATGGACCCATGAAAGCTCTTGGAAAAATGTATGTAAGAAGTCTTTTCATGTGTGTGTGTGTATGTGCTGAAAAAAAGTTTTTCTTATTTGGTATATAAAGATTGGAAAGTCACATAATATATTGTCCCAAATATGTATTACTTTATTCGTCCCTGTGACAAAGCATCTGATAAGAAAGAACTTAAGGGAAGGAAGATTTATTTGGGGTCACAGCTCAATGGTATAGTCCATCAGAGTGGAGAAAGCCTGGTGGTAGGATGGACTCCTAGCTGTGGCAGTGGGACTGTGAAGCTACTTGCTCACATCTCTGCAGACTAGGAAGCAGAAACAAGGTAGAAAATAGAGTTGGGCTATAAACCTCAAGGCCTGGTCCCCAGTGACCTACTTCTTCCAGTGAGGTCCCACCTTCATAACCTCTCCAAATAATGTCACCAGCTGGGAATCAAGTGTTCGGACACATGAGCCCGAGGGGGATATTGCTCCTTCAAATCAAAACACTATGATGAATGTTGGGGATGAGCCAGCTGCATTGTTCATCAGAAGTGACAGGTGTTTAAGCAATTCATACATCCAACCAATACACTGCACCCCCAAATACCTACAATATGCATAAATAAAAGGAAAACTTTCTATTATTAAAGAAATATTATAAGAAAAAAGACAACAACAACAACAATAACAAAAATCCCACTGGAAGAAAAATGGGCAAATGACCTGAATAGGCAATTCAAAGAAAAGCAGATGAACAGTAAGCATCTGAATATATGCTTAGCTTCACTAACAGTAAATGAGATACTTTTCCACCTATTTTATTTGTAAAGACTTAAAAGTGCTAAAGCAATATTGATATCTATTTTTAATACTAAATAGCCATTAAAAGAATGAAGTAGATTTTCTCAATATATGGGTAATAAAGAAATAAAATTACGGTGTAGTGTGATATTTCTGTTTACAAAAATCATGCAGATCCACATATGGTGGATCTAAGTGGTAGGAATATGCTTGGAAGAACATGAAATAAATTATTATAATGTCTAACTCTGGTAGATATAGACCACAAGAAGAGAGAGACTTAAAGCATTTTATTGAGGCCACAGAGATGACTGAGTAGTTAAGAGTGTTTGCTGCTCTTACAGAGTACCCAAGTTTGAGTGCCAGCACCCATGTAGGGTGACACAACCACTGGTAACTTTAGTTCCAGGGGACCTGACTCCCTCTTCTGGCCTCCATGGTTACTCATACAAATGTACTCATAAACACATACACACACACACACACACACACACACACACACACACACACACTAAATAAATAAAAAAAAATCTTTAAAATTATTTTATCAGACAGCTGCTGATTACCCAAAAGATAAAAGTGCCATTACTGTACCAGTGGAGATGATTTGCTTAGCTGGTCATTGTTATGGTTCATGGACTTTACAGCTGGATGGGATCACTGTTTGGAAGTTTGCATAGCATTTTCTGATACTATGGGAGTTAAATTCAGGGAGGAAGCTTCCAGATCAGTTCCAGCTCGAAAACTCCAAGCCCTGTGTCTGAAGTATGACCTCTCTTCAGCAATGGGGTCTTACAACTGTCTAATTGAATTTAAGGACTGCTCAATGGGTGGGAACTACAAACATAAATACACATAACTGGAGAGATCATAGGTCCTAGAGAGAAACCTACTTCTGTCACATTCCTAGACCAAAGTAATTTCTTACTGTATTCTAAATATATTCTCTTATATTTACAGACAAGTATACCTCTTGCCACTCATCAAAGAAACTTCTTTTTGCAACAGATGAAGACTATTACAGAGTTCTCTAACTGGTCAAATGTAGAGAATATGGGTCTATAAGATGCTCAGCCCTAAGTGACACAGCTATAATTCAACCTGTATATCTAAGGCTCAGGGAACATAGCAGAATAAAAGGAAAAATATTAATGCATCTCTCAACTATCGCCAGTGAAGTTTCCTCATGCAACAGATATTGATTAACCCAGAAAGCCGCAACTAGCCAAAGTGCAGAGAATAAGAGACTGCAGAGTGCCTATCCATGAATAGGACATCTATATCAAACCTGTAACACCCAAGGCTTAGGGACCACTGTGGAAGAAGGGGCAGAAAGATTGTAAAAGCCAGAGGTGTTTGATGACAAGGAAACCGTTTTTCAGACAGCTGGGAAGTTACTCATATGAACTCACAGCAATGTCAGCAACATGCACAAGATCCGTGCAAGCTCAAACCAGACAAAATACCAGCATAGATGTGGAGAAATGGATAAGCAACCCCAACCTTATGTGAGGAACTATTGGCTCTCTTTTAAGTGCTGTGACATTAGATGGGTTCACCAGGGTCCAGTGGATGGACGCACACTGAAGGACATTTGGGGACACAAACTTGACTTGATAGGCTTTAACATACATGACTGAGTACAGAAAATCTGGCAGGGGAGCTATAAGAGGGTGGCAGATAGGGGACGAGGTCTAAATAAGATCAAAATATATTGTATGAAATTCACAAAAAGTCAATAAAAATAGAAAAAAATTGCAGAAAATTTTGAACACATGCACATTAGAAAAGATAATGTTATGACTCTACTTCCATTTCCCCATCATCAACCAAGCTTAGCAGTTGTTAGCATTACTTGATGCTGCTTTACTTTTTCTGTTCAAAAAGAAATGATCACTTATATATGCACTTTTAAATATTAAAAAACAATCCATCATAATGAAACTGATTACACCAGCACACTTATGGAACATTAGCCCATGGAACACACCCATGGAACATTAGCCCAACCTTTAATTCCCAGAAGCAGGAAGAGGATTCAGGGACTGGGCTTGAGTGCAACCTCTCTGCTCCTGAACTCTTAGCTGTGGAGCTGGAGAAGCAGCAAGCCTTGTCCGGATACCATAGAACAATTCTTAATTAGAAAAGTCACATCAAATAAGCCATCCTGATCTGTAAGGGCCAACTTAATATGCTCACCACCCACATCCCCTAGTCTGTGTCTTGGAAGGAAAACTTGATTTATTCAGCGTTTACTTTCATCTCCAAACTAAGGCTTACCCTCTTTCTCAACAGAGTTAAAACAGAGAAAACATTCCCTTCCTCCTTTCCAATTCGTGTGTCTCAGACTGTGAAAGCACTGCTGCAAAGTGTTAGCCTCAGATGCCTTCGGCTAGAGATTCAAGGTTGCTTGGAAAAGTACACGACTGCCTGCCCCTCATTTAGGACAAAGTGTCAGATTCTGAGAACTGAAAGTGAGGATAACAGTCACCCATATGCCTCCAGTCATTAATTCAACTATCATTCATTCCACAGAGTTTGGCCAGGCTCTGTGCTAGAGTTTGGCTTATAAGGGTGAACAATGCTTAAAGATAAGTAGCACTTGGCCCTTGACCTTCCAAAATTTAGAGTCTAGAATGAAGTTCTTTTGCTTCCTCTGCCAGGACCACTCTTTCCCATCCACCCCCTCTTACACACACACACACACACACACACACACACACACACACACACACACACAAACAAACACAAACACAAACACACACATTTCAGTTTTGACTCATAAGTCATCTCTGATGAACGACAGTTAAATTTTACTGTTTCCCTTGCCAGGAACACCCTTCCAGTCCAGTTCGCCTAGACTCACCCTAACAAAAACTCAGGTCACCAGTCACCATCACTGTAGCCTGACTTATCAAGAATGAGTAAGTCCTTGTGCTTATCTGATTGTGTTACAGGCTATGACACACTTGCCTCCCTTTGGTGCACAGTGTGGGATTCAGCAGTTCTCACATAATGTGTGACACCTATATATTTGTTGGATTGATGCATAAAGCAGTGTGCCATCATAATTTCCTCAGGGTTCTACGTCATCTAGGATTTTACTGGTGTCTTCAGAATAGTGGCCATTAGCCCCTCTAAAACTGCTTTACTTTCACTCTGCGGACTATCAAAATACCTCTTTTACTTTCCAATGCCCAAGGCTCCTAATCACAGAAGTGGATGAATGTCTGGGGATCCCAGTCACAGGTAGCTAAAATGTATTGCTCTTTCCTTTGACGTAGATAAGGAAGTTATTGCCTCATCCCATTGGCTTTAAATGTTTTAAGTACAAAAAGGAGTTGGAATTACAAATACCAGGATATCAATAACTTGCTACAAAATCTTTCAATGGCATAAAAGTCAGTGGCGGTCTTACTTCAGAATGACTTCAGAATGTTTTTAAAATAAAATTTATATTATTATTATTATTATTATTAAAATATTTTATTTATTATTTTTATTTTATGTGTATGTGTGTATTGCCTACACCTAGGTAAGTGCACCGAACTGGAGTTACGGACAGTTGGTAGCTGCCATGTGGGTGCTGGGATTCAAACTTGGGTCTTCTGCAAGAACAACCACCAGTGTTCTTAACTGCTGCACTATCTCTCCAGCCCATTATTATTATTATTATTATTATTATTATTATTATTATGCATGCCACAGGTCAGAGGGCAACTTGGTAGAGGTGGTTTTTCTCCTTGCACCTCTACGTGGGTTCTTGGGATCGAATTCAGGTCTCCAGGCCTATGTAGCAAGCATCTCTCTTGAGCAAGCATCTCCCTTGAGCCATCTTGCCAGTCCCAGGTTGCAGAATGTTTAAGAAAGGCTGGTCAATATCTGCAGACAAAAGAATCATAATGAACAAACACTAGAACAAGAGTCGGGGAACCAGCACTGCTTCCTTTTGAGGATTTCGCTGCTTCTTTCATCAAGGAAGTTGAGGACAAGTTGGTGTCTGAGAGACTAGGATCCGCTGGCTCCAAACTGTGTAATTCAGGAAGCAAATATTTTCAGTAAATTAAAACAAGAAGCAGATTTTTTTTAATGCAGGCTCATCTTTTTTTCATCTGCCAAAGGAGACTCTTTCCGTTAAATAGCTATTAGAACATATTCTTATTTGTGTTATCAGTCTTTTCTGTGAATTGAGGCACTTACAGGTAACAAGCAAGGGAAAAAAAAGTCCCTTTGGGAAACTGACTTCAGAGAAAATTCCAAAGCCCATTGTTTTTCTTGATTTTTTTTGGCAAGGGTATACTAATTGTGACTGTCATTGCACATTTTGAATTTAATCCAATAGGAGAGGAGATTCCATCCTTATTTATAACTCTGGCTGATAGCTTCCAGCATGGGTGGGAGCCCAGGCTTTCTGGAGCCAGCCTTGGCACCTGCGCTTCTGTGATGAGACAGTCCTGGGACTGTAACTGACACACACTGCTGCCTTCTGCTACAGGACAGCCACAGGACTTCTTTGTTGAATAGTTTGTTTGATACAAAGTTTAAATTTCTCCTTAGCATTAATGATTCTTCTAAGAGGCATAAAGTCTTAATGTTCAGTATGTACTCTCCCAATTCTGATTTGCATCAAGTACTAGAGGGAGAGAGGTTAAGAAGTGGCTTCCAAGGGGCTGGAGAGATGGGTCAGCGGTTTACAGCACTGGTTGTTCTTCTAGGGAACCTGGGTTTGATTCCCAGCACCACACGGTGACTAACGACTGTCTGTAACTCCAGTTTGAGGGGAACCAACACCCTCTTCTGGCCTCCACAGGCTTTGCACAATATGGGTGCACTTACATACATGCAGGCAAAACATGAACACATATAAAATAAAAATGAATAAAGCTGGGTGTGGTGGCACATGCCTGTAGTCCCAGCACTTGGGAGGCAGAGGCAGGTGGATCTCTGTGAGTTCCAGGACAGCTGGGGCTACAGGGAGACCCTGCTTCAAAAAAAAAAAAAAAAAAAAAAAAAAAAAAAAAAAAAGAGAATAAATTTAAAAAAGGAAAATTAGAATAAAAAATGGTTTCCACTCAAGAAAAAACAAAGCAATAACTGCTAATCATTACTCATGATTGCTGTATGACAAAATTTACCTTATATTCCTCACATAAATGTTCTATTTTACAGACAAAGGAATAGAGATTTAGAGAGGTTAGTATACAGTCTAAGATTATATGTTCTACTAAATCTAGATGCAGCACACTCTTATGCATGACTGCCAATCAAGAATTGCATATATAAACATATATGTGTATAAGAATTAGGAGATGTGTAAGATTTTTAAATTGATTATGGAAAGATAAGGAAAGTTAATTTCTGGCACATCTCCCAAGTCATCCAAAAGAGAAGCTTCAGATAATAAATAAAGATCTAGGTTTTAAAATAAAGTCTAATAAGTTCAAGAAACATTGCCTGGATAATAAGCCAGGAGCTATTAATGATTTACATTAGCTAGAATGAGCAACATTAGCTGCAGTAACAAGCACTCTCATATCTCAGTGGCATAGCATAACATTTATTTCCCTTATCAACGAAGTCAGTAGTTGACTCTGCTCCACGTGTTATTCATACAAAGTGCAAAATTTAAGGACATGCCTGAAAGCTCAGCATCAAGAAAAGTAAGATTTTAATATATTTTGAAACAAAATTAATGCAAAAATTTTATGATGAACAAAGAATCAAATTTCTTTTGGCTTTTTTGAGGTGGGGTCTCCCTGTAGCCCCAGCTGGCCTGGGACTCGCTCTGTAGACCAGGCTGGGCTTGAACTCACAGAGATCCACCTGCCTCTGCCTCCCGAATGTTGGGATTAAAGACATGCACCACCACGCCTGGCTCAAGAGTCAAAATTTTAAATAAAAGTAGGGTCTAGCAGTGCTGGGTTAAGAGTGGAGTGAGGGAGATCAAATAATGCTGACTAGTTTTCAAAACTCCAATGAAAGCTGGGAGTGGAAGTGCAAGACTTTTAATTCCCTCACTGGAGAGGCAGAGGCAGGCAGATCTCTGTGAGACCACGGCCAGCCTGGTCTACATAGTGAGTTACAGGCCAGCTGGAGCTACAAGGAGACCCTGTCTGAAAAAACAAATAAATAAAAATAATCCAATGAGAAATAGAATGACTTACTTTTGTCCATTCCTAGGGAAAGTTTCATTTCAGGAGCTGCCTGACATACTCCTTGCTTTATGGAGGGTGGTCAGGCTGTGTGTGCACAGAGTACTTACTTCATAGCCATTCAAAATTGTACACTAAAAACCAAATATTAGCTCACTTTTGAAATAATATTAATTGGCAAACATAAATTATATCACCTATTTTTAATACGAGACCAACAGACTGCTTTTAATTTAATTTTCCTTTCACTGAGAAAGAACCCTGCTGTAAAATGGCAGATGCAGGCAAGGTCAGGACTCAGGAGAGACTATCCTGGGTACCCTATCAGCACAGCACACATTTCTTCAGATGGCCCTTCCTGACAAAGTCAACCAAAGGAGCACCTTCACCTGCTACTGTCACATGAACGTGTTTTATTTTATTCATGACACTTCATATATTCTGACATCTTCTTGATTATTTGTCATATTTTTAATTTTCTCTTTCTCACCCCAAACTAAGTGGTAAGTGCCAAGGGATCAGAGGCCTTGTGTGATGCTTAGCTTTAATTATCAACTTGACACAACCCAGAGTCACCCTGGAAGAAAGCCTCAATGAGGGATTGTCTTCACTGGGTTGACTGATGTGGGAAGACCCAGCCCACTCTGGGTGGCATCATTCCCTAGGCAGGGGGTTTGACCTGTATATGAGTGGAGAAGCCAAGCACAAGCAAGCAAGCATTTGTTTCTGTCTGCTCTTAACTGAGGATGTGATGTGACCACTTGTTTCAAGCTCCTATTGCTGCCACTTTCCCACAGTGAACTGTAGCCTGGAATTGCAAGTCACAGAAATAAAACTAGAACACTTTGTCTTTCCTGTTCATTCTCAAAACAGGCAGCAACGCCTGGCTGCAGAAGGTGCTCTAAATATGCTACAAATGACGAGTTGAAGGCAAATTGTTGGTTTTTCATAAACTACTCTTCCTTCACAAACTTCTTCCAAAGTGCCTGGGAATATTAGTATCCTCAGTTAATGATATTACTATATAGTACTATTGTAGGAATTTCAAAATGTCCTTGAATGAGTGATTAATAAGAAAGAATAATTATAGTACTACATTCATGCTTTTGATGGAAGAAATTCTTTTATTAAATAAAAGAAACCTTATTTAGATTGTGCCACTATATATAGATATGAATATATGCCAGTGAGCCTCATATTTCAAAGCCACGTTTTATAATTCTTGATGGATAATGCAGATGAAAAGAGTTCCAGAAAAGAAGTCTCATGAAGTTTTTAAAAAATATCTTGTGTGTGTGTGTGTGTGTGTGTGTGTATGCCCATATGAGAGAATGTGTGTGTTCATATGTGTGAGTGCAGTCCTGTGTGTGTCATATCACACATGTGCCATTATGCACTGTAGAGGTCAGAAGACAATCTGAGGTGTGTCAGTCTTTACCTTCCACTTGCTTTGAAGCAGGGTTTCTTGTTGGTTTTCCACTGTATACACCAGACTAGCTTCCAGGGACTCTCCTGTCTCTCTGCTTCCCATCTTGTCATAGGTGTTCTGGGATTACAGACGTGGGCTGCCATGTCATTTTTTACATGGATTCTGGAATACACATCATATCTCAATTCATGGCATCACCATTAACCCCAGAAATGTCATCTTCTTACTACATGATTAAGAAACATTTACTTAAAAAAATGGATTTGAATAATACCTGATCAAAATTTAGGTGATGGTCACAGATTCAATATTTCAATGAACTGTATTAAAATCCACGGGCTATATTTCTTTAGTAGCAATACTCATCAAGTGACATAATCATTATGAAAATCTATAATAAACTCATAATGTACTGATTCAGAGCCAACTCTTCATTTTGACATTTTCTATATTTTAATATTTTATCATTTACCTGCATTTTAACATCTCTGAAATCAAGATGTCTTACAATCAATATCTTGTGAAAATAATATTTCTTTTATTTTCCTAAAGCATATCATTAAAGTAATGGTATCTTTCCATCAGTGGCAATTGAAGAGCAAGAAAGAGCAGTATTTGTAGGAAAAGTGATAGGTTTATAATCTGAACATATTAAAATTTGTAACATTGATAAGAAAAACAGTATAATTTTGAGAGGTACAAAGGCAAAGAACATGAAACTTCAATTCATGCAATAAAATATAATTAGCCAGCCTATGCAAACACCCTCAGTAGGACTCAAATTAAACCAGAAAGGAAACTACCTTTTGGTCTTCCAAATTAGTAAATTAGTAAATGGCATTTTTTAAACCTTCTGTTAATTAGTGTGAAATATAAGGAGCTTCCTTTTCAAAGGCTAGTGGGCAAATTTATACAGAGTTTCTGAGAGCAATTTGGCAGTGTGTATTTAAATCCTTCAAAGTTTTACATTGTATTTATTCTTTTAGGACTGTATTATGAGTGAACAATCAGAAATAGGTCCAAAATACATTCGCAAAACAGTAACTGTAAAAAAAATAAAGACAAATTTACATATTTTATTTCAGTTATACAAGGACTCAAGAAAAAAAAAAAAAAAACAGATATGCCGAGGTATTAATGAGGATTTTATTCTCGTTCCTTTACACTGTGTGTCCTAGGTAAATCAGCACACATTATTTTAGTAATCAGATAAAATTTAAAATCTGAAATAAAATAATTGTTGGATATTCTGCCAGAGTTTCCATTTCTTCCCAATGGAAAAAAAAAGGAAAATTGTTTACTATAAAGTCTGTCCTCAAAACTGATGTTTACACACCAGAAGTTATGTATCTTAAAGACTTATGTGTCTTTTTGGAGCATAAGTACCAGATAAAATACTTTAAGTTTTGTTAGATTTAGAAGACTTACAACCTCTGATCCTTGAATTTTACATTTCGGGGTAAATTGCTTTGAAACTTGTTTTATTGCCATTTGCTTCCTTTTTTGCACACTGGCAGCTCACTGGTTAAACTCACCCTGTGAAGCATTGCTTTCCTGGATGAGGAAGTGTTCAGTGTCCTCACTAAATACACGATTAGTCAGCTCTTTATTATCTCTTGCAAATAATAGTCGGATACAGTTCATATCATATAAACATTTATTCCAAAATCCAACCAAGACTCTAAGCAGCTAACGAACAGTTATGTAATAAGAACATTACAAAATTCCCTTTAACAGGATGCCAGTGTTCAGTTCAGTACAGCTTTTCATAGAGCATCTCTTTGAGGGCTTGGCTGAGTTTTTAAGTTTAATTTTATTTATCTATTCTTTGAGACTTTCATGCAGATACACAGTGTGTTGTTACCGTGTCCACCTCCTCCCCAGCCAACTTCTCCTAGATCTTCCCACATCTCTCTCCCAGCATTCTTCTCTCTTTTCTTTTTCTCCCTTTGTAACCCAAAGTCCAGTCAGTATTGCCCATATGCACATGGGTATAAGGCTGTCCACTGGAGCAAAGCATGGGCCACCTATGAGGGACCACACCCCTGAAGAAAACTGACTCTCCATTCTCAGCAGCCATCAGCTGTTTTGGCTGATTTTTATTCATCCTAACTTTCACGTCACATCTAACCTTGTATTGTATTATTGCTTATATTTTTCTAAAACAAAGAAACAAAATTGCAGCATTCCTTTGCTTATGCCTTTGATAGTAGGAAAAAAGAAAATCAAATGGTTAAACTGATACTAAATTACATATTTCTTCTATACTTTGATAACTTCTTTCTTAATGTATGTATTGTTTCGTTTGTAGTATTTTACTTAGGTGTGCTGATATAAGGATACCATTTAGGTCTTCAAGCATCTTATAAACTAGTTAGGTGGTAAGTTGTGCAGGCAGACAACCAGCATGTACAGTTTAAGGTGAAAACTTAACTTTGCTTTTATTCAAAGCAAGTATTGAGTACAAATTGGCAGCCAGAGTGAGTTCCGGGAGGCAGGAGATGGTGATGTACAAGACATTATGTCAGTTATGCCTTGGAAGAGAGTGGGAAGAGGTGGGCTTTCATCCACTGGTAAACCCATAGCAACTTGTGCCACCCTCACACTCCCACCCCACGTTCCTGCTCCCAACTTCAGCCCAAGGAGCTTCTCCTCCAGTAGATCCTGTAACATAATAGCCATAATGGTCTCAGTGGAAGGAGAAGAAAGTGCTAGAAGGCAGCAGGTGAATCTTTGTGAATCACTTTTTTCTTATTTTATTTTGAGAATTTCAAATATGAGCATTGTATTTGTATTATTTCCATTTCTCCCAGTTCCCCTCCAACTCCTCCCATGTCGCCCGTCACCCATCTCTCACTTTCTGTTCTCTTCTTTGATTATTATTGCTACACACACACACACACACACACACACACATGCATATGTGCACTGAGTCCATTTAGTGGTGCTCATGTGTACCTGTGTTTAGGGCTGCCCACTTGGAATTGGATAACATCTCAGTGAGCTAGTCTCTGGAGAAAACTGATTCTCCTTCCTTCAGCATCCGTTAATTGCCTATAGCTCTTCATCTTGAAATGGGACCCCATGAGTTTCCCCCATCCACTGTTGACTGGTCTTGTGATTATGCAGATGTCTTTAGACTCCACACTGTGGAAGTCTCATTGGTGCAATTTCCCTATCATGTCTAGAACACATTAACGAGCACCAGGTGTCTTGTCCTTCTGGCCCTTACAATCTTTCTGCCCCTTCTTCCTCAATGTTTCCTGAGTCTTAGGAGTAGAGGTTGTATTGTCACTTAGGGTTGGGTACCTCACAGTCATTTATTCTCTGCATTTGACCAGTTGTAGAACTTTGTAATAGTCTCCATCTGTTGCAAAAGAGAAGCTTCTTTGATGAGTGGTGAGAGCTACTCTTGTCTGTGAATAGAAGGACAAGTATTTAGAATACAGTAAAGAATTATGTTGGCTTAGGGAAGTGACAGAATTCAGTTCTTCTGTGGGGTCTATGACCTCTCCAGCCATGTGCATTTGGCATGTTTAGAGTACCACTCATGATGAATTCCCTCCCATTGAGCAGGCCTTAAGTTCAATTAGACAGCTGTAGATTACCCCCAAGATAAAAGTGTCACTACTGCACCAATAGAGATAATTTTCTGGGTCGGTCATTGTGGTTCATAGGTTTTTCAACTGGGTAGGACTGATCATTGGTTTTCTCTCTTGGAAACTTGTATAGTGCCTTCTGCTACCATGAGAACTGGTCTTCGGGGAAGGAAGTTCCTGGTCAGTTCCACCTCCATTACTCTAAGTTCCATGTCCAAAGTATGTCTTGTCTTCAGCAATGAGATCTTATCTGGGCAGCAATCAAGGGCTGTAGCAATAGCTTATGTTATTTTGGGATTCTCCTGGACTATCATGACCTACAACTCAAAGGGAACTTTCCCTTACCTACTGTGCTGGATAGCTTTAGTGTCAACTTGACACACCTGCTTGAGGGAGCCCCAGTTGAGGAATTTCCTTCATTGGATTGGCCTGTGGCCATGTCTGTGGGGCACCTTCCTGATTGTTGAGTGATGTGGGAGGGCCCAGCCCCCTGTGGGCAGTGCCACCCCTGGGCAGGTGGACCTATGTTGCATAAGAATGCAGGCTGAGCAGGGGTGGGGGAGCAAGTCAGTAAGCAGTGTTCCTCCATGGCCTGTGCTCCAGATCCTGCCTCCAGGTTTCTGTACCAAGTTCCTACTTTGGGCTCCCTGATGAACACTGTGACCCAGGAGATGTAAGGTAAATAAACCCTTTCCTCCCCAAGTTGGTAGTGGTCAGAGTGTTTTTGTCCCAGCAATGAAGAAACAAACTAGGACACCTACACTGTGATTTTGTTGTATAGCCTTCAGCTATATACATGCACTCACATTTATATTATATGCGCATTTTCAGTAGGCTTATTAAATAGTACATTTCCCTTTGGCTTTTCGTACCATTAAAAATTATTTATCTCTTTTTCCTCTCTGTAGCCCTCCCTCCTCCTGGCCCAGTTAAAGAACCCCTCCCCACTCCCCGTTTTCCCTATCTCTCCTTAGTAATGCCTGCCTCCTACTATCCCCCTCTCTTGAGCTCCTTCTTCCCTCCTCCCCCATAGTTCTTTCCATTTTCCTGGCTCCTGCAGTTACATCAGGAGTCATCTTTTTCTTTATAATGCCTTTTAGCTTTTACAATGTCCTCTTCGACTGTGAAATCATTAATGACATTGCCTCTAACACAGGATGACAACATAGTTAAGACTCTTATTGATGAGCTGCGACTTTTAAAATGATTGAATTAATGCTTTCCTCAATTTTTTTTTTGCTTTCATTTTAAGTTGTCTCTTTAAGAAAGTAATGCTGTGTCCAGTTTCTTATTGTTTGGCTGATACCAGCCTGTGGCTCTTCTTTTGCAGGTCCACATGCGTAGCTTTCTGGTCTCTGGGCCATTGCATATGATCCCCTTTCCCACCGTTTACTCACCGCTCATTCATGCTCAGTTATCACATAGAGAAAAACGATCAAATTTTACACATACAAGATCTCAGAAAACGGAACTCCCATGTATTCTGTCACAGAAAACTTTTGGAGAACTGATAAAATAAGAAAGAAAAAAATGGCTCGGGAAGCAGCTAGCTAAGATACAATTACTGCAGGAAGGAAGTTCTCTAAGGACAACTGCAAAAGTATGCAGGACTCCAGAAGGTAGAGCTCCAAGGAAGAGGAAAGGACATTCTTGAAAAACAGCATAGGTAAATATTCGATGGGCATGATGAATTTATCAGTGCCAGGAAACTTTGCAAAGGGAAAAGCAAATGGGTTATTAATAAAGAAACATACAATTCCTGCACACCATCTCAGTCAACGAATGATATTTATGTCATTATTGGACTGTAGCCACTGGCTATTTCTTTTATCATACATTGGGGTATGATTCTATTGGGATGGGATGTTTGAGCAATGGTGATATAAGGTTGCTAAGTTTTCCGTCAATGTGAAAAGGTGGTAGGGAAGATGTATCCTTGATAAATCAAGAATTAAAACCTATATTGGAAAACGAAATAGAAATAACAGATGCAGTGGCTATAATAATTCAAAGCAGTTGTCTTGGGCCTGGGTGGTTGTGTGGGACATAAAAGATGTGCCGAGGGACCGGGGTTGCTGTTTTCCCATGAAAGTCTTAAACTTTTTAAAGAACTGATTTATGAGTGCAAAGATTTCTTTAATTAAAAAAAAACTCAGCATGCATTTCATATATTAAGTAAACACCATGTGCCTGACAAAGCCTAACTCTTTGCCCACGATATAACAGAAGTGATGAAACAGGGCTCTGATGCTTCAAGAGCACAAATCACTCTGGAAGATAAAAGCTGAAGCCCGGTGTATAAAAATATAAGGGGGTTGGGAGACCCCAATCTTATCTAAAGGAATATTGACAACTGATTGCTGCTAGATGAGGAACAGCTGATTTTCCTAAAACAAGGAACTCTAGATAGGCTGAATATATTAAGAAGATAGGCAAGCATCAGGGAATGGCTAGGGGCGCTGACAACATAGTGGACAGTAACAGGGATGACAGAGTGTATGGGGTCCAGTGGAGGGGTGGAGGCTATGGGAGGGTGCCATTTGGGAAGTGGGTATATAGATGAATAAGATTTTTTGGGATGTTCTCTATGATATACACACACAAAAAAATCAACAAATAAAAAAATGACATAAAAAATAATGTAAGGGGGCTTGGATTTAATCTGAGAAGAAACTCAAGCAATTTTGAATTCAAATGATATGAAGCTTAATCTTTGAAAAAAAGTTTAGAAATACCCTACTGAATTTATATATAGTTCAGATTCAAGAGCTAAAGTCAGTGAATTACTGACTGAGCTCCCCCTGCTAAGGGCTTGCAAGTTGGACCCCATCAAAGCCACCCCAAGAGCAGTAGATTGAAGAATCGCCCACTCAGCTTCTGTAATGCCTGCGGCTTAGTCTTCAGTCTTGTCTCTTCTTAGAAAAAAAGTTCCTGAGTGCTTGCTTAGTACCAGGTACTACTGTTTTTATAAGATGAACATGGGGTTCCTGTTCCCTTTTGCCTAATAACTATCCAAGAGGATGCTGCAGAGACTGCTAAAGAAGGGCAGAAAAATAAGGAACTCAGAACAAAAGGGTCAAAAGCATGGAAGGCAGAAAGCAATGAAAAAGGACACAAATACTATGTTTGTTGGGACTTTGGGGGGCAATTTCACAGAAGTTTCTTGCCATTGTTGCATATTTTGCTTGGACGCTCTGTTACTTCCTCTGTGCCCTCTGTGACAGAAATATTTGTGAGGAAGGTTAAAATCATTAAGAAGTTGTTTATGCGGCATGTTCCCTGGCAAGAGGCACATTCTCTGTTCCTCTGAAAAGTTACACTGAGAGAAGATAATTAAGCTTACAACAGGATTAAGATGGTTCAGGTTATAAAGCATCCAATGTGTTCGAAGTAAAAAGAAAGGCAGTATGTGAAGAAAAGATGTTTTGCAGAAACCCACTATTATATACACACTTGAATTTTTCCCCCAATGTTAACAAAATTGATAAATTCAAAGTCCAGGAACTACAGGCCTTTTAAAACTAGTGATCTGAAAAGGCAATAGATACATGTAAACTTCCGTTTAGAGAAGAAAGTAAGCAGTCTCTTATTAAACACACTGCTCAGAGTTCATCGATATTAAGTTTTTAATTGTGTGTGTGTGTGTGAAGTATGTCTGTTATATGCCAGATTCCGAATAAAAATCACCAACACCACTTAATTGAAAGTAACAAGGTAAAGTTTCATTAAGGTCGACCACGCTGTCTATGTCGGGAATAGAAGCAGCCTCGAACACCAGTCGGCCAGAATATTTATGGGAATACAGAAAGCAGAACAGGTGGGTCAATCAGGTTTATGCAACATAGAAAAATCTGAACCTAGCAAACTTCGAATTTACCAGTCAACCATCAGTTATTGCACGGACTTGGGCTTGGGTAAGTGAAGCAGGTTTACAGAGGTGAGATAAGTGGTTAGTCAACTGCAGGCCTGGGTTAGATTACAATACCCTGTGGCGTGTGGTCAGGCCCTTTCTTGGAATTGAAAGTTGCTTCTCCCTTCTAGGTATCTTTCATAAGTAGGATAAAATGTACTTCTCCTGAAATGGCTGCTTTGGACACAAGGGAGTAACTTAGGTTAGTTTGGCTGAGATGGTTCAGTGTCATATATAGGAAAAATGGGTGTCATATTGTGTGCATGTGGTTTACCCTCATTCTTTTTCTCCACTGACATTAAGATCATTTTTTTTCTCCATGTCATATAAAGTTGCCGAGAATTTGAGGTATTTATCCAGGCCTGAAGGAAGAAATATTTTGTTGTCTTTTTTTTGTCTAGACCTGAAAACCTGTGGGACTCAGTCTCTACTAAAATTGAAGATCAGTTTGGACATATATCACTCAATTAAAGAAGATAGACTATAGAAATGAGTAAGTCAGGTTTTTTTTTATATACAATCTTATCCTGGAAAGCTTTACGGCCAATGCATGTTAGGCATTGGATGGTATTACTCAAGGCTAAGTGTGTGAGAGGAAATCTGTGTTTGTATATGAATATACATAACACTAAAACCCAGGAGAGCAGGGCCAGAGGGGGAAAATGGTCTGGATTTTTCTTACATCACCTGAGTAGATACTTCTAGAAGAATACCCCACTGTGAATTACACTGGGTTTTGCATGAGTGAGAATTTTATATATAAAGATGCTGGGGCTGGGACTGGAGAGATGGCAGCTAACAACTATTCCATAACTCCAGTTCCAGGGGATCCAACACCCTCTTCTGACCTCTGCAGGCTTTGCAGGACATGGGTGCACTTATGTGCCTGTCGGCAAAACACTCATACACAAAAAATAAAAATAATAAATGAAATGTTTTTAAAAGACGCTGGGGTTTCAGGCTACTCATCTGCCTCCTCTGTTTACAACTTCTAAGACCCATCTAGTCAAGTTTCCTCTTCTGTTTTTTCAACTTCTCTTTCTCATGGTCCTTCATTGGCTTTTCTCTCTTGCTTTTCAGTCCCAGGTTCACAGTTTTTTTCATAATGCCTGCATTCATTCTCTTCTACTTAAATTCTCTTCTGTGATTTAGTTCAAGCAGAGGCAAGAGGACAAGAAAGTCAAGCCAGCTGAGAGCCTGGATGCTAAACTCTAAGGGGTATTTAAAGAGCAGTGCAAATGTTGCATGCACCACATTCCTCTCAGGAAATTCCTGCATATGTTGGAAGAAGTTCTTTGACAAGCCTTTGACTGCAGACTGAACTCTTCATGGGGCCTGCTTCATAACAGTGGTTGGCCACCAAACTTTTAGGAAGCAACTGTGTTGGGGATACTGCATAGTTTTGTTTTTGCTTCCTGGTGATCAGTTCCTTCTAACAAATGTTTTGTGAATATGTAGAAAATCTGTAGGGGAGCCCACACAGCGACATATACCCTAGCTACACCTGAGCTCAAGCTCCTGGCTTTTCTTGCTATTTCAGTTTGTTCCTAATGGCTCTTCCCTCATTCTGTTTACTGCTGCTGGGTGAACTTTTTCAAGCAGAACTCTGATGATGTTATCGCTTCTTTAAAATCCTGAGGCTGGGGGGCTGGGGAGATAGCTCAGTAAGTAAGCGCATGAGGAGATAAAGTGCCAGGGATGATCATGCACACACCTTCAATCCTGGTGCTGTGGGGGGTGGAGGTAAGGGGATCATTAGGACTTCCTGCCCACCTCCATGCAGTTCAGGGAGACACTGTCTCAAAGGCATACAAAGAAGAGGAGGACAGAGCAGGCCAAAGGCCGTGACTTGTCCTCCGTGGTTTCACTCTTACACTGTTTTTTCAACTTCTCTTTCTCATGGTCCTTCATTGGCTTTTCTCTCTTGCTTTTCAGTCCCAGGTTCACAGTTTTTTTCATAATGCCTGCATTCATTCTCTTCTACTTAAATTCTCTTCTGTGATTTAGTTCAAGCAGAGGCAAGAGGACAAGAAAGTCAAGCCAGCTGAGAGCCTGGATGCTAAACTCTAAGGGGTATTTAAAGAGCAGTGCAAATGTTGCATGCACCACATTCCTCTCAGGAAATTCCTGCATATGTTGGAAGAAGTTCTTTGACAAGCCTTTGACTGCAGACTGAACTCTTCATGGGGCCTGCTTCATAACAGTGGTTGGCCACCAAACTTTTAGGAAGCAACTGTGTTGGGGATACTGCATAGTTTTGTTTTTGCTTCCTGGTGATCAGTTCCTTCTAACAAATGTTTTGTGAATATGTAGAAAATCTGTAGGGGAGCCCACACAGCGACATATACCCTAGCTACACCTGAGCTCAAGCTCCTGGCTTTTCTTGCTATTTCAGTTTGTTCCTAATGGCTCTTCCCTCATTCTGTTTACTGCTGCTGGGTGAACTTTTTCAAGCAGAACTCTGATGATGTTATCGCTTCTTTAAAATCCTGAGGCTGGGGGGCTGGGGAGATAGCTCAGTAAGTAAGCGCATGAGGAGATAAAGTGCCAGGGATGATCATGCACACACCTTCAATCCTGGTGCTGTGGGGGGTGGAGGTAAGGGGATCATTAGGACTTCCTGCCCACCTCCATGCAGTTCAGGGAGACACTGTCTCAAAGGCATACAAAGAAGAGGAGGACAGAGCAGGGTACCTGACATCCTCCTTTGGCCTCTACATGTGCCTGTACTTGGGCACAAATGTACCACACACATACACCACATTTACATACACATGCACACACTCTCTTATATAGATACATTAAACATTTTTAAATTTCAAAAATTAAAAACTAAAAAAATTCGGAGGCTGCTCATGGCCTGCACTAGATCTTCTTAGAAAGGCTGTGTCTCTATGGGGCTGGAGAGATGGCTCAGCGGTTAAGAACACTGGTTGTTCTTGCAGAAGACCTGGGTTCGAATCCCAGCGCCCACACGGCAGCTAACAACTGTCCGTTACTCCAGTCCCAGGGGATCTGACAGCCTCTTCTGACCTCCGTGGGCATTGCACGACACGGGTGCACTTATCTACATGCAGGCAATACACGCATACACATAAAATAAAATAAAAAAATTAAAAATAAAAAATAGAAAAGAAAAAAAAAAGCCGTGTCTCGCTAACTGCTGGGATAGAGCAGAGGGAGAAGCACTTAGATAGTGCAGGCTGTGCTACAGCCCCCGACCCAAACCTCCGACTGTGAACTTACCACAAAATGCAGATACTGCAGGATGCCCAGAGTGACATCTCTCCTGGGCATTGTCATTTGTCATTCGATGTTCCTTCTTCCAAAAACCCCATGGAAGAATATCCACCTGCTCTGTGAGTCTCAGCTCAGGGTCATCTCTTCAATGCAGTCTTCCCTGATACCCTTTGTCCTCCTTGCTGTCTTTTACATTTGTCTTCTTTTCCTTTCCAAATCTAGACAGTGGTTGAAGGACTGAAAAGGAGATTTTTCGGCATTCAATCAGGACTCGGCAACAGTGTAAGAATAGTTACTATAATACCATCGTTATAAGGGAAGGTATATGATCCCATCATTCTGAAACTATTTGGCAGCTGCTTGGAACTTCTGTCTCATGCACACGCATTTCGTTGGTAAATTGTTCTTGCCTAGATCTCAAGATGGGGAAGCAAGCCCATTAGGAGGCCTAAACAGAGTTTGAATATCTCCTCAAGCAAACGCCCATTCATCTTTTCCTCTTCTGAATCCTTTTCCACTGGGCGTAATCAATCATCCTTTTGTTAGGAAAAATATATTAAATGTAGTATAGTGAGCTTAATCTTGTCACTAGAGTGGTTTTAGAGGAAGAATAAAGAAAATTGTTCTGGAGCAGGAAATTTTGTTGCCATTCAAAACATGGCTTCTGGGCCAAGGATAGAGCTAAGCCAGTAAAGTGCTTACCAAGCAAACAGGAGGACCTGAGTTTGAGCCCCTAGCATCCATTTAAGAAACGGAGCATGGTGACAAGCACTTGGAAGTCCAGCACTGGGAAGGTGGAGACAGATGGATGGACCCCTGGAGCTCACAGGACAGTCGGTCTAGCCTAATTGGTGAGCCCCAGGTTCCAGTTAGAGACCCTGTCTCAATAAAAACAGGATAGACAGCTCCTGAAGAATGGCACCTGAGGTTGACCTCTGACCACCATGTATACTGGCATATATACAAATACGCACCCCCACAAATATGCCTGTATGTATGCAGGTGCACCTGTGTCCTATAGTGTCTGCAGAGTCCAGAAGAGGGAAGCGGATGCCATAGAAATGGAGTTACAGACAGTCGTTAGTCACCATGTAGATGCTGGGATTCGAACCCAGGTCTTCTGGAAGAGCAGCCAGTGCTCTTAACCACTGAGCCATCTCTCCAGCCCCAGTATTTTTTTGTTTTTGAGAAATTCAAGGTTAACTTGGGAATGACTTTTATAAATGGACATAATCTAATGACTTTTAATTAACTACAGCAAAGCCATGTGCTCTTGTGGCTTGTGATCTGGGAACTTGAGCTTGTTCCTTGGCAACCTCAATTTGGTTCTCCACCAAAAAACTAATGAATGAATGTGGGTATGCTTGAGAATTAACATAACAAAGTGCTGAACACAAGTGTATCCATCTTCTTTGCTCGCAATGATGGGAAGGACATGTGATCTTGAGTGAATGAGATTGGCTAGAGCTAGTGATGAAAAAACCTGATGGTCTGTTAAGATTAGGGTGAAGCCATGCTTGTACTGCCCAATTGAAGCTGGAGAAACCATTTTGAATAAAATTATGGGAGGGGCCAGGCTTGAGCACACAGTTCTAGGGACAAAGTTCTAGCAAGAGAGTCCCATCAGTACAGTTCCAGGAGACAGGTGGTTCCAAGAGATCTCTAGGGGAACAAGTGGCCTTCTGAGTTCAGGCCACTCTTAAAAACTAAATTTAGGGACAGGACAGATGGTCCAGTGGTTAAGAGCACTGGCTGCTCTTGCAGAGGACTGGGGTTTGATTCCCAGCACCCACTTGGCAGCTAACAATTGTAACTCCAGTTTCAGGGTATCTGACACCCCCTTCTGACCCCTGTGGGCATTACATAACACAGGCGCATTTACATACATGCAGGCAATACACTCATACACACAAAATAAAAATAAAAAATAAAATATTAAAAAACCTAAATTGAAGCGTTAGGCTATTTGTTCAGGTAATTTTAATGCTGATGTAGTAATGCCACAGTTGAAAATGCAAATGTCTGAGACCTAATTATTTTCATGCCTTCCCTTCTCTCTGAAGGACTAAGCTTGAAGGTGAAGGTAATTTTGAGATGCTTCAGTTTTATTCCACTAAGTTCCCATTATGAAACAATAGTCTTATAAGTTATCAAGTCTCCTGATTTGTATTTGCTTTTCTCCTGGTTCTGTGCAATTACTTCTGGCTAGTTGCGTGGTTCAATGGGAAAAGATTTTAATTTCCTCTTTGTGGCTAGTAAAAGAGCCCTCCTATCTCAGTGGTCTTTTTCCCCCTGCTTACTGACAAGGTGGCCACAAAATTTCCTTCCTCAAAATCCTCCTCTATTGAATGGTGCAATTTGGAGCTCACAGCTGGCAAATGAAAGGGGAATTGCTCTCTTCTTTGTCCTGCAGCCCTAGGAGTGAGCAGCCTCAGCTCCAAGACTTCACTCCAGGGAGGACCCTCAGGTGCTTTCACCTGAAGCTTCTCCTAGGTCTGGTTACAACTGTGTGGACCAGCTTCAGTGAACCTGCAAGTCAAGAAGACAGATGAAGCTTCCAACACAAAGGCCCCCACTTCACCTTGGGTTGATTAAAAGAAGATTAACCAGAGCTATGAGGAAGCTGGAGAAAGCTGGCCAGCAAGGGGAAGGGGAGATGGGGCTTTCCCAGAGGAAGATTCTGAAACGTGAGATGAAGGAGGGAGCTTTAGTGGCTTCCTCACAATTTTAACTAAGTTCTTGCCTTGTTAACCCTAAAGAAGGCAGTTGCCTGGTGCCTGTGTGCCTGTGTGCCTGTGTGCGTGTGTGCGTGTGTGTGTGTGTGTGTGTGTGTGTGTGTGTGTGTGTATGTAGATATGGATGCGCATGTGTGCTTGTGGAGGCCAGAAGTTAATGTTGGATGTCTTCCTCAGTTGCTCTCCATGTTGTATTTTGACATAGAATTTCTCACTCAGTTCAGAGCTCACCAATTGGCTAGACTGGCTGGCCAGTAAGCCCTGACCCTCCTGTTGTTACCTCTCCAGTGCTGGATTACAAGCCCTCACCCTAGTCCTAGTCTTTTATTGGGTGATGGGGATTGAACGTTTACAGATTGAACCATTTCTCCTGCCTGATAGACCTGGAAAAGAACACAGCCACTGGCTTCATCTGGTCTCATCTCTGCAAGAGAGGGAGACTGTCCCTTCGTTACAGCATCTGATTTCATTTTGGGTTTTCTGAGAAAACTCCACGTGAAGGAGGAAAAAGAAAAGGTTCCATAGCATTCTGTTGAAATAGAGCATCGTGAGGAACAAGGACAGTAAATGTGCTTTCTGTGCTGCTCTGGGCTACCACTGGCTGTGGGAACACCAGGTGCCTCATTACTTTTAAGAGGCAGCACTGAGGTGCAGTGAAAGCTGACCACATTTCTAATTATTTCCTTCCACCCTCTATACCTAAGGGGCCACTTCCTTCCTAATTTTAAGTCTTTCCATGTGTTTATTTATTACTGGGTTAAACTATTGTTACATGAATTTTATTTGGTGAATATGGTTTTGATGTACTACTATAATATTAGTGCTTAATAGATATGAATTCAAAATCAGCTTTGAGAGATCCTGGTCAAGTTCTTTGGCCTCTGTGAACCACAGTGTCATTGTCTTTCAAGTGGGACTGTAGATATCTCTCAGGAGATGATAAATAATGGGAAAACATCTATTTTTAAGATACATAAATAACAGCATTATTACATTGAAATGTTTAATATTTATTTTAATTTTTTCTCATTCATGTGTATTTGTGTGCATGTCTTCCACATGTGTACTCATGCCTGTGGAGGCCACAAGAGGATATGAGGTCCCAGGAGCTGGAGTTACAGGTGACTGTAAGCCACTCAATGTGGGTGTTAGGAAGTTCACAGAAAAATTATGAGGAAAGAGTAGAGAGATCCCTAGTACCCGACTCATGCACAGCCTCCTCCATTATCCATAAACTCTTGTTATATTAAAATATTTCTACTTATAGAGTTCATGTCTTCTAATTACTTTCTTTTCTATGAGCCTTAGGTGTAGAGGTTCCATTGTAGATGCGTCACTTAGAGTTGGGCAATTCATAGACAATCTCTGTGTGTAACCAGATGTGGAACTCTGTAATAATCTTCTTTGATGAGTGGTGACTACTATACGTGTCTGTAAATATAAAGATCCATATTTAGCAAATATTAAGAAATTACATTTGTCTAGGGATGTGACAGCCTTGGGGATTTCTCTAAGGTCTCTGACCTCTCCAGCTATGTGTATTTGGCTATGTTTACAGTACCACACATGAGTTTCCTCCCACTGAGTGGGCTTTATGTCCAATTAGGTAGCTGTTGATTACCCCCAAGATGGAAGTGCCACTTCTGCCCCAATATAGTTTGCTGTGTCAGTCATTGTTGTGGTTATTAGGCCTTAAAACTGGGGTTGGACCATTGATTGAGGTTCTCCCTTAACAGCTTGCATAGTGTCCTCCAATTTTATGTTTCTGAAAGACTGGCAAAAATTAGAGTTTTCATATTCTTTCACCATATAGGCACATGCTAAAATATACTTATAGATCACTAATTAAAATTAAGAAATTTACTTTGAGTCTGTACTTTAAAAAAAAAGAAATTTACTTTTGATTATCACTATACTTAAATTTGAAAGAGAAACTAGCCATTATTCCCTCAAATATTATTTTCTATTGCTTTCTTCTTCTTTTCTAAAGGAAAACTGTTTCTTTTATATCATATATCAAGCTGCCCAAAGTTGTCCTCGTGTTTGCTGGTACTAGTTCTCCTCCTCTGTGTTTCATTTTGGAGACTTTCTTCTGCATCTTCTGGTTCATCATGGTTTTTTCCTCTTGCAGTGTCTAACCTGACAGTAGTCCTATCAGGCACATTTTACATATCATTCATTGTAATTTTTATCTGTTTATGGTTCCTTAAGATTTCCTTTATTTTTGCATTTCAGTTTGTTCTGTTTATTCTTTTCTCCAGCTTTAAAAATACTTGAAACAGGAGACTGGGGAAATGGTTAAGTGGGTAACAGCACTTGGCACGTGAAGACCTAAGTTGGAATTCCCAGAACCCACATAAAAAGCCAGACGTTGCAGCAGGCATCTGTAATCCCAGCACTGAAGGAACAGACAGGTGGATCCCACGTGCTTGCTGGCTGTGCTGGATAGCTTTAGTGTCAACTTGACATACCTGGGTCGAGGGAGCCTCAATTGGGGAATTACTTTCATTGGACTGGCCTGTGGCCATGTCTGTGGGCATCTTCTTGATTTCTGTGTGATGTGGGAGAGCCCAGCCCACTGTGGGCAGTGAGACCCCTGGGCAGGTGGGCCTGTGTTGCCTAAGAAAGCAGGCTGAGCAGGGGCCAGGGGAGCTAGTCAGTAAGCACTCTTCCTCCATGGCCTGTGCTCCAGCTGCTGCGTCCAGATTTCTGTCCCAAGTTCCTACGTTGGGCTCCCTGATGAACTGTGACCCTAGAGATGAAAGCCAAATAAACCCTTTCCTCCCCAAGTCGGTATTGGTCAGAGTGTTTTGTCACAGCAATGGAGAAACAAACTAGGACACTGGCCAACTTAGGTTTGGTAAAGAGACACTGTCTCAAAAAGTAAGGTGGAAAGAGATGGAGGAAGACATCCTAGTGTTAACCTCTGGTTTTCAGAGGTGCATGTACTGGTATGTCTACCCCCCACATGTGTGCACTCATACATATGACTCCTTAGACACAGACACAGAGACTCACAGATGTCGAGAGAGAGAGAGAGAGAGAGAGAGAGAGAGAGAGAGAGAGAGAGAAACTAGAAAAAGAAAGAAAAGATACTGTGGAGTCGTCGTCTATCAAAGGCCAGGTTTGTGTAAAGTCTTGGACAACAGAAGTGGTGTATCTTTCCAGAGCACAGGTAAGCACAATTATCATCGAGTATAATGTAGGTTCAATTCTCTTTAGTAAAGGTTGCCTGATGTCATCGCATCACTTTGTAGGAACTGTAGGAATCAAACTTCAGGCAGTCAGCAGAATGAATGCTCATCCTTACCTACTGCTATCTTGAATCAGACCTAGAAATCTTTTGCCCTCTCTGCCACAGCATCTATGAGACTGTGGCAGATTAACTTGAGTGCTTATATGTGAAAATTTCACATCCTTGATAATTCTTCACATAAGGCTTTTCCTTTGCTTAAAATACACTAGATATCTGTACCAACATAGGTAGACTCATCAAAAGAAAGCACACCGATTTCTTCATGTTTACTTCTCTAAATATATTGGAGAATTCAAGTCTATAGGATTGAATGAGTTGTTTGCCAGAGCCGCTTTAAGGTAGTTAGGTATCTTTATGTCTGAGAGTCAGAGTTTGAAGTTTGTAAGAAAGGCAATCAGAAAAGAAAGAGGGATGTAAAGCTAGCAGAGCAAGAATAGACTAGAGGTCACAAGCATCGGTTGGAATCTGCAGTAATAGATTGGAATTCGTGTCAGCCATCACTGCCTTCAGCCTTGAGGGAGTGGAAGCTGAACCCTTCATCCTGGAGTTAGGCTTATCTGAACCGAGTGAAAGAAGGTCAAAGAGTTACCAAAGGAAGTTTGATCATTTGCCTATCTGTGAAGTCCACAAAGTGGCAAAGTGCCAAGGGTTTCAGAAGTTCCTAGTCATTTTGCATTATATTTCTGAATGCCAATAATAATAATAATAATAATAATAATAATGGTAATGATAATAGTAAATTTGAGTGCTGTTTCACTTTCTTCCTCCAATATTATGCAGAAAAGAAAGGAAGGAAAAAGAATCTTTAACTCTAACTGGAAATACAAGGAAAGGAATTATGGAGAACATAGTTTATCCTGGCCACTTCAGCCTTAGCATATGAAAAAGGATGGACAGGTGCAGAGGGAATGTTCAGGAGCCGTTATTCTGAGCACACCTATTGTTACCCTCTCCTGTAACCCAGGCACTGCCATGTTGTCACCCTGTGGTTTCTGACCACTGCTCTATAAGCCTGCCTGTTTCTTGGCTTTGCAGTGGCAGTGCAGAAAACAGGACAGGCCCTTCTAATACACTAAGAAGCAGTAACAGCAGCAGGGTCCTAAATCTCAGCCTTGTTTTACTACTTTCTCCTTCTCCCCTCAGGTCCATTGACTGCAGCACAGCTGCCTCTTGACACAGCCTTCTAATTCGTTAGCTCGTGGTTCCCTCTTCTTCCCTGTCCTGCTACAGTGACATGAAGGTGGGGGTTGGGGGTGAGCGGTGGGGGGCGCAGCTAGCAGCCCAGTGTTTGCTATCGTTTTAGCACACTGTTAATGGAGATTTAAAATTTTCACCTAAGAAGTTGTTAAAGTAATATAAAAATGATAAAATGACTTTGTTGGTTTTGTTGCTGAGGTTTCTGGAAATTTTCTTCTGTCAAAGTTCTTTTCTTTTCTGCCAAATTTATCTGAGGGAAAGGAAGAACTGTTTAACATTATGCATCAAATCATAAGGTTTTTGAGTTGTCCATTTTTGGCCTATGCACCAGAGTAGAAATGCGTTTAACAGAAACTAGGTATCTCAGTTGCTCCCAAAGATAACAAAGGAAGCCTACATCATGACTAACAGCTGCTCTTATTATTTTGGAATATTATCCATCTAGAAAATTCCACCCTGAGGCCCCATAAATTGCTGCAATATTCCCTTAGAAATTAAAAGGAGAAAGCAGACTTTTCCAGCATTTTATTTCTAGGACCAGCTTGTGAATGGATCATGTAACTGACAGTAGCATCCAGCCTGGTTCACACATTTCTGTGTGCCTCTGGGATGAATTTTCTCATATCTTGCAACACTAAACCACAGGAGGAAATACACGCAAATGATATAAACTAAATTTTATTCTTATTTCAACATGATAATAGAACTTCAACTGACATAAATGAGAAACATTAAGACGAACCACTTAAATCCACCACAAAAAAGTCTCAAATTTTTATTTATTTATGTATTGAATAACTAACAATTCAATATCTGTCTCTTTCTGGGGAGCCACAGAGCATGCTGGTCAAATAACTCCAGAACTGTTCTTATGTCAAGCAAACAAATCAAAAGAGAGGGGGAGATAGTAAAGTTCTTATATGTTAGAGTTTTTGTTGTAAACCGTTTAGAGTACAAGCTTCTGAGCAGGCTGGATGCTACGTTCCCTCATTGCTATATAAGATCTAGAAGACAAGAACAGAGAGAGTGTCTGCAAGCCTTTAACTTCAGTAAGAAATTTCCAGATTGAAGAGGACAAGTACAGTGACTGATCTTCCTGCCAAAAGTGACAGCTTCTTCACAACGGCTCTGAAAGCTTGATGACCCTCGACATCTCCTGGAACAAAGAAGTCAGTAGAACAGGGTGAAAATGTTAAGGGGGGGGGGTATGAAAAATACAAAAGAAACATGACAAGGTGACAAGTTAAACACAATCCACAGAATAAGAACCGTCAGAGGCCTCCTCCGCAGCACACCTACAAACACCTGCCCTTTGTTAATACATTAAAAAAAAAAAACCCTTCTGCTGTAACTCCTTAAGCTCCCTGGTGAGGGAAGTCAGGTGACCTTGTTCGGAGTGACTCCCGGGGAGATTTCACTGGATAGTGCATTGGCCAGTTGTATTTTACCTTCATTACCTTTTGATGTTATCCCCCAAATCTTGGTTATTCAAGTCTTCCAGCTCTGCCCCGTTTCTTCCTTTCTTTCTATACTCACAAATCTCAAGGAGTTAATTAGTCACTGATAATCCACGTGTGCTGAGGAAGATGATCGAGGGACCACCTTGACTTGGAAATTTCTCTTCAAAAGCGACGATAGCCCAACCATCTACCAGGGATGGACCTTCCTTTATGCAACATCCTGTCTGAATTTTCAAACAGTAGTGATTTCTGAGGATGGTTGATGGCTGACCCAGCAGAAGTGGAGGCACTGGTGCTCTATGAGAGTTCACCGTTTACTGTGCTTTAAATCCTGCCTTGAGGGGAGAGCTCTTTATTTCAAGCGTTTCTCTCTAGTAATCAAAAAATAGCATTAGAATGAATAAGATAATGGGAGTCAAATAACTTAATGTAAATGAGTTATTCATTTCAGTTTCTCTAATGGAAGATATGCAGTTGTTGAATAAAGATCAGAGGAAGGAAAATCCATCAATGAGACACTGAGAGAAAGAAATGAAGAGTTTGGAGTGGGAGGCAACCATTGTCTTCTTGACAAATACCATTGATGTGCTAGATTTCTTTCTTTCTGGACATCAGACGCAAGATGCAGATGGTGGAGATAATGGCACTTTATCAATGGCTAAAGCACGACTTCTGTTTTATTTTAGCATTTTATTTATTTATGTGTGTGTGTGTGTGTGTGTGTGTGTGTGTGTGTGTAAATGTGAAGGCCAGAGGACAACCTCAGGTGTCATTCCCCAGGAACCACCCATCCTTTTATTTGTCTGTGATAGGTCTATCACTGGCCTGGAGCTCTACAAATAGTCTAGCCTGGCTAGCTGGCCAGTGAGTCCTAGGGATCCACCGTCTCTGCCTCCCCTGTGCTAGGATTGCAAGTGCCCACTATATGTTTGTCTCTTTTTTACCCTTCCTTCCTTCCTTCCTTCCTTCCTTCCTTCCTTCCTTCCTTCCTTCCCTCCCTCCCTCCCTCCCTCTCTTTCCTCTGTACTTGTTCACCTGTGTAGGTGTGGGTGTGCACAGCACAGCATCTGTGTGGAGTCTGCCTGTCAGTCTTCAACTTTCCATCCTGTTTGATTCAGGGTCTCTTTGTCACCAGGCTACCTGGCTCACGAACTTCTGGAGATTCTGGTTTCTACCTTCCATCTCTGATAGGGGTCCACTGACATTATGGGATGCTTGCACTACTGTCATTTTTATGGGTTCTGGGGATCTTAACTGAAGTCATCTGCTTTATCCACTGACCCACCTGTTCAGACCCGTATACCTGTCTCTTGTTCACGTGGTTCTGGAGTTCAAACTCGGGTCTTTACTTAGTTATCTTTCCAACCCCATCATTTTTTTTTGTTTTGTCTTTTTGAGACAGGGTCTCCCTGTATCCCCAGCTGTCCTGGAACTCACTATGTAGACTAGGCTGGCCTTGAACTCACAACGATCCACCTGCCTCTGCCTCTCGAGTGCTGGGATTAAAGGCGTGCGCCACCACACCCGGCTCCAACTCCTCTTTTATTTTTTTATTTTCCCGTTTTATTTCCATTCCTTATTTTCATCCTACCTTCCCCCAGCTAGTCCTTCTAATGTACTAAATTCATAGTTTTTTCTGTACATGTGTTCTTGCAATGTACTATTTTATGCATGTTTAATTTACATCAGTCTAGCATGTTGTGCATTTCATCCGATTTTCAAATCTCTTTGTACTCAGGCCTGTGTTTAAGATCCACACTTCTATATGTGTGCACGCTCTTTTCTTCTAACCACCTCACAATATGATGATTTCCCCCATGAACTCTCTTGGTGTTATGCACCCAGATTTTCTCTAGTTACCTCACTTGAAATGATGCTGAATCGTTAACCAGGTACAAGACCCTTAAGAAACCATGGGAGACTCCTCTAGATTCCATACCCAGAGGGGACTTGCTGTTAATAAAGTCAGAATATTTGTATTCTAAGGTTTTATTTTATTTGCTACTTTTTCCTAAATGTGAGGTTGTTGTTATCATCACACTTTACAGGTGAAAATATGAAAAGATCAGACATTGGGTGGGATGCCCATAGTCACTGAATAAACTGGACCTCGGTTTGAATTCTTCTGGCTACAGTGTTCTCTGTTCATTTAATGTCATCACAACTTCCACAAACTCGCCCTATCCAGAATTGGAAAGTATTTGAATAAATATTTTAAATTTTTTGTTGGTTTATTTTTTGAGGCAGAGCCTCCCCCCCTGTAACCCTAGCTGCCCTGGAACTCAGGGCCAACCAGGTTGGCCTCCATCTCACAGAGATTTGCCTGCTTCTGCCTCCTGAGTGCTGGGATTAGAGGTGTGTGCCACCACATCCAGCAGGATTTTTAAATTTTTATTTGCATGTGATTCGTGTGTGTATGTGTGTGTTCATTCATTGGGGGCAGGGAGTGTGTGAGTGTACATGCCACGGTATGTGTGTGAGATCATGGGACCATCAGGGGTGTCAATCCTCATCTTCCAACTTGTTTTGAGGCAGAGTCCTTTTGTTGTTCACTGCTGCGTTCACCAAGCTAGCTGGCGTGAGAGCATTTGGGAACTCTCCTATCTCTGCCTCCCCTCTTTGGGCAAGAGCACTAGGATTACAGATGTGTGCTACTGCATCCGCATTTACATGGGATCTGGGGGCTCAAACTCAGGTCTTCACTCTCATGCTAACAAGTGCTTTACCTACTGAGTCATCTCCTCAGCCCAGGGCTAGGTTTATTGCAATACATATTCTGCAGGTCACCACTCTCTTCTTTATGAATATGGTTAAATAGCAGCTCATTGAGTGAGGCCTATGATAGGAGAATGTAAGTTCCTTGTTGGCTGACAATGCTGGTGGCCTGCCTCCTTTAATTGTTTTCTGGTGAGCTAGAAATAATACTTCTGTCTTAAAACTAAAGGCAGACAAATGTCTAAAACTTACTGGTACAGGTCTCAAAGGTAAATTTCTGAGATGACTCTCTCTGGAGGTCCATCAAGGCAAGGACAATACAACTTTTTTTTTTTTAAAAAAGGACAATACAACTTTTAACGTAGTCCTTGAATGTTAGCTATATAGAAGGATCATTGAAAAATAACTCTGGGCTTGTACAAATGGAGGCAGGTTTAAGCCAGGTTAGGACAAGAAAACAGTGTTAAGATACTTTATGATAGATTCCTCAAAAACAGTCTGTAAAAACTTCATGATACTACTCTGAGAGCTGGGATAATCATTTTTTAAAGATTCATATAACCACTCCATGGGCATTGACTTGTTTTATTTTAATGCTCTGGACAAAGCCTTAGCATTCTCTGACACTGTCACACAGCAGCTCCAGTGGCCACACTGTGGTGCCTGTCTTATCTACGTGAGGGTCTCAACCCTTGAGAAAGCCCGATACGGCCATTCCCGACATTCTCAGGCAGGCATTCTGTCTTTTACAAGGACATCAAATTTTGATACCAAACCAAAGAGTCCCCTCTCAAGGGAAAATGCATCCTAATTTTAGTTATGATAGAAAACTGACTTCATCAAGAGAAGTAATTGATCTCAACTTGGGAAGAAGGAGGAGAGTTTTCTGCAGGATCCCAAGATGGGGGTATATATGTGTCAGAGAGTGGGAAGTTAAAAACACTCTATGCCTTTACTGAAGAGACTTAGATCCGTCTTCCAGAAAATTTCAGAAGAGCCCCTCCCAGCCCACTTCATTCTATGGTTTTCAGGATGACTTCCTCACATTTTGGCTGGCCTCTGTAGACAACAGCAAAGTCACGTTTGCCTGAGCAAATGTCTTTAGAAAGCTAATAAAGGGAGTATTAGTGATAAACTAGAATAAGGTTTTATTAAGATTTTTTCTTGCATTTCCTAATTGCTACAATGTTTTCATTTTTTCAAACAGTAGCAAAATATATTTTCAATGAGTCAATTTTAGGCAAAATGCTGGTTGAGGTTGCTTTTCTTGAAGCAAACAGCCTTTTGTGTTTGGGACCATAATGATTCCTCTGGGCTTTGGGTGGACTAGGAAAATGCCCAGATTGTGTCCAGTTAAAAAATTAGTAGGCTATTAAACTGAAAGGGAAAAGCAAATTATGGTGAAACTTAAGAATGCTATATTCCAACTGCCTTCATTTTCCAGTAGTTTAGATCAAGGATGTGAAATGCTATTTCATGTTGACACTTCTTTCTGTGAGTCCTTCTTGGGAGCAAAAGTAGTAACATACATGGCTGCTGTATTCTTTGAGGCAGAGGGAAGTGGACACATCTTTCTGCTTCCTTTCTGTCTAAGAAGGAAGGAGAATTCTCTTTGGAAGGACTCTTAGAAGAACTGGTTCTTTTATACTTTTAGTAGCATAAGAGCTACACATGATCCTGGGATATCTCCCCAAAATGTTCATCCAGTACATCTGGGGCGATGTCTGAGAATTTGTATTTCTAACACAGTCTCAAGTGATATTGGACACCACACTTAGAAAAAACCTTCTAGAACATCATTTGCTGACTATCTAGGTACTGACCCAAATCTCTCCATGTCCCTCTAATCCCCTGGTTAAAACATGAGATGGGCAGGCTGTGAGCTGACATCAAGACTTCTATTCTGCTTCCAGAAGATTCTGCTTTCTGGTAACAATCACCACAGAGAACAGAAAAAGAGCAACACATAAGGTGGACAATAGTGAAAGCTTACATGCCATTCAATTTCCTCATTCTTTTTCTCATCATGACTCAACCAAGCACACCTAACCTGAAGCCTGCAGGCCACCTGCTTCCCTGGATAGCTATAAATGGAGCTCAGCACATTTGTGACCAACAAAATTATGCCAAAATGAGCCAGGAATGGCAGCCCAGACTTTTAATCCCTGTACTTGGAAGGCAGAGGTGGGCAGATCTCTGAGATAGAGGCCAGCCTGGTCTCCATTGCGAGTTCCAGGCCAGCTGTGGCTATAGGGAGATCCTGTATCAAAAAGACCAAACCAAACCAAACAAATCAAAAAACCATTCCAAAATGTCAAAAGGTTGGACATCTAGACAGCCCAATTCACATAATTGGCCTAAAATAATAAAAATATATGTTTAATTTGGTCAGTGCTCCATGAGTTTACAGCAGGATGCAATGGATAAAGATTTTGATATGGATTAGAGTTTTACTTGTTTACCATAGAATGTGCTATTAGCTTTATACATATATCTGATATATATGTATAATATATACGTATGTTAGCTCACATACCTCTTGAGATAATACATTCAAATGGATATTATTGAGAAAACCAAAATTAGTTGCAACAACTTGCCTGAAGTCATTTATAAATGAAATGGGGGCCCAGTGGTGCTGGTGCACACCAGTAGGATATGCTGAAGGAGGCAGAGGCAGGAGGATCTGGAGTTCAAGGCCAGCCTGGACTATACATTTTTAGGCTGGGTGTCGTGGCACATGCCTTTAATCCCAGCACTTGGGAGGCAGATGCAGGCAGATCTCTGGGATCTCAAGGCCAGCCTGGCCTACATAGCAAGTTCAGGTCACCTGGGGCTGCAGGGAGACCCTGTCTCACGAAGACCAAAAAAAAAAAAAAAGGAAAGAAAGAAATGGGTAAGAGATGAATAAATAAATGATAGAGTTATTGAGTGCCACAGAGAAAGGAGGAGCTGTGGCTATATCACTTTCCTTTCATACAAATCAAAGGCTACATCCTGCAAATTTGTTATTACCTGTTCTGCTCTCTTTGTATTTTTATTCCTTAAGAGATTATTTTTATATTCTGTCCTCAAAATGATCATGTATTCTTTCCCCTGCTGATAAACTCAATTTAAACTACTCAAATTAATTTTAATTTTTTTTTTGGTCTTTTTGAGACAGGGTTTTCCTATAGCCCCAGCTGTCCTGAAACTCACTATGTAGATCAGGCTGGCCTTGAACTCACAAAGATCTGCCTGCCTCTGCCTCCTGAGTGCTGGGATTAAAGGCTTGTGCCACCACACCTAGCCCTCAAATTTATTTTAATTTTGACCTGTAACCCTTGAGACAGATGTCGAAAAGCTAAACAGAAAGAGAGCCACCTGGCTCAGTGATGGCCCCTGCCCCCTGTGGCCCCTGCTCCCTGTGGTGCCTGCCCCCCCCCCATGGCCCATGAAGGGCAGTTGCTCCCTTTGTATCTTATAAAACCAGGCTTCATCAGAGGGTGTAAAATTTTCCTCCAGCACAAAATGATCTCCAGAGGGTGGATGATTTTCATATTCTCACACTCAGATTAGGGTGAAATCGTTAAGTAGTTTATGGAGCTGCAGTGTAAGCATCAACACAGGCCACAACCACAGCATTTTATACATGCCAGCTAGCTCACTCATTGTGTCCTAGATAAGATAGAGTGAAGGTTATCAGTAATTCCCAGAGCTGGCTCTAACCCACCTCTTTCCTTCCAGTCAAGAAAGCATTTAGAATGCAAGTAAGGATGTAGTCCCTGTCATGATTTGGAATCTAATACAATTTATTTCCCAAGAAGGAATCATTTCCAAACAGCAGCACAGACTCATTAGTAATAAATTACTTGTGCTACCACTCCCTTCTGGTCACCACCATGTGCCTGAGAACTGCAGGACTAGATGGTTCTCCTCCCATCCCTTCCCACAAACATCTCATTTGTCATCTTGGAGTAGACCTTCATGATAATCTTTCTGAAGTGTCTGCATTGAAAATAAGTTACACTGTGCAATTATTTCTACGTTCTGTCTAGTTTGCTAATCAGGAAGAAAAGCAGGGGGTGTTATAGACATTTCTCCTGAGAAGAAAACAAAATAGCTAGATTCGTTTTCTCTTCCTGCAGACTTATTGTGATCTGGAAGGTGTCTGGTTCTAGGTGGCATGTGATCACTGTCATCTGAAGCAAAGATGGCCTCATGCCATCCTAAGGAATGGTGGAGACTACAGGAGACACTGAGCCATCTGGGCCAGAATCTTTCAACTGGAGAAACCATTTAGCTTGAATTGCTCACTTCCATTTTTATAGTAAACATCCTCCCCCATTCACTTTTCATTTATTTCCCTTTTAGGTTCTTAAAACCCTGACTGGGGAAATTTTAGAAAATATTTGCAGTCTCCATAAGGACAATGTAATATTTCAGTTACAATTTCCTTTTCAAATATCTTAATCACTTGGTATTTGTCCTCTCTATCCTGGCAAAAAGGTATCAAAAACAGGATATTCTCCCTAAGTCTTATTTTAGCTATAATGTGACAAATCACAAGCTAGCTTTTGTAATTTTTTTATATGGAAGTCTTGGAATTTCCACAGCTTATGCTGTGAGCCAACAAAAATACACAGAGATGGAAGGCAGGGAATTTTTGAATTCCGTTGCCTCACTTCACCACATTACTTGTTTGCAGATAACATTTGCTTAACAGGATACTTGATTTTAAATATGATTTGGAAATGGAAACTGTTTTTTGTGAATGTGAAGGAAAATCTGGTAAAAATAGTTTGCATCCGATGATACCACATCCCAAGAATGGGTGGTGCCTAAGTTATCTAGGAGGCTTTCCTAGATTTCTATCGGTACAGGAAGACCAAAAAAGGTCTGAGGTTGAGCTGAATTGAGATTGTTTTGAAAGTAGACACAGTGGAAAGAAACTCAATGGCGATTCAGATAACTTAATTTCTAGCCTCGGCTTTCCTGTTACCTAACTATAAGCCTTTGAGCATGCTGGTGACCCTCCCTTTTCTCCTGATGGAAACATAAAAAGTCATTTTCATGTTTACTAGGAAGAAGGTTAGAAAATTCACATAAGACAAAAAAAACTTATGTAATTATTTTTATTATGAAGCATGTTACAAATGTGAGATATCTTACAACATTTATCTACAATTTGATTTTAAACTGCATAGGGTGGCAAGATTATTTGGAAGGTATTTGCTCAAGAGAACATGGTGTTTTATGTCTATTTCTTTGGCTTAGCAAATATTAATGGTTCTGTTATAAAATGTCACACTCCTCCACTGTGTTCTTCTTCCAAAGCTCTGTGGACTTTAGAAACACCACCCCTCCCTGCCCGCCCAACCCTACAAAACACCTCTGAATCTAGACCTAGAAGATGACAATGTTGAGGTCTGGTCTCACACTTTCCTTTGACATTGGTAACAATCCCATTTTTCCTATTGACGTGCCTGAACTTTGTGATGATAGCTTCATTATCAGTATCTCTCTGTTGATTCCTCATCTGACTCAATTCTGAGTCAATTCCGGGTCTCCCAAACACTCCTTTTCTGTACTCTGCATCTGAGATGACTCATCTACATAATCCCTGATGGCTCCCTTCACTAAGCCTTTTCTTCACCTTTTCATTGTAGTAGAGGCCTAGTCGGATCTGGAAACACCACATAAGAGCCCTGTCAGATGGTGACCCTGCATGACATAGGGTTTGGAGGTTAGACTAAGGAGCTTCCTTTTCAAAATAACATTTCTAAAATATTTCTTCTCTCTACCATGGCCCAATGCCCACATCCTTTAGCCTACTGGCACTGTGTAGGGACTCTGCAGCATTCTTTAATGATTTTGGCACCTGGTTCCATCTCATCCTATCTTTAGCTTAGTATCTTCTATACCTCCATTGAGGGCCCTGAGTTCCTGACTCCTCGCTATATTAATCATTGTGCTTGCCAGACCTTAGTCATTCTCTCCCATGGCCATTGTCTGGTACTTGCCATTACGGATAATGTAACATAACATAACATAACATAACATAACATAACATAACATAACCAAAATCTTGACATCAAGGTTCTCATTCTCTGACCATTACCTCTTCATTCATTTTCTAATTCAGTTGCTATAGTACAACAGTTAACAGTTCTTTGGCTCTGTATTAGCATCCCTCTGTTACATGTTACTGGTAATCAGGGTCGGGGTCAGATGTTTTTCAGTTCTTGGCCTCTTAGTCAAAGAATTGAAATAAGGATACCCATAAATTGCAAAGTAGCAGCAAAAACTCTATTCAAAGTGCAGTGATAGCTCAGATTAGAAAGGAATATGCTGTCAAGATTGACAGTGGGTCTCACAGTGAAGGTTCTCAGGGACCTTGATTATTGTTAAGATTTCCTTTTATGGGGTTAAAGAGAAGGAGGAATTTGGTTAGTAGGGATGTAATTTGGGTGGTTCTCTATTTTGACTGACAGGCTTGGATTGCAAGAACTCTTGCTTGCTGCATGTCTGTTCCCATAATGCATCCTATTTTAATTATAAGCATGCTCAATTATGCATAGGCATAAGATAGTAAATCGGAAATTCTATCTGAAAGTTCACTTTGAGGACACAGCTTGCTATACTTGCATCCCTGCCCATTGCCGCCTAGTTCCTGATTGTGTCCCTGATGTGTTTGATTTAGAAACAGAGAGTTATCAAGGGGTTGCTAAAAGGAGTAACTTATTTCCATTGTTTAAAGCAGGTATACATGCAGCTCTGTGGTGGTAGGGGTCCTAGGTTGCTAACCGGTTACTAGGTGCATTGTTTGGAGAGAGGGGTGTGTACACAGCCCACCCTGACTGGAATCCAGGTTGGTACACTGTTCTGCCTGCTCGCCTGCTTCCCCTGCACCCCCTTATGTCAGACTTACCTTCATCTCCTGTGTCTTCTTTCCTCCTATCCTCTTTGTAAATCCTCTTTCCGTAAATCCAACATATCCCCGTGCTGAGCCTGTACGACTGTACCTAAAGGTGTCTAGAGCAAAGCCAGCAAGTTTTTAGATGTATGACTGCTTAACATATTTATGTCACACCAGCTACTAATCCTCTTCATACATTTTTTGAAACAGAGCCTTGCTATGCAGCTCAGGCTGATATGGAACTTGCAATGCTCTGACCCCTGGGGTTATAGGTACAAACTATGGTCATTTTACAACTCCCATTCATAAAGCACACTAGAAGAGTGACCTGTGAAAGAAACTCACAAACTCAACCTTAGCACAGAGGGAAATAGACATATCTGTATTCAAAGGCTCAAATAAAAACATTGGAATATACAGGATAAAATCAAGAGCGTAACACCCGCAGGCAAAAGATGACACATGTCTAAAACATAAAAAGTAACAGGAACACTCTAAAGACATAAATTATGGATTTTTTTTGCAGTGCTGAGGATTGAACCCTGGACCTTGTGCATGCAAGACAGACACTACCATTGCGCGGTATCTCCAGTCCTGAAGTGGGAGCTTCATGAAGTTTCTACAATGGTCACACACCATGCAAGAGGATCTGAGTTACTTTGCTTGGAGTCATAAGTTGGAGAAGTTTTGCCAGTTTGTCTATGGTTCTTTAGCCACTCATTATTGGTTCAGAAATCATCACAATAGCAAGAAAGAATCGGAGGCCATTGGATCTGCCTCTTTCTTGCTTTTCAGGTGAGAAAATTCAGACCATGGGGGTGAAGTCTTGCCCCACACTACCTTTTCATTTGCACAATAGAGATAAGAACCCATTTCCTTATTTCTGACTACTTCTTTTTTCCTTCACGGTGCCTAAAAATACTACTGGTTTAAGAATTCAGGGCTGAGATACAGCTCTTAAATGGCTTCTAGGTTCCAAAAAGAAATGTTATGTGCTGTTTGTGAAAAATTAGAACTTTAATCTATCATATAAAAATCATATTTTAAGGAGAGATTTCCAAAAGCATTACACTTTGGGAAGACATGTCTATGATATAGTCAAGTGGCAGAAAAAAATATAACTTCTTGCTTCTTTTATGTACTAAACACTGATCATTGTATATTATGAGATAATTTCCAACTTCCACAAGCCATTTATAAGTAGATGTAATACATTTGGTTTACAGTGATCTTCTCTCCTGGTATTTTTCTTGTTCTTTCTCATGTATCTACTTATCCCTGCCTACTGCAAGTTCATGAAATGTTTTCTCCAAGTCTCCTTTCACTAATATAAACAAATGTTTTGTAATCATTTTGGAATGGGAGGAGATTTGAATATTTTCATCTCAAATCCTCCCTGTTGTTCATATAAAAATGGGTAACGGAATTCACCTGGGTTCAAGGCTGTATGGTGGGGTGGGGTGTCAGTGACTGTCACCAGAGAAATCCCACTTGGGTTAGAACAGATACTAGATCACAGGAAGGGGTGCGTTGGGAGACTTAAGAGCTTCATTCATTTTCTAAGTACCAATAAAGGCCAAATGGAATTCCACACTTGGGTTTACTGTCTTGGGCCCCTGGGATATTCCCATACTGTCTGTTTATCCCTTTTGGTCTTAGGTAATTAACTACAGAGATTCCGAATGCTCAGTATAAGGCCTCATGGTATTTAAAATTCAAAAATGACTTGAAAGTGATACTAAGATAGTATTAGTCATCAACAGAGAGTGGGTACAGGCTCCTGGTAATAGTGACTGCCATGTTCAAACTGCCCCATTGGAATTAGAGCTCATGGGTTTCCGAGTCCCTTAAGTGACATTAATGCTCAAAGAGAAGATGGAGCCCTCCTGCCGACACTAAGGTGGTTTAGCAGAGTAGACCACGTAGAGATCCCAGTGTGAGAAGAAATGGGTTTAAGACCCAACTCCTGGTATTCATTGTCAAGATCACTCACTTTGTGATCTTGCTCAACCAAGCAAAATTCTCTGTTTCCTGATCAAGTGAAGATATGTTTTCCTCAAAATTCCTGCAAATCACAATAAATTCATGGCAGTCAGTATCTTTGCACACAATGATCCTTCCTGTAGTTTGACTTAAGAAAATCTTAAACTTACATCAGTTCACTAAAATACACTTTATTTCTTTACTTGGAGACAAATTAATGGTCCCTTTGAATTGATTCACAGGTTGAACTCTGTGAGCCTTTTACTGGTATCATGTAGGTTCTCTTCATTCTTGTGTAGGACTTCCGTCCCCATCGTCATTTTCTTATTTCCAGGGCTAGCATAGTATCTATGTAGCTGTTTCTCAATAAATTCCCTGTGAATTGAACTGAATTAGGAGCTGGTGACATTGCTAATTCCCTTCCTACTCATCACCCATTCTTCCCTTGTTCTTATGAACATATTCCTGATTTACTTGGGATCCTTAATCTCCCGCCTTTTCAGTGAGATATTAATAGAATTTACTGCTTGAGACTTATTGGGAAGCTCCTTAAAAAAGGGCAACATCCAGGCTGGAGAGTTAACTCAGCCACTGACTGCTCTTGTAGAGGACCCAGGTTTGAGTCCCAGCACCCACGTGGCGACTAACAACCATCAATAACTCCAGTTCCAGGGGATCTGATGTCTTCTTCTGACCTCTGTGGGCATTGCATGACATGGGTGCACTTACATACGTGCAGGCAATACATTCATACACATAAAAAAATAAAATGCTTTTCTAAAAAAATTAAAATGGTAACATCTACTGGTTTTGATTTCTGCCCTTCCCATTTCCCATTTCCTGCCTAAAATACAGATGCAGTGCTTAGTGAAGGTGTGCTGTACCAAGATCATGATGAGGATTACAGGATTAGGACTAGAATTAATCTTGGCCCTCATTGTTTTCTTCAAATAATTTCTCCAGCCTCAAATTTCATATTCTTAGGCCTCTAATAGAGATGCCATGAAATATGTACATAGAAGTAAATGGTGTCACAGACATAGGTTATTTAGATGTATGAGTAGTAAGATATTAATGGAATATAATATCTCCATTATTATCTGTCTTTGGGTACCTGGGGTATTCCCATACTGTCTTTATGGGAATTTGACCTTGTGGAATTCATTACATTGTTTCTTTTCACTCCACTGCTATATTTAATATACTCCACAAAAAGAATTATTATTTTGCTCACCTGAGTGAGAACTGATACCATGAAAAAAAAAAAAAAAACCCACAGTTTCTATGGGAAATGCTTTCCTCAAGCATCAAGAAAGATAGGAACCTCACTTCTCTAGGAAGGCTCATAACAAATTGACTGCTTGGAAGTCTTGCAAGAGCTTGAACTGATATTGAACAGGTTGGAGAGCTAGGCATGGTGGTACATGCCTAGAATCCCAGCACTCAGGAGATGGAGGCAGGAGGACTCTGAGGTGAAGGTAAAGCTGGGCTATCTAGAGAGTTTGAGGCCAGCCTATATAGCATAACCTAGTCTCAAACACCAACAAACCAACCAGTATCCCAACAGCATCAATTTGGACTGCAATTTTCACGTGGAAAGTGGGGGGATTGCTGAGGTGATGTTGGAAAGGATAGACAGTAGTGACCATGATAAAAAGAATCATAGCCTTGGTGGGCACCTTTACCTCCATCCGCTTGGATATCTTTATAAGGTAGAACTTTATCTCTATCACGTTATTCAGAGACATCATCTAACCTTTGAGCACTTGCAGTGAGCAGTGGGTGTTGGATTTACAAACCTGTCAATTATATGCCTAAAAGCTTTAATAACTAGAAAGTCCTTCTTTACCATGAACTTAATGTTTGTGTCTTATTAATATATAACTCATACAGCATTTTGCTGTATTTACCTGGAGTTCACTTGATCAGTGTGATTTTGATTTGGTAGTCATAAAATGACGTAAACCCTTTGCAATGAACTTTTTGCCCTTGAGCTCCTGGCCATTGGTTCTGAATCCAGCTTTTTAAAATTCATTCAGCAGTGGCTTGGTGAATCCCTAGTATCTATAGGTCATTATGTTAAGTGTTAAAGCTCTATTGGTGAACAAGACACATATGCCTGCCCTGCTAGAAGACATAATCTAATAACTGCTGACTCATGAGTCCTCCTTTTAGCTTTTGGTGTATCACAAAGTAAGAAGTAAATCCCCTTGTCATCAGTCATTCTCTATCACACTGTCTCACAACTGTCCACTTTCTTCAAAGCTCCTACTAGGTGTGCATTCTGGAACCATTCACCATCCCCACCACTTTCTCTCATAAACCATCTATTTCGTCAAGTCTCTCTGCAAGGAATGACACCACAAATGACATGGTCCTGTTCTCAAGATGGTCTGATGAGTGGATAGTACTCCGAGACTACGGCCTCAAATGATCAGAAGGTAGTGGCACTGGGAGTGTGACCTGAGCTTACCACAGTGCGGTTTCTCAGGCAGTGTGAACTAATGCTTATTTCCTAGCTAACTAAAGCCACCAGAGCACCTTCCCTGGACTGTGACCAAGACAAATCTTCCCTTACCAAACTCAAGCATTTGATATGTTATGCTTACATGAGAGAATTTAATTCATTCCTGCTGAAATTCACTCCATCATTTGTATCATTATTGCAACCCCTGAGATAGGCGTTATCTTAATTCTGTCATCTCTGCAATTAACTATTTTGGGCTAGTGAGATGGCTCAGTGGTAAAAGTGCTTGCTGCATAAGCCTGACAACCTGAGTTCAATCCCTGGAGTTTATGTAAAAGTAGAAAGAGAGAATCCACTTCACTGTTGTCCTCTGACCTATACACACACACACACACACACACACACACACACACTCACATACATGTGCACTCACTGTGGTATGTGTGCCCACACAATGCACGTACACACACACGGCACACATCATCCATGCACACATAATAATAAATTTAAAATTTAAAGATCTGTTTAATTGAATTTTTGTGCATTTCATGTAATACATCCTATTCATATTTAGATCCCTTCCCTATTTGCATCCCCTAGAGCACCCACCACCACCAGATTTCATGCATTCTGTCATATATGTTAGGGCCCATCAAGTCAAGTTTGTATCCCCAGATGTCCCTCGGTGTGAGTTCATCCACTGAAGCCTGGTCAACCTATCTAGCATTTCTCCCTTAAAAACCAACTCTTCTTCACTAACAAATAAAAAATAAACATTAAAAAATATTTTACTGATTCTTGAGAATTTCATACAATGTGTTTTGATCATATTCAGACCCCTCCCTAATCTCTACCTTTAACCTACTCCCCACCTCATGTCTGCATTATTTTTCTTTTTTTAAAGACCTACAGAATCTAATTTGTGTTCCCCAAATGCTCTTTGGTGTGGGTTACTCCCGTGGAATCTGGTCAACCTACTAGGCATCACATTTTTAAAGAAAACTCTCTCTCTCCTCTCTCTCTCTCTCTCTCTCTCTCTCTCTCTCTCTCTCTAGCTATCAATTACCTCAGCAAGGCCTGGGGCTTCCTGCTCACCTTCCCCATCCATGCCCTTGTCTGGCTTGGGTTTAGACAGGTCTGGTGCATGTTGTCATAAGTGCTGTGGGTTCATAAGTGCAACTTTGCTATTGTGTCCGGACAACACAGTTTCCTTATATTTATCTATCACTGGCTCTTACAAACTTGCTGCCCTCTCTTCCATAATGATCCCTGAGACTTCAGAGAAAAGGATATGATATAGGTGTCCTATTTAGGGCTGAGCACTCTGCAGTTTCTTATTCTCTGCACCAGTTATAGGTTTCTGTGTTAATCATTATCTTCTGTAAATTCTCTGATGTGAGATGAGAGGTGCATTAATCTATGGGTATAATAATGTCATTAGGAGTCAGTTTAATACAATGTCTATTTAGCAGAATTATAGCTGTAGGTCTTTTTGTATGGCCTGTGAGATTCTTGGCCCTGATAACAGTACCAGATATGGGTTTCATCTTGTGAAGCCAGCATAAAATCCATTCGTAAAGTGGCTGGTTACTCTCATAACATTTATGCCACTACTGCATCAATGGGTCTATCTTGCCAGGCCAGTAGTCACTATAGCTCTCAGGGTTCACAGCTGGGAAAGGTTAATGAACCTTTTTCTCTTCCTACAGTGTGCATAACACCTTCCAGTAGTATGAATGCTATCCAGTATAGATGAAGCTTTAAGATCAGCACCAGCTTGACTTCTCCATGTTTGTTCTATGACTCACATACATAGTGTCTCCAACAATAGGATCTTACTGCCAACTGGTAGGTAACCAAGAGTAGGAGAAATAATCTTTTAAAGAGTTAAAAAAAGATTAATAGTCTCATGTTATAGACAGACTAGATAAATCATGTGCTCCATGCTAAACTGAACAAGTTCAAATGCAATACTCGGTACTACTCTGTGCAGACAAGTTAGTCTTCCTGCTCCTCTTCCGCTACAACAGTGGTTCCACAGATTTTAACAAATGCCTAATACTTGGATAATTGTTATGATGAAAAAGACAAAGAATGACTTGCATACAAGTTAGCAAATCAGGATGGATGTGTAAGCAGGTAACTTCAGCGTGGTACTCTCTGGCATTACACACATGGTAAGGACACCACAGGAAATGGTGTGGCCAGTTCAACCTGGGAGAAGCATCATAGAACATTCAACTCAAACATAGAGTAAAACACTGATAAATATTTATTGTGACCACTAGAAATTAAAGAAGAGATTAGGCACTTGCTTAAAGTTCCAAGCTTGGACTCATATCCAAGCTCAGAATCCAAGTAGCAGATCATAACTTTCTAGAGACTCCATTGTTTGTCTTTGAGCTTCAGAAAAATGTGTTAAAAATTCCTAGTATCCCTCTGACCTATCCTAAGTTGAATAGTAAATGAATATCCTGCTGATAGTCTTCCCCCATGACATGAACATTGTCCTTGTTTGGTGACTAAGCTTGTTGATCCCTAGATGTATCACCATAGCCCTAGAATAGAGTCCTCAACTACTTTTTCCTCTCTTGCCTCTCAATGAGGGACATATCCATTCTCAACAGTAAGTCCAGAAGCCTCTCTAGCCGTGCATGTGCAGTTGGAAATTCCAGGCCTCATTTATGGCCTTTGTCATGACACAGTGCTGTTTATTTTATGTGTCCCTGCGTGTTTGGGAATGTTGCAATTTTCTTGGACAAATAAAAATCTTTTCTCATGTAGCACTATATACTATGGAAAAGAATTTTAAAGTTTCTTTTCCAAATTTTTGGTGTTTACTGTCATAGTTTTATAACCACTGTCCTAGTTACCTTTCTATTTCTGAGATAAAACACTCTGACCAAAAGCAACTTGGGGAGGAAAGGGTTTATTTCATCATCTTACTCTTCGAATTGACAGTCCATCACTAAGGGAAGTGACTCAAAGAAAGGCAGGAACTTGGAGGCAGGAACTGAAGCAGAGGCCACAGAGGAACACTGCTAACTGGCTTGCTCCCTTTGGCTTATGCTCAGACTGTTTTCCTTTACAACTTCGGAGCACCTTCCCAGGGGCAGTTCTGACCACCGTGGGCTGGGCCCTCCCACGTAAATTAGCAATTAAGAAATACCTCAAAGACATGTCCAAGAGCCAATCTGATGGAGGCAATGCCTCAGTGGAGATACCCTCTTCCCAGATGTGTCAAGCTGACAACCGAAGCTATCCTGCACAGACACTATATGCAAAAACATGCATTAGATATTTAAGAAGGGGAAACGATGAATAAGAACTAATCCTAGTCATGAACAGAACTGATCATTGAATGTGGGAGGTAGACCTACACGTGCATAATACAAGGAAGTAACTATTCCAGTTTCTTTTTGATGGGTGAGCATTTTGCAAGGACAAGGGCTGTGGATGTCCAAGGTTAACATAGCCAGTTAATTAAGTCTTTAAAAAAAGTCATTTCACTGGGAATAGAAAATAATAAAAATTGGTTGTTTCCTTTCATATAATAAAAAACAAATCAGTTTTCACATTTTAACTAGACTTGTGGTTAAATAACCCAGCCAAAGAGACTAACCACGAAAGATTTGTTACATAGATCCTGTCCTTCTGCATCTAAGTCTGCGAAAGACTTCCAGTTATCCAGCAAGGAGCCAAAGAGCTGGTAACTTTTCTCAAACAAAAGAAAAATAATTTCCTTATTTTTACATCAATATCTTTTTATTTTCTACTTCAGAAAATTATTTCAGAGAGGTGAATTTTTGACAAAAACTACTCTTATGAATACAAAGTGTAAAATTAAGAAGCTGTACTGTGTCCCTTTTAAATGATGACTCATCCAAAGAAAGGATCTTTTCCTTTTTGTTGAAAGAGAAACTCAATCTCTAGAGTTGCAAATATATTTTCTTAATGGAGAAAAATCTGTTTGTATAACAATGGCTATTTATACAGTTCTAAAAGTACAGTATAATTTCTGTAACGGAGAGAGAGTGGGAGTGAGAGAGCGAGAGAGTGAGAGAGCGAGAGCGAGAGCGAGAGCGAGAGAGAGAGAGAGAGAGAGAGAGAGAGAGAGAGAGAGAAACAGATTTGGACAGCTTCATTTTGCAATGAACTTTGTCATATCTTTCAAGCAAAGATATCCTTTCAGAGTTGAATATCAGGAAAAGCCTGTGTTTTATGGTTCTGAAAGTGTCCCGTTTCCCACCAAACAGAGTTACTTCAGCCCTGAGAGCAACTGAAAGGGTTAACACACGGGGACTTCGCTGGCTGTCAGTTAAACTTTTTCCCTGGCTCTGCCCTGGGTTTCCCCTTGAAGGGATTTCCCTCCGCCTCTGCAGCAAGACCCTTTATAAAGAGCAGACTTTTTATTTCACACACACCAGCCTGGCTGGCTTTGGGAGCTGAACACTCTTCCCAGACACTTTCACTTGGGGCAGAAAGAAGGTTTGTGAGTTGCTATTTCTTCACCACAGCGGCAGCTTGAAATGCCTGGGAAGATGGTCGTGATCTTCGGAGCCTCAGCTGTGCTGTGGATAATGTTTGCAGCCTGTAAGTTCTTGACCTGTTTCAGATGTTAACAGTTCCATTTTTGCCCTGGTTTTGGCTTCATTCAGTCAGTATTACCATAATAAAGAAAGGTGCTAGCATTTTAAACAATGGCAAAACTTAGTTTTGCCTGACTTTAATGTCCTGTTGAGTTTTGCTTTAAAGCCTTGTATTGTCATAGAGTTGCAAACAGATGCTTTTTGATGTCCTTTTCCAATGTCAAATGAGTTATTTGGAATATATCTGTAGTAAGTCTATCTATTTAGTTTCCTGTACTTGATAATGAGGTCAAACTTAGAAAATAACAAAATAGCTTTGATTCATGTGTATTAAAGTCAGGACTGAGCATTGTCCTGCATGGTGATGATTCTAGCACCTTTTTCAACAGCGATTTCAGGGCTTTGGGGCCATCTTGCGCTTAGTCTAAAGGAGGTTAGGGAAGAGATCAGCCAGGCTGTGTTTTGGACATTGTAGTACATCACAAGAGAGAGGATTCAGCACAAGACAAACCAGGCTAAGCCTGCTTCTCTCTCTTTTTGCTTTTGCAGCTCAAGCTTTTAAAATCGAGACCTCCCCTGAATACAGAACTCTTGCTCAGATTGGCGACTCTGTCTCCTTGACTTGCAGCACTACAGGCTGTGAGTCCCCATCTTTCTCTTGGAGAACCCAAATAGACAGTCCACTAAATGGGAAAGTGAGGAATGAGGGGACCAAGTCCATCCTGACCATGGATCCTGTCAGATTTGAGAACGAACACTCTTATCTGTGTACAGCAACTTGTGGATCTGGGAAAGAAGAAAAAGGGATCCAGGTGGACATCTATTGTAAGTGCTGGAAAAACACTTTTGTTTTCTTTCAGTTTTGCTTTATATATTTTTAATAATTATATTTAATATAGAAGTTTTTAAGAGTATCTAGATTCTTGGCCAGAAAACACATAATTTCAAGAAAGACTGAGACAAGTGAGACCAACTTAGACCAAGAACCAAAATTTTGCTCTGTTTCCATGTTTGGCACAAACATGGCATCCATGTGAAAAACTTACACCCTCTTGATTCCAATTTCCTTAGCTACAACATGAAAATCTCTAAGGTTCTTTTAACGTTCCGCAATATCCCTGATTATATTTCTGCATATTTACTTTCGCATATATCTAAAGGATTTATGAGTTCTCGCCTTCTGGGATTTTCCACACAGTATTGTGCAATTTGGTGCTCAAGGTCTGTAAGTACACAAGTCTTCCCCTTAGACATAACAAAAATATCTATTAACATCTCATTCATTTGACATTGATAAATTCAGGAATTTTTGTTGTGTTGCCATAAAACCTCGGTGTTCAGCCTCAAAGGATTTTTCTATAACGAATTAGATTTGTTTCACGAATGTGAAGGAATACTCCTAATGCACCAGTTACCAAAAATGCATCCCGCCCTCCTCTCTCAACTCAGAAAGTAGCATTATCAAGAACAGCAGAAAACAAAAACAAACACACACACACACACACACACACACACACACACACACACA
>NW_008346434.1:497925-505492 GCF_000622305.1 Nannospalax galili
AAAAAAAAAAAAGAATCCCACATAAATTATTTCCCTTTGGTTACTGACTGCATCTCTTTCTACAAAAACTACTCGTACACGGTCATTTCTTCACAAATGCCCCATTTGATTAGCCTTCTAATCAACTTGGTTGCTTCCTTCTATACTAATGCCTGACTTTGCCCAGTAACCTTAATTGAAATTTCCACAACACTGTCTGTAGCTAAGGCTTCCCAAGGAGCTGTGCCTGGCCGGCTGCTTTCAATTACGCTGGCTGTGCATGCATAGTTTATGTCTGGGCAGTCTCCTGGGCTCCTTGGAAGGTCCTGCTGTATAAATACTGGGAAGAGGAGCAAGTTCTTATATTACTTGTCATAAAACTGTGTAGATTCTAGGCACATTTCCTGTAGAGTACGAGGGACATAAATAATTGGTGGGAAAATTGAAAATGCCATGTTTTCAGGTGACAGAGCATTTCCAGTTCCTTTGCCTTTTGCCCACAAGTACCCCATAGTTGAGGATTTAGAAAAGAGAAGTGAGGATACTTCTGGATTTAATTATGTTGCCTGTGGGTTTTTTCAGCTAGAGTGTCTGTTTCTCATTGTGTTTCACAGTTCTGTGTCTACTCCACATTTGACTGTAATATTCTGTAGAGTTGGGGCCTTGGTATTTTTACTACACAGGGTCTTGAGTGCACCAATGTGTTATCATAGTGACACAATGTTATGAAAAGGGGGGACAATAAATTTGGGGGACAATGAAACCGTGTGTTTTCTTATACTACAAGGTTCATTAGGGTACTGGTTAGAACACTGAATTGGGCATTTTGGTAAATAAATCCAGAGCTGAAAGATTGCATAGGAATACCTTTCTGGTGGAAAATTCTTCTCAGAGGAACCATTTTCAGAAGTCAGCTTCTTACACAGTAATACTTCTTTGCAATGACATTCTGAACTTTAGGTTCCTTATCTAGAAAGTAGAACTCTATCTGCCCTAAAATAGAACATGTTATAATCTGGAACTGCAGTGGTGATGCCAAGTAATGGAAACCATAAGCTTCAATCTCAGCCTTACCCATTACTGGCGTGTGACCTCAGGGTGGGTGCTTCAGCAAATGTTCCAAGTTCACATTTTCTGATCTATGAAATGTGGCCTCTGTCACTTAGAGTTATTGTGAGACTAGAGCAAAATCATTTATGTTAAATCTGTAGAAGAATTTCTATAAATATTAGTTTTATTCTTTCTTCTTTAACTATAATAACACACAACTTTTAATAACTAATAGGATCAAAACTGGAGTCCTGTATTAGGTGGTTTATTCTGATTCTTGCTTCTTGATCTTACCCCACAAACCACTAAATAATGAGCTCTGCTGTATTAAGACTAGTAGTAACAAAAACATTTGTTTTGATTTTCATTGTGTTAAAACATGAAGAGATCTTACAAATAGGAACAGAAAGCCCACTTGTGCATTTGCTTGGCTTTGCAGCGTTCCCAAAGGATCCAGAAATTCACCTGAGTGCTCCTCTGCAGGTTGGGAAGCCTGTCACAGTCAAGTGTTTGGCCCCTGATGTTTACCCATTTGACAGGCTGGAGATGAGTTTACTGAAAGGTGACTCTCTTATGAAGAATCAGGAGTTTCTGGAAGACATGGACAAGAAGTCCCTGGAAACCAAGAGTTTGGAAATAACCTTTACTCCTGTCATTGAGGATATTGGAAAAGTTCTTGTTTGCAGAGCTAAATTACACATTGATGAAATTAATCCCAAAGAAAGGGAGACAGTCAAAGAATTGCAAGTCTACAGTAAGTACTTGAGTGATGAACTCTGGTGTTCATGGGAATTCAATCTTGGATACGTTATTATTTTATTTATTGTTACACAATAAATTTAGCAAGTAGGTTAACAAGATTTGTAGTTTTTACTCTATTCTTATTTATTGGGGATATGATATTTTCCAAAAGTATTATTTAGTGAAAAAAAATACTGGATTTGGATTTAGAAGACGTGAGCTTAATTTCTGGCTTTGTTAGCTGTGTGGCTTTAAGGTTTCTTATTCCTCTTTTTTTTTCTGTCTATCAAGGGGGAATAATAATAGTACTCTCTCATTGGATAGTAGGAAATGAGCTCAAATGATAAAACATTCTTTATCATGTTTTATATAGTCTATATGCCTTGAAACATTGGTTTCATAGATATAAAAATTTGACAAGGGGAGTGCTTATTTTGTGAGTGTGTGTAAAACAGCATGCCCACATGTACACATCTGCCGTGGGTGAGTAAGGTGATAAGGTTTGACAGTCTACAAGCTCCTTCAGATTGCCAGGGAATTTGAGGCTTTCTTCTTATCTCAGAGTCAGGTACAAGGGCACTTGCTGTGCTCTGTGTTGATTGAAATGCTGAGTTCTTCTCTGAACCCTGTTTGAGAGGATTGTCAACTATATCATATTTACCCTGAACAGCATGAGATGGAAAGGATTTTTGTAACAGCATTTCGAGAAAACAATTGAGATAGGGGATATTTCCTCCACAGAATACAATACTTGGGAATGAGAGGTGTAAAGCCACTGAAAGACATGCATGTAAAACAAGGATATCATTTATTCTGGAACAGCAGAAGGCTGAACTAAAACCAATGTGTAAGTGGTAGTCACAAGAAGAAAGATCTCAGCTCAAAAGGAGAATTTTCCCGATAATTAATAGCCAAATTGGCTATCATGTAAGTTGGACTGCCTCCTTCAGTAGGTGCTGGGGCAGACTTGGCTGCGCTCTTGGCAAAGGTGCCTACATGGTCACTTCTCCTTAGTCAGGAGCCTGAACCCTGCGGTTCTAAAGGCCTTTCTTAATTTCTACCTAACTATGGCTCTCTGAGAACACCAAACATCAAAAACTGCAATGTACTGGTTAGAGATGAGATTAGCCATGTTTTAATGACTCAGCAATTCTTGGTGCTCATTTGGCAGAGTGGCTTGTCAAAGTGTGGAGACACATAAGTACAGTCTGCAAGAGAAGTAAACTACACTGTTAGGTGGAGATAATGCTTAACGATTGCTTATATTATGCCCTGCCTTTTCAGTCTCACCCAAGAATACAGCTATCTCTGTGCATCCCTCCACAAGCCTCCAAGAGGGTGATGCTGTGACAATGACGTGCTCCAGTGAGGGTCTTCCGGCTCCAGAGATTCTCTGGAGCAAGAAGCTAGATAATGGGAATCTACAGCTCCTCTCTGGAAATGCAACTCTTACTTTAATTGCTATGAGGATGGAAGACTCTGGAATTTATGTGTGTGAAGGAATTAATCCAGTTGGGAGAAACAGGAAAGAGGTGGAATTAATTGTTCAAGGTGAGTGGAATGTGAGCATGGAGGACAAAGGTGCTGCCACCTGGACTTGAGTGACAGTCATCAACTCTGTGCTGAAATTCCTTCCTTACATTTGCTTGGTGACTGTCTGACAGTCACGTGCTTTAGCATATGTGCGTACTTATGCTACACTTTTTGGCAGTCCTTTCTCCCAGTGCCTCCACAGCTCTGCTTTTCTGGATCTTTTCTAGCTCACGTCATTCCCTGGTTTGGTCTCCTACCCCTGCCCTGCAGTAGTGGCGTTTTCAGGTTGCCCCAGTGGGTCTTTTCTCTTCATTCTAGACATGCAAAAATTGTACTGTGACATCCTGGCTATTCCCCAATGCATACTTACATTCCAAATCACCGAATCTTGACATTTCTCCCTCAAAAGGATTCCCTACAGTCTGATCTCCTTTCCAGCCAATCTCTTATTATCATCGTCTTAATCGATCATTTTTCACTGGGGCTTCTGCAAAGTGTTCTTAAACAGCAGCATTTACCAAACACCATCTGTTCTTCTCCTGCTCTATATAAGCCATCTATAATCTTCAAGAAATAATTGAGGTGCATTTTCTATCTGTTTTACAGATGAATCTCAGACCAATAATGGCCATCTATTGACCGTACACCTAGTATTTGCCAAGATTTCTACATTGTACTTTATATATTATCTCAGTTTTTACCATGTTCTGTGAGGTAGCTGAAAAACGCAGGTGCCATATAATTCATAATTTGCAGAGCCAAATACGTTTTAGTTGTATTTGACTCATCTTAATTCATAGCCCCATGCTTATTCAATTGTACTACTTGTCTCAAAGTTTAAAATTAATATTTTAACTGACATAAAAATTATAAACATATATTGGGGATGATGAGATGTTTTGATATATTTATACAATGGGGAATGGTCAAATCAAAGTATATATTTTAGCAAGAGCTCAAACAATGTATGTACTTGAATGTATCTACACATTAAACTGCATGCTTCTTAAACTCAGGAACTCACTGTGTTTGTCTTTTGATGTTTGGGCTCCTAGCATAGTATCTGACGCATGTTTAGTAAATGCTAGCTGGATGGACCAATAAATTGCAAACATGGACAACACAAAATTTTAACTTACAAAATATGGATTTTAAACTTAGATGATTAAAAAGGTAAAATTCAGATACTATCAGTTGATCAAGTTGGGTAGGTAATTGGCCCAGTATTCTCAAATGATCAGAAAATGTATTATACTAATAAAAGTGAGGAAAGGTGAATCATCTGTGCTGAAACAGGTGCATCCTATAATAATCTGGACCTCATTTCAATGTGTAGAGGAAATGTGTTCTAGGCTTGGGGAGGGTTTATTTATATTTTACATCACCTGAGCTACTGAGAAGTTCAAGTACTAAAGACAGAGCTGAATGTTCAAAGGACCTTTCAGCTACCCAAGGGAGCTGTTCCCCAGAAGCTACATGTTCATTCTGTGATGTACATAGAACTCTCTGTAGGCAGGAGGCAGATCTACTACTAAAGTTGTCCATTCTGGCAGTAGTAGCCTGGAAGGAACTCAGACAGCCTGATTACTGGTCTGAAAGATCTCTTTCGAAATCTAATAGCAAATCAGTTAATTTTGGGGTAATATGAGGAGCATTTTCTTTGGAAAATACTGCACTGACACAATAACACATACTAAATTGAGCAAAGTAGCTTGTTCTGGTACAAATAAGAACCACAGAAAGTGGCGTGTGTTTGAATTATGTGCTGAGACTTCCTCCTATCTCCAGCTTGTTGGAAGAGTCTAGTGATTCTCTTTGGGGTCTCATCTGTCACTTGCAAAGTTGCCCAACCAATTCCATGATTTTCAAGGCAACAAAGTCAAGATTTAGAATTCTTTATCTCAAATTGTGTAATCTCATCCCAGCCTGTGTGCCTGGCAGGGTCAGTACTAGCACAAAGAGAACTTTTTTGGATCTTTGAAACTCAGAAGTTTGCCCTGGCCTCTCAGCTTTCCACCCCTGAGCTAACTGTAAAGTATTTTAATATTGCAACAGACATATTTGAGAGGCGAGTCATGCTGTGACTTTAATGCTTACATTTCTGTTTTGCTTTCAGTGTGATTCTATGTGACCCTCAAAGATACTACTTTATTTTGGAACAGAAGTGCTGGGCATTGGCTCATTATGGATATTGTGTCTAACTAGAGGACATTTTGATGTAGCTTTTCCTGTATCTCTCATTTTTTAAAATATTTTATTTATTCTTTTTATTTTATGTGTATAAGTGTATTACCTGCTTGTGTAAGTGTACCCATGTCGTGCAGTGCCCACAGAGGTCAGAAGAAGGCATTGGATTCCCCAGAACTATAGTTCTGAACGGTTGTTAGCCACCATGTGGGTTCTGGGAATCAAACCTGGTCTTCTGCAAGGACAGCCAGTGCTCTTAACCACTGAGACATCTCTCCAACCCCCCTGTATCTCTTTTAGGTCTCATTTTACCTTCATGTGAGGATGACTTGATTTAGTTGTTATAGGAACTGAATCTTGAATCAGACCCATCTCACACCACAGCCTAATTTTTTCACTTGCAAACTGACTAGTTATTTAGCATTTCTGAGCCTAAATTTCTCAGAGAAAAGAGGATGGAGAAACTGAGGAAGAGAAGGAGAAAACACAGAAGCAAGGGAGAAGGAAGCAGAGAAGAGCTAATAGGACTGGTTAATGACATTATTCTGAGAACTTAGATAATACATGTAAGGTCTGTAGAGTAGTATGCACAGTGCTTGAAACACAAGAACCAACTACATGTGAGCAGAGGTTAGATTATTGCCCTGAAAAGATGACAACCACTCTCTTGACAGATTTATATCTACACTTACTCTGATGGCCTGATTCAGCAGAGTAGCATGGGTTCATTCTTAAAGATGTGGTCTCATTGCTGATGGTTCCAAGATGGAAAGAAGCAATTTCTTCTTGGCACAGAGAGCAGCTGAGCGGAGAACAGGAAAGATAAACATCATGTGTGGGAATATGATGAAATAAGGAAAGAATCTTATCTGCTCTTTGTCTTGTTCTCTTTTTTTTTCCTCCCCAGAGAAACCATTTACTGTTGACATCGTCCCTGGACCCCGGGTTACAGCACAGGTTGGGGGCTCAGTCGTACTGACATGTGCTGTTGAAGGCTGTGAATCCCCCTCTTTCTCTTGGAGAACCCAGATAGACAGCCCCCTCAGTGGGACAGTGAGGAGTGAGGGGGCCATGTCCACACTGACTCTGAACCCTGTGAGTTTTGATCATGAGCACTCTTACCTGTGCACTGTGACCTGCAGGCAGAAGAAACTGGAAAAGGGAATCCAGGTGGAGCTCTACTGTAAGTGGTTTTCAAAACTGGTGATTCTTTGATAACTACTCTTTACCCAAGTTCCATTGGAAGACAAAAGAATGTGAATCTGTAATGAGGTTCATTCATTTAGAAAGGAAGTTGGCATTTGGGAATGGTCCCTAAATCTCTGAACTGTGGTCTGATGTAACACAGTTGGCCCACCTCTTAAGTATACATTGTATATGTACATGGCATGCACACAGTTGGTGTCTTGTCCTGCTCTTGCCTCATGCACTTGGCACACTCCAGGCTCTACTTCTCTTCCCTTCCATGGGTATACAGGTGTTCCTGAAAGCACTGGGGGCCTGTGTCCATTAAGGTAGCTATTAGATGGGGGTGGTGACTGCCTCAGGTACTCAAATTGAGGGTGAGACTCAAACCTGTCTTTGTTTTGTTTTATGGTGTTGGAGATGGAACCCAGGACTAGACAGGTGCTCCACCGTAGAGCTATAACCCCAAACTTGGAGCCTGCTGGTTTTGTTTTGTTTTGTATGGCCATATTGAGAAGTCTTTATTTCTCCTTCATTTCTGAAGGAAAGCTTTCCTGGGGGAAGAATTTATCACTGCCGCTGTTACAAAACAATGGGTACTTTGCTCAAAGTCACTTTTCCGTTCCTCTCTCTTTTCCTTCCTCCTTCTACCCTCTACCTCTTTCCTCCCAGATTGCTCAGATGTAGAATTCCTTTGTGTGTGTGTGTGTGTGTGTGTATAATTTTAAAATCTGCATTTTTGTTCATACCATGTGTGCAATGCCATTATACCATTTTTGCATGAAAGAGGACAAGAATGGGGCAATGCTACCAGGGAGGAACAGGGTGGGGAGTGGGGAAAGGAGCCTGCTGCTCTAAAGGCAGATTTGGAAAGCTAATCTGCAGAATGGAC
>NW_008346434.1:505635-521579 GCF_000622305.1 Nannospalax galili
ATGGATGTATTTGAAAATAATCTATCACTTTAACAATGTTTTGCTTAAGGGTTTTTTTTTTTAGCATTACTCTTACCCTTAATAATTATTTTAGTCTCATTTTTGTTGATTTGCACAAGATGTATAATTGTTACTTAGATTAGATAGTAACTAGTTAGAATCTAAGTAATTCGGTTAAGACAGTTTTTTTTTTTACTTTTTATTATTAATTCTGTAGTTTAGCATAGAAAGTAATGAGTTTCACTGTGGCATCTTCATACACATGCGTAATTATCTACTCCTTGGCCCACCCATGCCCCATTTCCTCTTGGCTCTTTCCCTTCCTTCCCCAGATGGCCTCCTCTTCTGCTTTCCAGTTACACATATTCTATCATCACCCTCTCTATTTCCCACCTCTCTTAAGCTCTCTTCCTCTCCTCTCATGATCCTCTTTCTAGTTTCATGAGCTACAAACACATATAAACACACATACACACACACACACACACACACACACACACATAATTTTTAAGATTAGGTTCCATAAATGAGAGAACGCCATGCAGTATTAATACAGTTCTTTTCTTAGTTACAAGAATTACCTGATCCAGGAGGCAGAAGCAGGCATATCTCTGTGAATGTGAGGGCATCTTGGTCTATATAGCAAGTTCCAGGCTAGCCAAGGCCACAAAGTGAAACCCCGTCTCAAAAAGAAAAAAACAAATCACCTGAGAAATAGTTAAAACTTGTTGCCTAAATTTGATCATAAGATATTTGATACTGAGAAACACACCCAAGGTTCTGGGGTCAGAGAACAGATTTGAGCTCAGCTCAATGACTTCCAAGGTATGATATACTATGAAAAGTCTCTTTCACTCCTGGAAGTTTTAATTTTCCTAATTATAGAATAAGTTAATTACTACCAATTTTATCAGGTAAATGTAGGTAATGAAGGTTAAATGATGAGTTCATCTCTAGCATTCCATATATTATGACAAATATTTAAAGCATTAAAAATACAGTTAATTGATAAGATGTTAGAGGCTATTAGAAAAGATGAGACACATGTTCAGGAATATGGTGGCATTAGAAGAGAAAAATAAGGAGCAAAAATATTTATTACTTGATGACTTACTAGACTATTTTGTTTCTATTATCTATGATTATATTATAATTATTTATGTATTGAGATCATGCTATTCCCACTTTTTAAAATGTTTTATTTATTATATTGATTTTACATGTATGAGTGTATTGTCTGCATGTATATAAGTACATCCATGTCATGCAGTGCCCAAGAAGGTCAGAAAAGAGGGTAGAATCCCTTGAAACTGGAGTTAAGGATGGTTGTTAGCCATCATGTGGGTGCTGAGAATTGAACCCGTGTCCTCTGCAAGAACAGCCTGTGCTCTTAACCACTGAGCCATCTCTCCAGCCCCAAAATCTGTCACTTTGAGACCTTTGCATTCAATAGAGTTTGACTGAATTTTCCCCTAAATATCACATATCACCATCTTTTTTGCTTGGTATCTGCAGCATTCCCTAGAGATCCAGAAATTGAGATGAGTGGACCACTTGTGCACGGGAAACCTGTCACTGTAAACTGCACAGTCCCTAGTGTGTACCCTTTTGACCATTTGGAGATCGAATTACTAAAGGGGGAGACTACACTGATGAATAAGTTCTTTTTGGAGGAAATGGAACGAAAAGCCCTAGAGACCAAAAGCTTGGAGATGACCTTCATCCCCACCACTGAAGATACTGGGAAAGTTCTTGTTTGTCAGGCTAAGTTACATAGCAGTGAGATGGAATCTGACCCCAAACAAAGGCAGAGCACACAGACCCTTTATGTCAATGGTAAGTACACACACGAGGCATTTGCAACTGAACATGGATTTCTTTATTGTGTTTTTCAGGCAATAGCTAACAGAGGTTAGTAACTAAATCCTTTGTGAAAAGGAAATGAAAAGAAAATTCAATATAATAGAGACTAATAAATCACACCCCCAAATGTAAAATAAGAATCACTTATTTATATATGAATCCATGCATTGGTGTTCGGGAACAGGCCACCAGGTAGTTATTCTGCCTTGTGTAGGATTAGCAGAGCCCACTCAGCCATCTTCAGGCAGGCCAGTAGCTAGCTGGTCACAGGTGGTCTCTCCTGCACATCTAGGCCTTGTGTGAGTGGTTCCAGCTGTTCTTTCTTCATGTAGTGTCTCCTCAGGAAAGGGAGTCTAGATTTACTGTCCAGAGCAGTGTTTCAGGAAGGTGATCATGAAAGCCGCCTCCCAAAGGCCCAAGTTTGGGAGTCTCCTGTGTCATTTCATTCACATTCAAAGTTAGTCACATGGTTACAGTTAGTCACATAGCCAGTCCAGACTGAAGGGGTAGAAAATGGATTCTACTCATCCACTGGGGAGCTTTAAATAAATCTTGCTTTGCTTGATGTACCAGAATGGCAATACACACTGTAGATGAGCCTTTGTGTTTATATAGAACTTGCTGCCATTAGAAAATACCCACCCATTGTCTGTGTTCTAGCTCTCATTATGTCTCTGCCACAGAAACTTCCTGAGCTACTTATCAAAGTTTATACACTATGCTAATCCACTGAGTCTGTAGCCCAGTTTTACAACATTGTCCAGACGATTTGGAATTCAGGACATAAGAGGGTCAAGCTGTGTCTCTTCCTTTTCAGTTGCCCCCAAGGACACTACCATCTTGGTCAGCCCCTCCCATGTTCTGGTGGAAGGCAGTCCTGTGAACCTGACCTGCTCTAGTGATGGCTTTCCAGCTCCAAAAATCCTGTGGAGTAGACAGCTGAATGGTGGGGAACTGCAGCCTCTTTCTGAGGATACAACTCTTACCATAATTTCTACAAAAATCGAAGATTCTGGCATTTATGTGTGTGAGGGGATTAACCAGGCTGGAATAAGCAAAAATACAGTTGAACTGATCATCCAAGGTAGGTAGAATACGATTTTTAAATTATTGGTAGTACATTTCTTATATTATTGATTATGAACAAGATCCTCTTTGAAAATACAATCTTTGGGGCTGGAGAGATGGCTCAGCATTCAGAAGCACATTCTGCTCTTGCAGAAGACTAGAATTCGGCTCCCAACACCCATGTCAGGAAGTTCACAACTCCCGGTACTTCTACAAGCACTGCACTCATGTGTACATACCCATACCCAGAGACACATAAACACACATAATTTAAAAATAAGTCTTAAAAAAAGCAAATAAAAATCTTTATTTTTTATTAGAAGAAGTCACACTGTTTCTGCACTACTCCTGGGATGGATTCTCATTTCAGGCTAAGTCATTTGTCCTGGAAGTCTTTTCACCTCCAGAAACTGGGCTGGAGGTTCCAGTGACACTTAGGAGATGATGGTTATGGTGTTGAGAACCAAGTTAGGAAGAAGCAAGTATTGGAAATTACTTGGGATTAAAATCACCACATTGGGCTCACTTGGATCCTAGAGGGACTCACAGGAAGCCTGCTAGTATTTGCTTCAGAACTTAAGGGGACACCTTTTGTGAACACCGAGATTAAGTCACAGTAACTGTGCCCTTTGGTTCTTCCTGTGGCCAATCAATAGCGTGAATCAGGTCATCAGATATAGGTCTGCCTTCTCCACAGAGGGGACCTGAGATTGAAAATGAAATTTCTGCTTGGCACATTGAAGCCATGGGCTCTGATGAGCAAAATTCTGAAGGGATCAACGTGGATTGCCCTCTCTACCTTCTCTTTAAGGCATTAGGATTATTTTCTTCACTTGGATTGCCATTTCTTCTGGTATCCTGTGATATTATTCTTGTCAAAGTATTAGTGAGATTTTGTTGTTGTTGTTGTTGCCTTGGTTGAATGAGGTTTGTATTTTAAAGGAAGACTCTTAGAAAGGCATTGCATAACCTTAAAGAAAACCGTAGGCAATGCTGAGGCCACCTAGGCAACACAGTAAGATCACCTAAGAGAAATGGAGAAGAGAAAACTTTAGGATGGACATCATGGTCCTGTGGCTTTGGGGGAGGCATGTCAAAGAAGTGATAAAATAGAGCTGGGAGTGGTGGGGCATGCCTTTGATCCCAGCACCTGGGAGGCAGAGGCAGGTGGACCTCTGAGTCTGGTCTACATAGTCAGTTGCAGGCCAGCTGGGGCTACAGAGAGACTCTGTCTCAAAAAAAAAAAAAAAAGCTGACCTTCAGAGGAGCACTTATAAAACAATCCAAGGCCTGGAGCATGAAAAGTGGTAATTCTGTTGTTACAGTTTTAAAAACTTTCTCTACAGCTTAATTTCCTGGTTTGGGCACATCTAGCTCAACTCAGAAGCCTGTAGAGGCTTTTGTACTTCAAGAAAAATTTTCTTAACAATGTGATTAAAATATTTAAGTGTTTTCATATTTGAATTCTACAGCTATTTATTTATTCTAAAGCTATACTTTCTGCTAGGCTGGCTAAGGAACCACATTAAGGAGCACAAAAAAATGTCACAGACGTGATCTTTGCTTAGAACATGATCATTTGCAATTCAACAAATGCCTGGCTTCTCTACTTGCTTTTCCTAACATTTTTTGGCAGAAAGGAGCACAAAGAATTCCCTGGCAGCTGTTATTAGCAGCCTTAAATTAGTATGGAGTCAGTGTGCCCCTCAATCCAAGCTAATGCTCAAATTCTCCCTTTAGTTTCTCCAAAAGACATCCAACTTACAGTTTTTCCTTCTGAGAGTGTCAAAGAGGGAGACACCGTCATTATCTCCTGCACGTGTGGAAATCTTCCCGAAACTTGGATAATCCTGAAGAAGAAAGCAGAGACGGGAGACACAGTGCTAAAGTCGGTCGGTGGCGCATACACCATCCGCAAGGCTCAGTTGGAGGATGCAGGAGTGTACGAATGCGAATCTAAAAATGAAGTTGGCTCACAGCTAAGAAGTTTAACACTTGATGTGAAAGGTTGGCTTTTTGTGTTTGCATCTCTCTTTTTTTTTTAATTATTCAGTTTCCAAAGATAATAACACATTTCGAGTATTGGATAGAGTTGGTGAAAGAAGGCAAGTTCTGCACTGACTGTGGTTATTTCTTAATGTTTCTTGAAATAATCAGGCACAGCTGCTGTTCTATCCTATCGCGTTTAGCCAGGAACTGGACATTAATCATTGGTGAATGTGGAATTCCTGTTTGTTTTTCATTCAAGGCCACCAATTCATCATCGATCTCTGAGGTCTTAGAATGGCTAAGTGCTTAACCGTATTTTCCAAACCTTTCCCTAGGACTTATAAGAAAAGTAAAGAAGTAGAATTGGCACATGTGAAAAATAATTTTGTGCAAACCCTCTTTCTTCCTACTAGAGAGGAACACTATTTTCTGTTTATGTAGTCATTGCATATTTTCTGGATTGACTCCTTTGAGTACAGTCATTGGGAGTAACAATATTGATCAGAACAACATAGAAAGATCTCTGGATTACACAAATGCGTCCTTTAAGTCCATGTCCTGACTGTCCTACTTTACCCCAATGAAGAAGAAAGGGGGACAGTGGCTTCATCGAAATCATGCTGTAGCTCCTTAACCTCCTCTCCTTTCTTGTGAATGCACAGTAGGTAGAACCTGTTGATCTTGTTGCTGTCAGCCTTGACTAATCTGTCTCAGACCCTCTGCACACCAATGAGTTCCTGTTGTGTATGGGAAGCCTTACTGTGTGGTAGATCAACAGTATTGCTAGCAAGTGCCAACTCTCCAGAGGTCTGGCCTTGACTATGACAGTTAATTAAGCACCTCTCAGTGTAGAGAACATATAAACCCAAGTGAGAAAACAGATAAAAAGTTTACTACTCTGGCCAAGTTTCTCAAGATTACAAGCATAACCATATATTTTCCTGTCTTCATAGTACCTCTTCAAGCACAACATCAATACATCCACCTAGAAATATTAAAGACTAGGAAAGTACCACAATTATACATAAAACTTTTAGTCATTCACCTGCAGTGATTATCCTTCAAAAAAGTGATCTGTTCAAAGAATGGGACATTAGCCTTGCGCTGAGTCACTCAGAATGGCACAGAGGCCGGTGCTGTCATCGTTTCTAGTGAGGTAGACTGAGATCTCAATCAGGACTAGACTGAAATTCCTTCCTTCTTCTTTCCTTTAATCCTCAATGCCTCTGGCTACCTCTAATTTAACCTAGCCTTAGCAAAATGCGTGCCAAGATTTCTGTGATCCTGCTTGAACATGTTAAGACACATGAAAATGGCTTCTTCACTTTGTAGATTTGATTTTCACATTGTTTCTTCAAATTGCTGGATTAATCACATATTTGCCTTTTACTTATTATTTAAATGAACAAATTGAATATTAGGCACTTGGCTAGAAATTCATGTTCCCATTCCGAATATTCTTTAAAATAGCTAAATATCAATAAAGATCCAAATTTGACTCCCTTTCCTACTGGATATTTTGAGTTAGTTTTCCTTTAGCTGAATTTTTGCATTTGTTTTGTTTTGACTTAAACGTATTCCATTGATACAAATGGTCAGGAGTCTTTAAAATTTTTCAATATTTATACAAGCAATAGAAAAATATGTTAGAAGGCTACCCTGGCAACAGACTCAAATTTGAGTTTTCAACAGATGTCTAAGGGACAAACTGAAAGGCAAAAGACAATACATAATTAAATTGAAAAGAAAACAATAAGATCAGAAATGCCTTTGTGTAATATGTCATCAACACTGACACCTAGCCGTAATTGTGGTGATGAATACCACATCAAACTATTACTCTAACACCAATTCTTTCAGGGAAAGCAGAAAAATAAAACCATCATCATGATGCTTAAGGTGAAGCGTTGTTTTGGTGCTTCCGTATTTTAAAACAACTCCCTTCGCATGATGATGCTAGTGATTCCTTTCTACTTGAGTAACTTTTTGTGTTTAGAAATCTCTAGGAGGAATGCAGTGATGCCCCAAGTCAGATCACTAAGTCCTGCCAGGACTGAGGCAATACATCCTCCCACTTAGGGAAACTTAATTGGGAGGCCACACAGTGGTGCGCAAGCAGACAGAACTGAGTCTCTGGAGAATACCACGCTCTCTGGAGATGTTTCTAATGAAGTTCAGAAGTTAAGTGGTATTGCGGCTGTCAGATGTTTCCTTAGGCTATCAGAAAGAGTACTAATTTTAATGTGTGTGTGTGTGTGTGTGTGTGTGTGTGTGTGCTGTCATTTTTCTGAACTCCGGGCAAAATGATAGAATTTAGAAAGAAAAATCTTTGTTATGTTCAAATAATATTGTGGGGTTACCAAATATGCCAAGTAGTGGCTTAAGTACTGGCTCTTCAGTGGCGAGACATCTCAGATAAGCTTATCTAGCTCTAGGGAAAACCACATTTAATTGATAATCATATGGACAAATGTTGAATTACAAATTGCTAGAGGAGATAGGAAGGGAAAGTGCGGTGGGTGGATTTTGAAAGTATGTTGGGTTATTAATTTAGATTTGGAGAGATGTAGATCAGAGAATTTCTCTCTGAGTAACTAAAACATTTAAAGTGAACTATCCAAAAAACATCAATAAATCAAGAGAGGCTATAAATGCTTAATCATATTAAGATGCTTTTGCTTCAGACACATAGAACATGGCATAAAACATGTGCCAGCCATACACAAGAATGCTCTATTCATTATAATAGGCTCACACTGAATGCTACAAGGATTATCTTAGAGAACTGGTTAGGCATTTCAATTCATGATAATCAGAGTCCCAGGACTTTAGTAGATATTTCTAGATCCTGACCTTATAAAATAAATCCTTAAAATGTTGTACCCTCCCTTCCATTTCACACCTCGAACATTTTTTTTCAGAGCCAGGTTTGTGGAAGTCAAGAGCTTTCATCTTCAGATCGAACATAACTATAGCAACCACTCACTAGTTATTTGGATAATTCAGAAAAAATGTGTATTTTTGGGTCTTGATGGTCCTCGGCTGTACTTTGATCCTCTTCTCTCTGGAGAACTGGTTGTGCTACTACAGTAAAATACGCATTATGATTAAATGATTTCTCTTTGTACTAGACATTAATTGCATCCATTTGGTTATTTTCCAGGAAGAGAAAATAACAAGGACTATTTTTCTCCTGAACTTCTTGTGCTCTACTGTGTGTCCTCCTTAATAATACCTGCCATCGGGATGATCATTTACTTTGCAAGAAAAGCCAACATGAAAGGATCGTACAGTCTAGTAGAAGCACAGAAATCAAAAGTGTAGCTAACATCTAAATTGTTCGAGTAAAGACACTATTTATAAGCCCTCAATCCTGAATATTCTTTATCATTCCACAAGAAAAACAAGCTGTGTGTTAAAACTTCCCAGAATGTACGAAAACAGAAAGAAATTGTTGTCTGGGCTCCTTGCAATGCACAAGAAATGAACAGGAAATCTTCTGAATGACAAGTCCCTGCTGTTAGATAGAATGACTGGACTAGTTCCATGATGTGTATATATACTCATTTGTACATATGTAACATAAAATGGTGCCATATCAAGGCTTCTTAGAATAGCAGCACTCTGTATTTAGATAAAAAATAATTAAGCAGTGTTGCTTGGACTGACTGTTGCAACTTAGTGCATTTAGGAAAGCTTAATATTAATATTGATATTGACTGGCAGCTGACCAATATCACCTTTCTTGTATTTTATTTCCTTTAACTAAATTTTATTCCTATGAATTTTATTGACAATAATTTCATGTTTTATATGAGAAGCCAGGGTTTTATATTTTCTAGGCAAATGGCAGAGGGCACTGGTTTGACTTTCAGGTACGACATGCCTAACTCATGGTATAATGGTTGACCAGGTTTCTCTGTGTGGTACTGTGTGGTACGGAGATGTTTTATGATGTTTCTTTATCAAGATCTTGTGTAACTTGACTAATGTGCCTTAAAAATGCAACTTCTTTTTATTTTTCTTTTGTAAATAGTATAGTAAAGTGAAAGTTTCTAAACTTGGAAGAGTTGTGTTTTATTATGTCTCCTTTAATTATTGTGTTGTGCTTTTTGAAATGTTGACTTATTATAAGAGTGAAAACATCACACCAGGCATGGTGGCACACAACTTTGATCCCAGCACTCAGGAGGCAGAGGCAGGCAGATCTCTGTGAACTCAAGTCTAGCCTGGTCTACATAGTGAGTGCCAGGCCAGCTGGGGCTACAGGGAGACCCTGTCAAAAAAAAAAAAAAAAAGACTGAAAACAACAAACTGCCAATATAATACATACATTCAACATATGGTCTTCAGACTACTTTTATCAAAATCAGCATAAAAATTGATTAAAAAAATTGATTTCTTCATATCTTAATGAAATAAGAGCTCCAGTTTGGGGTTCTTGGACTCTTGCAATGAATAAGTTAAAAAATAATGTGCATAATTGTATTAGTCAAGGTTCTCTAAAGAGGCAGAATCAGTAGAATAAATATATATTCATGAATATATATATCAGATTAGCTCACAGGATAGGTCTGAGTAGTCCAACAATGGCTGCACCACACTGCAGAGGCTGAGAATCCAATAATCGCCCAGTCCACAAAACTGGATGTCTCAGTAGTCCCAATCCGGTGCTGAAGGTCTGATGAATTCCAAAAGACCGGCTAGTCTTCAGTCTATAGCAACAAGAACTCACCGGCAAGAGAGAAGGCAAACGGCAAAAAGCAAGCGTTCTCCTCTGCCTTGGCCTTTTATACGGGCTGCCATCAGAAGGTAACACCCACATTTAGGGTGTGTCTTCCAGCTTCAGATGATCCAGTCAAGAAGATCTCTCTCATTTCAGTTAATCCCAGATCAAGTCAACTTGACACCCAGGATTCCATCACAACAATATAAAGTGCACAATAAATGAGCACTAAATAAACACTAAGTAAATCTTAACCAATTCCAAGAAGCAGAAATCTGTTCTCTTTTTAGGTCTTATATTCGTTCTAGAGACAGCATCTCTCTTCTCCCCCTGAACCAATAAATCTTAGCTTTCATATTGATCATCCCCTTTATTTGGAGGTTTTAAACCTATATAAGCAATTCTAAGAAGTTCATTAGTTTTTGAGGTTTTGAATTTTACATAAATACAATCAATGATATATTTGTCTTGTGACTTTATTCTTTCATTAGAGGGCCCTATTGCCACCACTTTTAACTCTCAGCAAGCACCTGTCTACTTTCTATCACTTTAGTCTTCCACTTCTAGGGTTTTATATGAATGAAGTGTGCAGCATGCACACAAAATGCACAGCATTTCTGTCTGTCTTAGTCCAATATTCCTGAGATTCATCTGCATTCGGTTTGTCAATGGTTTGTTCTTTTTTTTTTTTATTGTTTGAGCATGCTCCTAAATGCTCATAGCTAAATAGTATTTTCACATTCATCAACTGGATCAGTGGGTAGACAGTAGGGTTGTTTACACTTTTGAGTTATTAATAAATCCTTTATAGGGGCCAGTAAGATGACTCAGTGGGTCAAAGCACCTGTTGTCAAACCTGATGTTGTGAGTTGGATCTCAGGACCCACAAGCAGAAGGAGAGAACTGGTTCCTGTAAGTTATCTTCTGACTTCTAGGTGCATATGCCCTGTCACACAAGCACACAAACACACACACACACACACACACACACACACACACACATGCACAAACACAAAATAAATAAATAAATGTAATTGAAATTTTTAAATACACGAGTTTTGTATAAACATCAAATATTAGTATTTATATAGCAATAGAGATAGATTTACAAGGAGAGAGAGAGAGGAGAGAGAGAGAATGACCGCTGGTCAGTCTAACTAATATTGGGTTCCAATTACTCCACATCACTTGGTGTGGGTCTTTTGCATTTTAACCACTCTAGTGTTACATCATAGTATCCTATGGCAATTTTTATCTTTTCCTATTAACTAATCAGGTATCTTTGTGTGTTCTTCACATTTTTATATATCTTCTTGGAGAAACATCTATTTAAAACCTTTGTTTATTTTTTAAAAAGTTTTTAATCTTCCAAGTATAAAGCACCAAGGAGTTCTTTTCCTTCATCAAGCATCAACTTTGCAAATATTTTCCCCCAGCATTTGAGTGGCTTTGATTTCCACTTTTCATAACAGTGGCTTTGCTTGTTCCTGGGACACAAAGATTTCCTCTTTTCAAAAAATTTTATTGAGCTTTTGTACTTTCATACAACAGCTCTTAATCAAATTTAGACCCCTGCCTCCATCCCCCCACCAGGCCTCATGTATTTCACCATACATGGTAAGTCCCATCCAGGCAAGCATTTGTACCCAGATGCCAACTCAACTGAACAAGAGTTCCTCTTTTTACTCTTTTCTGGAAGGGCCGTGCTTTTTGGTTTACATTTATGTCCATGACCCAACTCAAATTAAAATTTCCATGTAGTGTGAGGCATGGTGAAAATTCATTTTCTTTGGCATTTGTACATACCATTATTTTGGCACAATTTTTTAAAAGTTTTTTTCCTTTCATTAAATTACTTTGATGATTTTTCTAAGGATTTAGTGACAGTATTTGGGGAGACCTATTTCTGAACATTCTACAGATTAATACATCCCTCCATACGCTCCTACTACTCTGCCATGCTCAGTCTAACATAATAAGTCTTGAAACCAGGTACTGTAAGTCCTCCAATTTTACACTTCTTTCTACATACATTTTCAAATCTCCTTGATAATTTCTATTTTTTCTAAAATATTTTATTTATTATTTTTATTTTATGTGTATGAGTGTATGGCCTGCATGCATGTGAGTGCACTGTGATGTGCAATGCCGCAGAAGTCAGAAGAGGGTTTCGGATTCCCTGGAATGGGAGGGGCGGTTTGTAGCCACCATGTGGGTGCTGGGAATTGAACCCAGGTCCTCTGCAAGAGCAGTCAGTGCTCTTAACCACTGAGCCATCTCTCCAGCCCCGATAATTCCTATTTATAAAAAATCTGTAAGTAGCTGGATGTGGTGGTATATGCTTTTAATCCTATCACTTGGGAGGCAGTGGCAGGTGGGCATCTTTGTGATTCAAGGCCAGCCAGGGCTACCCGTAGTAAGATCCTGTCTCAAAAATAAAGAAGTTCTATATATCTGAAATGGAAGATTAAACATTATTATGATAGCCGTTCTTCTTAACACATAGATTCAATAAGATCTCAATCAAGACACCCATAGAACCAACTTGCTCATGCAGAACAGATAAAAAGCAAATAAAAAATCTCCAGAGATGAAAACTTTCAGCTCTGTCTGACAGGATTGATGGTTGATCAGGACTCAGCACGAACAGTCGTTCCTTGTTATGCGAATCCTCGTTCACCCCGCTTGGCTCTCTTCCAGTGTCTTCTCTGATCCTCGTTCACCCCGCTTGGCTCTCCTCCAGTGTCTTCTCTGATCCTCGTTCACCCTGCTTGGCTCTCCTCCAGTGTCTTCTCTTGGAGTTTTACCTGGTTTTGTTACCAATTTTCATCTGAATCCATTGGCAGATGGGGCAATTTTGCTTTTGTTTCTTGGCCAAGAATTGCTTGATTTTCAAATTCTTATGAGAAGGCGTAGAGAGAAACTGAATCAGGTGTGTGGTTCATGATGGCAGAGGAAAGGGGGCGAGAATGCTGCTTTGTCCTTTAATTTTTCCCACCAATGTTTTGTTATGTTCACTGTGCAGGTCTTATACATACATATTTCGGAGGCTTTATCTTTTGTGTATTTCACTGCTGTTGCAAATGGTATTGCTGGTTATTACATGTCCAGTTGTTTATTGATAATATGTGAATACAATTAATTTGGAATACTATGTTTTCTACTAACTCAAACAACCTGTACTGGTAGATTTTTATAAACTATTGTTTTTAACATGGATGATGATATCGTCTGAGAGTGCAGATAATTTTACTTCTTTTTTCTTTGCTTATTGCACTGACTAGAAATTCCAGTACAGCATTAATAATGGAAAGAACCAATACCCTCATTTTAGTTCAAATCTTAAAAAGAAAGCTATAGGTTTCACACCTTTAAAAATGGTATTAACTGTGAGGTGTAGTGGCGCCCACCTTTAATCCTAGCACCTGGGAGGCAGAGGCAGGCAAATGGCTGCGAGATTGAGGCAGCCTGAGATGGTCTCGGTAGTGAGTTCCAGGCCAGCTGGGACTACCTAGTGAGACTCTATCTCAAAAAAAAAAAAAAAAAAAAAAAAAAAATTAACTGTAGATTACCTTAATACTGTGTACTATGTTTCAGGTTGAGAAAATTTGTTTTTATTTATTTGCTGAGAGATTTGATCATAATAAATGAAGAATTTTGTCAAGTACTTTTTGTATATCTATTAAGATGTGATGTTTCTCTTTTATTTTTATTTTTTGTGGCTATTAATTCAGCAATCTGTATTAACTTTTAACATAACCTTAACCCTTTCTTTGACAATTTCATACACATATAAGGTACATTCTGATTACTACAATCCCCACCTTATCTAATCTCCCTCTTATCTATAAGTCCCCTTCCCCATAATCATGTTCTTTTTTTTGAGAACCAATGAATTTATCCAGGATCATCTGTGTGACTATGGGTTTGGAACTATCCATTGGAGCCTGATGGGTTCCTCAGTAGGCACATAACTGAAAATAACCCCCAGAATCCATTAATAGCCAATAGTTCAGCAGGGAGGGGTAGGGTCATGTGAGCCCCTCCCTAATCCATGATTTACTGTTAAAGAACTTTGTCATTACTGAGATTAACCCATTTGGTCATTATGTATTATCAACTTCACCTATAGCTGTAATTTTAATCAATTAAATTTTGTCAAGAATTGTTGGGTTTATATTAGTGAGGAATGTTAATCTGCAATTTTTACTCTGGTAAAATGTTTGTGTAGTTTTGATAGCCTGGTAATTCTAGCCTCATGAGAGGGGACATGTTCTTACCTACTCCATTTTTAGGAAGCATATCTATAATGCATTATTTCTTCCTTAAATAAACATTTAAGCTTCCAGTGAAGCCATTCGGGCCTCCAGTAGTATTCATAAGAAGGTGTTAACTATAAATTCAATTATTTGTGGTAGGTCATGGATGATTTTGACTTTATATTTCTTGTAGATCAAGCTTTAGTTGTTGCTATCATGCAAAGAATTTTGTGCATTCTACCTCAGGTGAATTTGGGGCATTAAGTTGTTTATGATAGAATATTATTAGTTTTTTAATAACCAAAGGATCTTTATGTACCCCCTTGTACTTCTAAGTTTGGTATTGTGTCTTCTTTTCCTTTGGTTAGACTAGTAGAGGCTTATCTGTGTTATAGATCTTTGCAAAGCACTACCTTTGGAATGATTTCATTTTCCTGCTGATTTTGGATGGAATTTGTTATTCTTTTACTAAATTATTTAGGGGAGATCTTAGTCAACAATTCAGAATCTTTATCTTTAGCATAAGCATTTAATGATATATTTTTTCCTTGTAATTACTGTGTTAGCTACATGGCAAAATTTTTAACATACTAGACTTCATTCTCATTCAATTAGAATACTTCCTAAATTTTTTTTCTAATTTCTTCTTCAGAAAATGAGTTATTTAAAAGTGGGTTCAAAGTATATCAACATTTTCCATCCAGCTATCTCTCCATTAATTATTTTACATTTGATTCCTTTAGTCATGGAACTTACTTATTATCTAAATATTAGTGAATTTTCTGAGGTTTGTGGAAATGTTCAGAAAATGGCCTTTCTTGGAGAATATTAGATGTGCACCTGTACACAACATGTAACCTCTTGCTGTTGGGTAGTTGGCTTTGTAAATGCAATCAGGTTGGCTCATTTGTTCAATATTTTTCAAGTCTTGTATACTTGCATTTATTCTTATCCTCTAGCTCCAATCAATTGGAGAGCATTCCGAAGTGCTCTAGCTATAATCATGAATTTGTCTATTTTTCCTACTGATCCCTAAGGAAAATAAAGATCTGTCAAATAGGCAGTGTGGGAGATGAGGCAGAACAATCACAGTGAACACCCAGTGAACTGGAGAGTGATCCTACTGTTATCAGTGACAGTAACAACCTCAAAGCATTTAATGAAATGATTTTCCCTGTAATTATTGTGTTAGCTATATGTCAAAATTTGGAAACAGCCCAAAAGTTCATCCCCAGGAATGGTAAAGAAATTATGGTATCTTTTCATGTAACAGAATATGTCCAGCATCGATAAGTAATGAGCTAAGAATACAGTTACTGAGACAACATGGACAAGTCTCATTGCCAGGAGGAATGAAAGCAACCATATCAAAAAGAGAGCAACGAATGCGCAGTGTGTGTGTGTTATAGTTGTCATTAAAGTAGCTGAGTGGCTATGAGTGGTGGCTCCCACTTGTAATGCCAGCATCAAGAGGCTAAGGCAGGAGGATGAAGGCAAGGTTAGCCTGGGCTGCACAGCAAGTTCTAAGTCAGTGTGTGCTACTGTATGATACTTTGTTGTAAAATAAACACATCAATAAATAATTTTTTTAAAATACAGCAATTTGTCCATATGGTATCTCTTAGATAAACTGTATAAAATGCTAACTAATCTACAATGAAATAAAGCAATAGGCAATGATTGTTTGGGGACAGAAAAGAAGATCTGGAGTTGCAAAGGAAGAAACTTTATGAAGTGACAAATATGTTCATAACAATAATTATGATGATTTCATAGACTTCATGCATACAAACTCATCAAATTGCAAACTTCAAGACTTGCAGATTGTTGTATGTCAATCATACCTCTATAAGGCTATAAAAATAGGGATGCTTCGCTGCTCTCCTATCCTCAGGCCTCTTGGGGTGGGTCTATCGTGCAGCCCTCCGTGCCTTGACTCCCCCGGCCACATTCACCCTTCCATCTCCCACGCTGTTCTCTGCTCCTAGTTTGGGCCCTGTGCCATCCCTAGTCTTGGGGCCCCAGACACCTGGGGAACC
>NW_008346434.1:525191-600515 GCF_000622305.1 Nannospalax galili
TCTAAGTCATATCCATGGCATATATTTACATTTGTGCATTAAATACTATTTGCACCATGAGTAGGCCTGCAAAACACTAAATGACATTTTAAAATCTGTACCTTTTAGACAAAAGTCCTGAAACCTTAATTTTTCTGCTTTTGTGTTTTGAGGAAAAAAGATAGGGATGCTTCTAAGTCATATCCATGGCATATATTTACATTTGTGCATTAAAAACTATTTGCACCATGAGTAGGCCTGCAAAACACTAAATGACATTTTAAAATCTGTACCTTTTAGACAAAAGTCCTGAAACCTTAATTTTTCTGCTTTTGTGTTTTTAAATCCTTCTTTCATTATTCTTTCTTCCTTCTTTCTTCTTTTTACTTTTATGTTACAAGTACCCACACAGCTGTAAGGTAATTTTAGATTGCTACAAAGAATGCAAGTGGATGGAATATTTACATTTCTATCACATTCATTTATCTCCACGAGTGTAAGCAGATATGCACGCATGTCACAGTATTTGTGGAGTCAGGGAACAACTTTTGGGAGTTGGTTCTGTCTTTCCATCATGTAAATCCCAGGGATTGAATTTAGGTTGTCAGGCTTGGTGGCAATGGTCTTTTCTCAATGAGTCATTCTACTTCATCAGCCCAGAAAGAATATTAAATGTACTTTTTTTAGCTTCAAAAGAAATTTCTTGAACTAAGACTATATGCAACATTACTGAATATCAAAAAAAGAATATTGGATCAAAAAAGCCATTTATGAAAGTGCAGCTACCATATGACTTCAGGCACGTACAGTTCAAAATCCAGCAACACTAATAGATGGTAGGAGAAATTAGAGCATCAGTTACTCTGTGAGACAGTGACTGAAAAGGGAAAAAGTAAACTTGTTGGGCTGTGTTTGTTCTGTTGCTTAATCTTGTTGGTCGTAATTTTAATAAAATTTACATTTAATAAAGAAAAGAAGGGTATAGAGTCTACACATTGGAAAGAGAACAGGGAGAGGCATTGCATCTCCATCTTCTATCTATCTTGATAATAGGAAGGACACTGATGTGAGTAGATCCCATAGGAAATGGGAAATATTAATCTGAGTGGGAAAGGCTTGCCTGGCTAAGGAAGACTTGGGTGGTGAGACTTTACCCAGAGACACTGGTGCACCCAGAGATCTCCCAGAAGCTTAGAGGAGAGGACAGACTTGTCTTTCTTTATAGCATCACATCATTTGCGCAGAAAGGGACAGGTGACTATTCTTGTCACTGTCTACAGGGATCGTCTACTGAACACTTGCTTAGAAACTGTTTGCTTTCAGGAAAGACATCTGTACAGGACCTGAACTTCTCAGCCCCAGATTTTAGCAGCAATAAGCACTGTTAAGTCCCCTTAGAACAGAGCAGATTCTCAGTCCCCAGAAGTTCCTGGATACTGTGTGTGTGTGGCGGGGGGTAGAATAGTGAACAGAGAAGTCCCTGCCTCTTCTCCCTGATCTTGATTAAGAGACTCTGTGAAGACGAGTAGCAGAGATTGGATTGAAAATGTAAAAGAAGGTAGCTAAGCCTTACAACTGCATAGTAGCTGACAGGTCTTTGGGAAGAAGAATTCCACTTCACTATAACCCCCAAACACACACTTTCTTTGTTCCTGACGCGGTGGTTTGTTTGAGTGGCTATTGTCAATTTCTCTGGTTGGCTGGCATTATAGTGAGGCATAAGAGACTGACCATACGCTTTCCTCTGCCATAGATATCCTTCAGGTTGCATATAAATATTAACATGAGACAACCTTATTCACTGATACTAGACTGATACTCTAGAAAAAAAAAATAAATGGTTAAGAGTTTGGAGAGATGGCTTGGTGGTTAAGAACACTTACTGCTCTTGCAGAGGACCTAGGTTCAATTCCCAGCATCTACATGGTAGCTAACAACTATCTGTAACTCCAGTTCCAGGGTATCTGATGCCCTCTTTTGACCTCCATGGGCATTGCATGTTATGGGTGCACTTACACACATGCAGGCAATACACCCATACACATAAAATAAAAATAAATAAAATATTTTAAAAAGTTTTTTTATGTTCACTCTTTTAATGTGTGTGTGTGTGTGTGTGTGTGTGTGTGTACATGGACATGTGTACCACAGCGTGTATAAGGAGGTCAGAGGACAGCTTGTGGGAATCAGTTCTCTCCTTCCACCTTGTATGTTCTAGGGACCAAATTCAGGTCATCAAGCTTGGCAGCAAGCATTTTTCCTCTCTGAGTCATCTTGCTTGCCCACAATAACTTTTTCCTACTTTATTTTAGATAATCTCTTTATGCATTTAACCCAACAAAGGCTTATACAACTTGTTTTGTATACCCTTGCTTAATCAACTTTAATACAGCCTTGAGAAGAAAAATAAAAGACTCCCAAGACCAGCTTACAGTTTCTGCAGGGTTTCATAATGGTTCTTCCCTGCAGAGGAAAGGAGGCATTGGTAATGTCTTTTGAAATTGCTTTTATTTCAGTTACAGTGTTTGTGAAATGTTACTTCTAAAAAGAAGTATGCTGTGATTTTTCAGTAGTATAATTTCTAATGTGACTGACTCTTTAAGTTTGATTGAATTGAGTTCTGAGTTCTTTAGTGAAGGACACTACTCTTGGGAGAGCATTTTGTCAGTTTTAGTTCTTTCTTCATTGGCAGAGACTCCATTGTGGACAGCAGAACAGGTTGGCAGCATAAACGAAAAGCACTGTTTTAGCCTTGGAAAAGAAGAAAGTAATGAAATGGCATTGACTTTGTGGGGTGACGGGAGATAATGTGAATCACTCCTAAATTGAATTGTATTGTGAAAAATTTGAACTAAATTTCTCAAGTGAAAGTTTCAGTCTGTGAAAAAGGAATTTCAAAAGCACATTTGGTAATTAAAGAATATTATGTCTACTTTTATTTCATCTAATTTGTAAGAAATTAAAATTCCCTTAATTACCAAGACATTGAATTTTCACACTGAAAATCCAACAAGGATTGCTGATAAATATAGAACACCAGATACGTGATAAAAATGAACAGTATCACTTGGGCTTCAGACTAAATGTGCTACTTAGAAGTTCAGAGACACGACCATGGATCACTTAACGACGGCTGTATGGGTTCGAATACATGCAGCACTATGCAGTTTCATTGTGTGCAATATCATGGGGTATTTATTCTTTCACAAACCCAGATGGTACAGTCTGTTATTCAGTTCAGCTGCAAAGCTACATGGTGTGTTACTGTGCTGAGTTCTGTAGTGCAGGCAATTATGTCACAATTGTAAGTATTTGTGTCTAACTAGATCTAAAACCAGAAAAGACGCAGTAAAAATATAGTGCTAAGGATACAAACTGCCAGAGCTGCATGAGGTGCTTCGGCTGAATGGAGCGGGCAGGCCTGGGAGTTGCTGTGAGCAAACCAGGAATTGGGAGTGAATGAGAAGACTGAGGACATTACTGTGCATTGCTCTACACAAAGGCTATACTGCACTTATATGAAAATTTCTTCAATAATAAATTGACCTTAGTTTACTATAGCTTTTTACTTCATGAAACTCTTATGATTGTTTTGATCCATTTGTAGCAACACAGCTTAAAGACCTAGTTCAACTGTCCAAAAATATTTTTGCTTTATATCCTTATTTACAGGCTTTTTACTTCTTATTTATTTGTTTGAATGACTATTTTGATTAGTAATCATAAAGACTCAATTAAGCACTATGATCTGACCAATAAGAAACTACATAGAGCATGTAAGTAATTTTCTGAAGGTCGGTACAAGAGAGAGCAGTGCTTGACCACACTGGACTCCAGAGCCCGCACTGGCCTTCTGTGAGTTACACCACTCTGAGTTTCTTAAGTAGACTTCCAATGCTGGGCGTGGTGGTGTGTGCCTTTAATCCCAGCCCTCCAGAGGCAGAATCAGGTGGATCTCTGTGAGACTGAGGCACATCGTGACCTCCGGGCAAGCTGGGCTGTGACTATGGAGTATGGAGACCCTGACCCTATCGAAAAAAAAAAAAAAAACTATCAACAAATAAACCAAAAGAAGAAGAAGAGGAGGAGGAGGGGGGGAGGAGGAGGGTACTTCCACAGACTTAGGCATCTCTGAAGGATAGATGATCAGAAATCCCAGAAAACATTTTATCTTAGGTTGCCAGTTTGTTGTGGGGAGGAAGCAGTGCTGATAATATTGTCCAGATAAGTTTTTGCTGTATATATGCCAGAAAAGCATAAGAATCCCACATTGCCATGCTAAGCATCTAAGATGGGTACCCTGGGTACCTATCTTTCTGTTGAGTTTTGAACAAGCATATGGGTTACTATGTTTAAATAGCCATCTGCCATCAAGAGCAAATTCTTAGGGAGATTGCTTTAGACCTAAAAGTAGAGCTCATATTTGAGTCCTGTGTACATCATATGACAGTGTGGAAGTTTAAAGGAAAGAGGTAAAGTGAGGCAAGAAGGAAAATGGAAAAGCAAGCCCCAAACCAAACCAAAAACTCAACTAATTAAAACATAAAAGGAATTACTTTGAAAGGAAAATGGTATTCTATGGCAGGGAGAATAAAGAGGCAAAGAATTAAAACTGCCCAAATAGACACACTGAACAGAGAAGGCACAACAGCACAGGAAGGAAGGTCTTGTTAATATATGCCTACCTGAAACTGGCCATATTGGAAGATAGTTCAAATATCATGTGTAGCAGACTTTGATAATAACCCCTCAAAGATGTCCAAGTCTTAATCCCACAATCTGTGGCTGTGTTATCTTTACACAGTAAAAAGGAGTCTGCATATGTAATTAAATGAAAGATCTTAAAGATGAAATAGTATCCTGCATTATTGAAATGGATCTAAAGGAATCACAAAGGTTCTTGTTAGAGGGAAACAATAGGAACAAGGTCAGAAATGGAGATATGATATCAGACGCGAAGTGACGCCCTTTGAAGATGGAGGAGGGGCCACATGTCAAGGAATGCAGGTAGTCTCTGGAAGGTGGAAAAGCTGAAGAAGTTTATCCCCATGCTCCCTGTAAAGCAATGCAGCCCTACAAACACCTTGAACTTAGTCCTGTAAAACTCATTTTTCACTTCTTACCTGAAGAACTCTAAGGTCATCAACTTCTGTTTTAAACTCTTGAGATTGTGACAATTTGTTATAGCCATGATAGGAAATTAGAATTCTTAGAATTCTTTGCATATTATTCTTCATCTCAATATCTATTCCATGCCCGAAATCCACCTATGCTTCCTCTGAGCATCTCTCTTTCTCCTTCTGTTCTTACTGGCCCTGAACCGTTGGACAGTTTCAGACCGCAGTCACCTCCATTCCCAGTAGCCTAACTGGAATGTGTCCCACACTCACTGCCAGGATGACATTTCTGTGTCTATGAAAGAAATTTGGCTGGGTACATCTACCTAATGAAAAGGGCCAACTCTTAATAATAGCATCCAAGACACTCTCTACCTTTCCATTATTTGGATCTTTGCCCACTTTGAAACAATGCTACTCTCCAATATATACCATTCAGTCCTGCCCTCTATGCCTTGTGGCCACTGCCTGGCCTGCTTTTCTCCCTCTGGATAATCTCAACTCATCACAAGTTACAAACCCAACTCAAGCCCATCTCTTCCAGAAAGCCTTTCTTAACCATCACAGATCTCCGGCTTCTTGTAGTACTTATCTCTTGGCATTCAGTCTGTTTCAGTTGTTTCCATAATTCAAGGTCCACCCCAGATGCTACTTTCTCCTTAAACTGTCTCAAATCTTTCAGCTGGAAGGGTCACTGCTCTTGTCTTTTACCTACAACACATTTGCTTGTAAAATTGTTAAAGCATCCCTCACGTTCCGTCTTATGTCACAATTTCTCCTGTGCACGCGTATTTCCTTTATATAAGCAATTAAAAGCAGAGAAAGTATCTTGCATATCATTACGCTGCACTCCACAGCCTAAGGTATACAATGTCTGATAAATTCTTGGTTAATTAAATCACTGGATTCCATGTATTTGGGGAATACAGCAGCCTATCTGCTACTCAAATTTATTTGTGCATCTGGAACAGAAGCTGCAATGAATCATGGGAAACTGAATGCTGTGAGGTCTTGGGTGCCTGTGAGAAATGCTTAGGGGCCTCTCCTTAGTGAGCAGGGCAAGGACATCAGTGAGCCTGGATACGGGAATTTGTGTATGTACTCCCAAACCCCCAAAAAGTCAAAGGGGCAATAATTTCAGAAGACCGAGTCTTTCCCCTCAGGAAGAAAAGTGGAATAGACCTCCGAACAGGTACATTGCAAGTCCTAGAAATCTGTGTGATGTTCTATTAATAGTCCCAGGTGTAGAGCTGCATCTATTTTCTGCCTTCTGTGAGCCACAGACATGTGGAGTACTCTACCAGCAGATCCAACCCCCAATAATCTAGTGGGAGGAACTGGCCTCATTTAGAGAGAGGGAAGAAAGGAAAGAGGGAAGAAGGAAAAAGAGAGAGAAACAGGAGAAAGAATATAGAGATTAAAAAAATCTTCAGGGGAAACAAATACTTGATCAAACATAGTAAGAGTTTATAAGGATACTTTGGTGGTTTGAATGGTGAATATCTTACACAGACTCAAATATTTGAATACTTTGTTCCCAGTTGGTGGCCCTGATTGGGAAGTTACAGAACCTTTAGGCCCTGTATCCTTGCTGCAGGAAGTGTGTCACTAGGGGTGGGCTTTGAGAGTTCATAGCCTCCCTACTTCCTCTTTGTTCTCTCTGCTTCATGTTTGTCATTGAAGATGTGAACTCTTGGCTTTCTGCTCCTGTGACGGTGCCTGCCTCCCACCATGCCTGCTGCCATGATGGACTCATCCCTCTGGAATCATAAGCCAAATAAACTCTTCTGTAAGTTGCCTTGGTCACAGTGTTTTAGCAGAGTAACAGAAAAGTAACAAATACATATCCTAATGTGGAACACTGCACCACAAGTATTTTCTGAACTGGGAAAAAAGTATGAATTTCCAACTAAACAAATGTTAGAATTGAAGAAGTAATTGATCACTGTTGAGACCCAGATTAGGATCTTGTATGATTAACTGTAAATCATGCCTCAGAGCAGAGAATCAAGTACAAAGAGGAAGAAATTACGAGAGACAGATAGGGAGGAGGGGCAGATGGGGAAAGATGAAAAGGACTGGAGCTTTTTCATTTTTTTATATAAGAAATAAACAATAGATTGACATAGGCTTAACCTGAAGAAATACCTGAATCGGAAGATTGGCTAGACAAACCCACTCCCTTAAAGGACTGGTAAAAAGGAAGAGACACATCTAGGAATATTTTGTTAAAATTCTGGAACCCCAAAATTGAAGAGGGAAATCATATAAGCCTCCAGACAAAAATAACTTAAAAAAAATCATGAAAACCGAGATGAGGTTTTCATGCCGCAGTGAAAAGCACAAGATGAGAAAGTATAACATTCTTGAAATGCTGCAGTGCCAACATGCCATACTCTACCAAGATGCTACTTCCTATCAGGCAAAAATAAAACATCACTGAATCAGTAGGAATTCAGAAAGCATGTCACCAATTAAACCTTTTGAAGAAAATTCTCCAAAGAATTCTATGATGTACTAAATGAAGTAGAAAAAGTCTTCACAATGATAGGCTAGTGTAGTCTGTGCAGTATATATGCCAAAATGAGGACTCTCGAACAATGGACTGGCTGATTATTCCTCACCCAAAATGCATACAACCAGAGATATTTCAGACCTAAGATTTCTTGGGGAGAAGTGGTTGGAATATTTGTACACGACGAGATATTTAGGAATAGCATATGCCTGAACACAAAATTTGCTTATGTTTCATCCAAACCTTATACAATAGCTTAAAGGTAATTTAAAAAAATTATTAAACTGTTAAATTATGTATTAAATTCTCAGAAAGGCAGGTGTTGGAAGTTCAGAAAAGCTACTTTGTTTTAATAGAAACCTATTCTTCTTAACGTGTGCTCACTGTCTTTTTTTGTTGTTGTTGTTCATTTTGAGACAAGGTCTCCCTGTAGCTATAGCTGGCCTGGATTTGCTAATGGAGACCAAGCTGGCCTCAAACTCACAGAGATCCATCTGCTTCTGCCTCCTGAGTGCGGGGATTAAAGGCATGTTATAGTTTCTTTTGTCATTTACAAATTTGCATTATGAAAGTTTCAAATATGTCAAAACATAAAAACATGTAATGAGCCTTCACTTTCTCATCACCATCAATTATAAAAAAAGTATTGCATTTATTTATTTATTATTTATTTATTATTTTGATGTGATATGTGTTCATAGGTGCACAAGTGGAGGTCAGAGGACAATTTGTAGAAGTTGTTTCTCTCCTCTCACCATGTGGGTCCCAGGAATAAAGCTCTTAGGTCATCAAGTTGGCAGCAAGATTTTAAATCCACTAAGCTATCTTACTGACCCCTAAAAGTAGTTGTGTACAGTGACAGTTGCGCCCGTGTTTTGACTGTGATTTGGTACAGGAGGTCAGATGCAGAATTTTCTACTTTTAGCATCTTATCAGATGTTAAAGATTGTAGATTGTGGAGCATTTTGGAGTACACATTTTTAGTTTAGGGATGCCCATGAAGGTCAAATCTTTCCAACTATTCTCAAACTTGTTGCTTTCAATTGGTTGTAAGTGAGATTCACTGGGGAATAATTTTTTGTGTGTTTATTTATTATATACTTAGCTTTAGTTTTTAAAGACAATCTCACTGTATAGTGCTTGCTGGTCTGGAATTTGATATGTAGAACAAGTTAGCCTTGAACTTTCAAGATTCTCCTACTTCTGATTCCCCTATGCTGGGGTCCCTAATGTTAAAGTCCCATCCCAGAGTAATTAAAATATAAACATAGAAGCAGGCATCAGTTAAATCTCTTCATTGTTGCCAGTATAAACCCAAGTTTATGGACCTCAGTTTTACTTGTTCCAGGACATTTATACAGTATGGAAGGCTTAGTCAGACATGGTGCTGCATGCATGCCTGTAACCCCAACACTTTGGAGACAGACGGAGGAGGACCAGGTGTTCAAGGTGATCTTCAGCTACATAGTGAGTTCAAGACCAGTCTGAGGTACCCCAGATTGATTTCTTATGAAACCCACAAATATGGTCTAATAATATATATTAATTAATCACTGCAAAGAAATGAAATGAAAAATTCATCTCGTATTAATAAAAACGTAAAATATCTAAATAAAACAGCTGTGGAATTCAGCAAGGCATCAAAAGTACACTCTATAACAAATACGGTGTATTCCAGGAATTCAAGGGTGACTCTCAACAACAGAATTTATCAAAATAATTTGTCACATAAACATTTTAAATGGGAAAACTGTAAAATAATATTTAATAGTTGTTCTTAACAATGATGCCAGGAGAAATAATAATGAAAAGAAACTTGGGTTGGAGAGACAACTTAGCAGTTAAGAGCACTTGCTGCTTTTGCAAAGGACCTGTGCTTGGTTTCCAATATCTACCCATATAGTGGCTCACAACCAGCTGCAGGTGACACCTCTGGCCTCAGCAGGCACCTGCACTCACATGTGCATACAGACACAGACACAGACAGACAGACACACACACACAATTAGAATTTATTTTAAGAATGAAAAGAAAATATAATAAAAATAATTTTCCCAACCCCAACAAAACAGATGTTACACTCTTTGGGGAAACACTGAGCTGTCTTTAAGTGAAGTTATACAGTGCAGCGTATGTGTTGCCATCATTACTAATGAATGTTGTCTTAGGAGTACTAGAGACTGCAGAATAATAAAAACATGAAATAACTGGTTTGAAAAAACTAAAAATTAAAATCAAGTAATCAAGTTATCTATTTTTGCTGCTGATGACTAGAAACCTAGAAAATCAGAAAAAAATCAGTAATAACAACAAAAAGTAGTGAAAGAAATTTGTTTTGCTTTTTTTTTTTCTATTTTTTAAGACAGGGCCTGGAACTCGCTATGTAGACCAGGCTGGCCTTAATCTCACAGAGATCCGCTTGCCTTTGTCTCCCAAGTGCTGGGATTAAAGGCATGTGCCACCACACTCGGCTAAGCATCAATAGCTTTGGTTCATATTAGCAATAACCCTCTAAATAAGAATAGGAATAACCCTCTGAAATAGTAATGAGAAACCCAGTACCAAGAAGCACTACAGGATAACTACGAATAAGTTTACCAGTAAAGTTTAAAAAGAGAACTAGACAGTTTTATTTAAAGTTGTAAAATGAAATAAAAAAAAGAAAATTCAACAATAGAAAGGCAACGGAAGTGATATATTTGAAAAGAATATTTACTCTGTTAAGGCCTGGAAGTGAATAAATATTAATACACAAACAGCTTATAAAGCAATAAGGAACTGAACTGGAAAATGAGTATGTGAAAATTCGCTTTAAAAATAGAATTTATAAAGTGAAAATCAAATTGTTTTTCTTAAAAAAAGTATGTTAGGCTATTTCTTGCAACAGTATTCATAGTAGAAAGTGTTAGTATGGTTTTCAAAATAAACTTTATTTATTATTGTTTTGTGTGTGTGTGTGTGTGTGCATGATGGGAGGGTATGTGTGTCATGGGACATATGTGGAGTCAGAGGACAGCTTTCTGGAGTTGGTTCTCTCATACCTTTTGTGGTTTCCAGGTTTGCAAGGCAAGTACCCACTGAGCCATCTTGCCAGCCCTAGCTAACAAGTGTTTTTTTAATGTGTTGACTTTCATGCATTCTGACAATGTCTTTGTTGAACTTCTCCTGGAGGCTTTGTTCTGCACTAGATACCAGAAGTATAATAAAGGTCTCCCACTTCTGGGGGCTTGTTTTGTGCCTGGAGAGTGAAGGTATAGTGACATAGCAACAATTAGCAGACATTTCAGACCCTGTAGCAAAAGCAAGGTCTACAGAAAAGGCAGAGGCTGTGCTTGGGGAAAAATGGAGTGAGCTACTGGAGAAGACTGTCACACCCCGCTTAAAAAATTTTTGAATTCTTGAGTAATCCTGACAAACAGAGGCAGATTGCCAAAAAGGAATTGGGGAGCATGACATGGACTTTGTTAAGATTTTAATGCTTCTAAAATAAAAATGCAATGGCAATACCACAGTTTGAAAGGGGGAAGAGAGTGATGCCAAATTAAACTCATTTTCACTTTACATGAAGCCTCAAATAAAGGAAATGGGGTAGAGACGATGAAATCAGAATCTTCTGTGCAGATGCTCAACAGTCAGCATAGTTGATTAAATGACCCTGCATAATGTATCCTGTCTGGATGAGAGGGTCAGGCATATAGAGGGACATTTCCTGGGGCGGGTAGGGGGGAGGGTTCAGCTGGAGCAAACAGACACACAGATGCATGTCAGTAAGCTGTATGGAATAAGATGCTGCCAAGTAGCATGGGTTCAAGGTTTTCCTTCTAGAAATGTCTCACTCATTGGCATTCAAATGGTCTGGTGAATGAGGGAATGGTCTATTCACTTTTTTGTTGCTGTGATAAAACACTGACCAAAAATAACTTGAGAAGGAAAGAGTTTGTTATATCTTACAGCTTACAGTCCATTATCAAGGCAGAACTTAAGGCAGGAATGTGGGGGCAGGGACTGAAGCAGACCATGGGGGAACGCTGCTTACCAGCTTGCTCCCTCTACCTGCTCAGTTCCGTTTTGCATACTGCCTAGGCCCAACTGACTAGGGATGGTACTGCCCACAGTGGGCTGTACCCTCCTACATCAATTAGTATTTAAAACAATGCCTCACAGACACAGCCATAGGCCAATCTGATTGAGGAAATTCTTCAGTTGAGTCCCCTCTTCCCAGGTAACTTGAGTTTGTGTTAAGATGACAAAAGCTAAACCAGCACAAGGAGGTGAAGAAAGGAGTTGCAATTGCCAGGTAGAGATGTGCATAACCTTCAAATAGTTGCAAAGCATCTGGCTGTCTCCACAGTAACATGTGACATATCTGCACAGCAACCATTGAAAATTCTGCCCTCATGGTTAGAAGCAAGGTTCCAGCATTACATTGGATTAGAGATGAGACTGGACCTGAAACTAGGTAATTCATTAATTCCTGAACAAAAATAAATGTAAGAGAGGAGAGCTCAGCCTGCATCATGAGAGTAGGGAAAAGTTCATTGCAGATCCTGTAAGGCTTTGTGTTGGTCCAAGCTTATCAGAACATAATCAGAACATTGATTTTGAAAGTCAGTTCATCAACCATTGTAAAAAAAAAAAAAGGCCGTAATTAAATGACGCTAAACTAGAGGAAATCAATCAGGGTGAGACAGTGATTAAAGGAACTGTGATGTTTAGATTAGAAAGAGGAGAACTCAGGTTATGAAATCTGCCTCTAAATATACAAGTCCTCTTGTTAGAATGGAAAAACAATAGAACACACTGAGATTTAGGATTCCTTTTAAATTTGAGATTCTAGGAAATTATAGTGTGATTTCATAATGAATCTGGAGGACTGGGTTTAGAATGCCTGGGGCCCATTCCTCCGATATTAAAGGCAAAGACCCCAAATTGCTAGAGCTTTGGCCAACAGTGCTTCCTGTAGTGGTAGTCCTAAGGAGGGCATCCAGGGGACAAGCCCAAAGGTTAGTTCACAAACAGGAAAATTGGACAAACGCCATGATGACGAGACAGCAAGCCTCAAAAAAAAAAAAAAAAGTGACAAAAAGCAAGTAGAGAAGCCAAAGAATCAGGTCACTGCAACCAGCAGAACTGGAGCAGAAAGGAAGTAAAATAATGAGGCTGGTGTGTGTGTGGTGGCTGGGGGGTGTCACAATGACTGAGCACAAGCCAGGTTGGGGTAAAGCTTACATGAGGTGAAATTGTGGTACGATCACATCAAGGATCGGTGCTCGGCAAGAGTAAATACTCAGTAAACACGAGGTATTCATGATTAACTGAGACAGAATTGGGCATTTAAAATGACCAGGACATAGTGCTCTAATTCCATTTATGCGATAAAATACCCTAACAAGAAGCAACTTAAGTGAGAAAGGGGCTTATTTTAGCTTACAATTCCAAGCTATAGTCCATTACTATGGAGAAGTTACAGTGGCAAGAGCTTGACACCGTTGGTCACATCACATCCACAGTGAAGAGCAGAGAGAAATAAATGTGTGCCTCCTGCTTGCTTACTTGTGCTTAGCTAGATTTCTCCCATCTCACACAGTCATCTTACCTGCCTAGGGAATGGTGCCACCAGTAGGCTGGGTCTTCCCACATCAGTTAATTTAAGATTATCCCTCACAGACATACCCACAGGCCAACCCAGTGTAAGCAATTCCTCATTGAGACTCTCTTTCCAGGAGATTTTAGGTTGCTTAAAGTTGACAATTAAAGTTATCCATCACACATGCTAAGTCAGGAACAGGTATTAGAGGCTTGAATGCTACTCAAAGAAGTATGAACGTTGCTCTGTAGGCAAGAACCCTCAAAGCTTTTGAACTGGGAGGTGCATTAGGAACAGCAACCATTTGTAAAGAACAGCATTTGTAAAGAACAGAGGCATGTAAGAGACAGAGCACCAGAAGGTAAAGGTTGCTTGCATAAAGAAAAGGGGAGTCATTATCTGGGTCTGTTGGTGTGTACTTCTGCAGCACCTGAGGCTGGAGCAGAACATTTGAGTGTAAGGCCAATTTGGGCAGTATCAAGAATCCTAGGCCAGTCTGGCGCATATAGCAAAATCTTGTCTCAAAAAGAAAATAAGAGAGAGAGAAGAAAAGAAAAGGTCATGATGGTCTTAATTGAGAGGGAGAGGAGGAGGGATGAGGAGCAAAGATGTGAGAAACAATCCAGAAGGTAATCTAAGAATGAATTGCATGAAAAGATACAGCATCGTTAATACCCTTATCCAGGATGTGACAGAGCAGGTTGAGTGCAATCAACCCCATTAAACTGCTTTTTTCTTGATTGGATAAGAAGTCTTGCTGGGTGGGGTGACACATGCCTTTAAATCCCAGTCCTCCAGAGGCAGAGGCAGGCTGTTTTCAGTGAGATTGAGGACAATGTGGGATGGGCTACATAGTGAATTCAAAAAAAGGAAGAAAGGAAGAGAGGAGGAAAGAGAGAGAGAGAGAGAAAGGAAGGAAGGAGGGAGGGAGGGAGGGAGGAAGGAAGGAAGGAAGGAAGGAAGGAAGGAAGGAGTTTGTTCGAGCACTTGCAAGTCAAAGCTCTTGTTCTTTTCCTGATATCTTTCATTGGGTACAATAGAAGAAAGTTAAAATTATATTTGAACTTAGCTGATGAAGGCTTATCCACTAAAGAGGTAAGAAGTAGAAAAAAATGTCTTCAAGAGAAGCTAAAGAAAGAACTTTCCAGACTGAAAATTGGCCAAGTAGTCAGAATCAAGGCATATGACCAACAGGTTTATATATTAATGCCAAGATCATAATATATGATGTGAACTTTTTTTTTTTTTTTTTTTTTTTTGGTCTTTTTGAAGCAGGGTGTCCCTGTGGCCTCAGCTGTCCTGGAACTCACCATGTAGACCAGGCTGCCCTTGAACTCACAGAGAATCGCCTGCCTCTGCCTCCCAAGTGCTGGGACTACAGGCATGCGCCACCACGCCCGGCTGATGTGAACTTTTAAACACATGGTGATAAATAAAATAAAACCACCACTGAGATATTTGGAAAAAGAGTTCAAAGTTGAAATACACTAAAGGAAGTATACTTTTCCTTTTTTTCTTTTCTTTTTTTTTTTTTTTTTTTTTTTTTTTTTCTTTTTCTGAGACAGGATCTTACAGAGATCTGCCAGCCTCTGCCTCCCCAAGTGCTGGAGTTAAAGGTGTGTGCCACCACAACTCAGGAAGGATAGTTTCAGACACTGAGATGGACAGTTTAATATGAAATAAGACTTCATTAATAAGATGAAAAATATTGCCAAGAAAATATATGGAATTTTAAGCAGAGGGAGTGCAGTGAACATTTTGACAAGAACAAAGTGAATAGTGACTGATTTCATGAGATCAGTGTTAGCTCCTGACACATAAAAAACACAAGCTGGCGGCTGGAGAGATGATTCAGCAGTTGAGAGTATGGGCTGCTCTAGCAGAGGACCCAGGTTCTGTTCCCAGCACCCACATGGCAGCTAACAACCATCCTAACTCCAGTTCCAGGATATCTGATGCTCTCTTCTGCTCTCCAGGAGCATTGCATGACATGGGTACACTTACAATGTGCATATATATGCAGGCAAAACACTCATACACATAAAATAAGAATAATGAATAAAAAATATTTTTTAAAAGCACTAGTTGTTATGGGGCTAACTCATTTATTTCCTCTTGCACTTACCTAAGAAACTGTGTCTGATGTTAAAGACAAACAGACTCTTCACTTAGGTCCCTCATAACCAACCAGGAATTTCACCAAAAGTGTTCTAAAAGTGACTTGGGTCCTGGTAATGTTGGCAATGTTATTCCTAGTGAAGGGGGTTAAGAAGAACCTTCTAGACAAAATTCCACATTAAAAGCATTGAATGTGTGGAAATATGGTTGTGAGAGTGAATTCTGTTTGCAGATGACAGACAACCAGTTCATTTTGGTAAACGGAAAGTCTTTGTATTCTACATAACTAAGCTTTGGGAAAGGTAAAGACATATCATTGGAACCGCAGACTGAAACACACAGAACACACATACGTGCAGAGAGAGAGAGAGAGAGAGAGAGAGAGAGAGAGAGAGAGAGGAACATTTTATCTCTGCTCCTCTGTATGGCCAAATTTGGCCAAATTTCTGTTCTTAGACGAGATTCTCTGTCAGATGGAAGACTGGCCTAGTTAATGAAAGCCCTTAGCTTTCTGATATGAGAAGAAAAACATTGCTTTCCTTTTAGTTTAAAATTTCTTAAGGCAGGAACATGGTTATTTCAGAGCAATCTTTCCTTTACTGCTATCATAGATAGAACCTTTCCATCTGAAATATGCCCATGATGGGAAAGGTATCTGGCTCCAGAAGGAATCACGAGGTGGCATCTGTTTGTGCCTGTCATATTCAGGGAATTGATTTTTTAATTATTTTATAAGTATGAGTGTATTGTCTGCATGCCTGTGAGTGTGCCCATGCAGTGCCTGTGGCAGTCAGAGGAGGGAGCTGGATCCCCTAAAACTAGAGTTAGGATGGTTGTTAGCCGTCATGTGGGTGCTAGAATTCAAGCCTGAGTCCTCTGCAAGAGCAGTCAGTGCTCTTAACTGCTGAGCCACCTCCAGTGCCCATTCAGGGAATTGTAAGGGACTGTCAGTGATCAGTACAATCGTACAGAAGGCTAAAAGCAAGCATTCTGGTTGAGAAATTATTCTATTGGCACAACCAGAAAATGGTCACGTGATCTAAGATAAAAGCAGTTCAGAAACAAAAGAGTAGATGTGAGAAAATTATAGAGGAAAACTGACTGGACTTGCTGATAGATTCAGTGTAAAAAATAGGGTAGAGGATAAAATAAAGAAAAACCCTAGGGTCCTAGATTATAATGAAAGATAATAATACTAAAAAAGTAAATAGTATTCAGTGACAGATCCTGTCTTATATAAATGAAGTTATCAATTGCATAGATGAATATAGAGGCTGGAGTCAATGGAGAAACCAGACATAAGACTTTAGGCAGCAACCATGGGATGAACATTTCAAGGAGAGGGAATGACTGAATAGACCATCTGCTTCATTTAAGTTGATAGAAACATAACCGAGGGTGTTCCTTGCATTTGACTACCAAGAGGTCATTGGTGAGCACTGTCAAAGTACTGTCAAGGTGTTGAGAAGGATGCTTTGAAGCAATGATGTGAGGATTAAATGAAATGAGAGCCAGGAGGTGGAAATAGAAAGTATACATTAACCTTTGAGAACACTTTTTAAGAAAATGTCATTTAAAGAGTCAGAACCAAAGAAAGAAAGGAAGGAGGGAATAAAGGAAGGAAGGAAGGAAGGGAGGGATGGAGGGAGGGAGGGAGGAAGGAGGAAGGAGGAAGGAAGGCAGGAAGGAAGGAGGAAGGAAGGAAGGAAGGAAGGATAGAAGGGAGAGAGGGAAGGAGAGAGGGAAGATAGGAGAGGGGAGGGAGAGAGGGAGAAAGGAGGAAGGGAGGGAGAAAGAAAGGAAAGAAGGAAGAAAAGAAAGACAGTAATGGGAATAAAATGTCATGGGGGAGTCATGGGGTTTGATTTGATAAGAATCTATCAAACTATTCCTCAAAGTGGTCTTATAATTTCCTACCGCTATAAACTAAGAGTCCTTCTTACTCCATATCTCTCACCAGCACTTGGTATTGCTGATCTTTTATTTTATTTTTTCTAGGAAATGGAAGTGACTTCTTATGGTTCTTATGGTGGTCCCAGTTTTCATCTCTGTGGAGATTACTGTTGGTAGGAAGATTTGCTGCATTTGTTGACCATCCATACAGTCTCTTTTGTTCAAATGTCTCTTCAAATCTCTTGCCTACTTTTTAAAAACCAGGTTGTGGTTTTCAAATTATCCTTATCGTTTAACACGGCATTTCTTTATGCCACTTGGAATATGTCACTTATCAGGCACACGTTTGCAAATACTTTCTCCCAGTGTATGGCTCACTCCTTTGTTTCATTGTTCGTGCTTTATTGGGAGATCAAGTTCTTAACATTCATAAAAATAAATTATATCATTTTTTCTATAGCTAGCCATTTTAGAGTTCTAAGAAATCTTTGCATGCCATATAGTAAAAAAAACCCTTTAATAGGTGCTAAGCGATGGCTCAGAGGATCCAGGTTTGATTCCCAGCACCCACACAGTGGCTAACGACTGTCTGTAACTCCAGTTCCAGGGGATCTGATGCCTTCTTCTGACTTACCTACATGCAGGAAATACACTAACAAACATAAAAATATTTTTTAAAGCTTTAATGAAAAAAAATTAAAGAAAAGAAAAACTACTCGCGGAGTGGGACTTAAATCCAACCAGAGGGTAACTGGTTACTCACATAACCTTCATGCCACTATTACTAGTAGGCATATCTTGCCAGTCCAGTAGTTATTGTAACTCGCAGAATTCATAACTAGGTAAGACTGATGATTATTTTTTTCTCTTCTGATAGCACGCACAGCACCTTCCAGCACTATGAAAGTTAGTCAGTAGGGATGAACCTTCCAGGTTAGTCCCTGCCTGATTTCTTCATAATTTACAACTCAAGTACGTGTTGTCGTCAGTAATAGGGTCTTAATGTCAATTTCTGGAGGGTAACCCATAACTGGCAACAATATCAGAGCCAAGAAACTGTGGCCAGATAGGTTACAGGGAACTTGCTACTAATATGCTACTAAATGGACATAGTATTAAAATGACTCCTAATGACTTATTGCTGTACCCATAGACTGTGTATCTCTCATCTGTCATCAAATAAGCTCTTGCAGTAGAAGACAATTAACACAGAGACCTACAACTGGTCAACATGTAGAGAATAAGAGACCGCAGAGTGCTGAGCCCTAAATGGGACATTTCTGTCATACCCTTTCCTCTCAAGGCCCAGGGCTCATTGCAGAAGAGGGGGCAGAAAGACTGTAAGAGCAGGAGGTAGTAGATGAATACAAGGAGATCATGTTGTCTGGATACCACAGGATAGCTGCACATATGAACCTATAGAACTTGTGACAGTATGAACAAGATCTGCACAATCCAAAGCTAGATAAAATTCCAGCTTGGGAGGTGATGGTGGGGGGCGGGGGGGCAAACCCTACCCCTGGCTGAGGAGCTAGACATTTGATAGACATTTGATAGCTGCTGGGAGAGGAAGTGTGTGCCCCCTGGTAGGTTGACATAATCCAGAGCTGGTTCCATACCCAAGAGTATTTGGACAACACATATTGGACATGGTGGGGGAGAAAAGAAGAATGTGGAGTTGTGTGGGTTGGGAGGTGGTGGATCTGGGAGGAATATGATAAAAACACATTGTGCTGGATAGCTTTAGTGTCAACCTGACACACCTGGGTTGAGGGATCCTCAGTTGGGGAATTTCCTCTATTGGACTGGCCTGTGGGCCATGTCTGAGGGGCATCTTCTTGATGAGTGATGTGGGAGGGCCCAGCCCACTGTGGGTGGTGCCACCCCTGGGCAGGTGGGCCTGTGTTGCATAAGAAAGCAGGCTGAGTAAGGGCCAAGGGAACAAGCCAGTAAGCAGCGTTCCTCCATGGCCTGTGCTCCAGTTCCTGCTTCCAGGTTCCTGCCCTGAGTTCCTACCTTAGGCTCCCTGATGAACTGCAACCTGGGAGTTGTAAGCTAAATAAACCATTTCCTCCCCAAGTTGGTAGTGGTCAGAGTGTTTCGTCACAGCAATGAAGAAACAAACTAAGACATACATTGTATAAAGTGCTCAAAGAATTAATTAAAATATTTTTTTAAACTACTGTATGGCCAGACATGGTTGTCATACCTTTAATTCCAGCACTTGGGAAGCAGAAGCAGGATTATGTCTGTGATTTCAAGGCCAACATGGTCTACATTTCAAGTTCCAAGCCATCCAGGGCTATATAGCGAGACCCCATCTCAAAAAACCAACAACAGCAACAACAACAACAACAACAACAACAACAAACAGAGAAGAAATATGAAACAAACAGAAAAATTACTGTATGGTTAAACCTTTAGGAGGTATTTAGAATAGAGACAAAAATAGATTAGAGGTTACCAGAGAGTCAGAGGAATGGTGGAATGGGAAGTTATTGATTAATGGTTGGTTATAGAAGGTGCTAGAATGTTTTGAAAATCCATAGTGGTAATGGTAGTCCAGCATTACAAATGTGGTCAATGAAACTGAACTGTACACTTACAATGGTTAAAACTGTATGCCATAGAACATTTTAGTTAAAAAAAATTTTCAGGGGCTGGAGAGATGCTCAGTGGTTAAGAACACTGTTCTTGCAGAAGACCCGGGTTCGAATCCCAGCACCCACATGGCAGCTAACAACTTTCCTAACTCCAGTTCCAGGGGCTCCAATGGTCTCTTCTGTCCCCCGCAGGCATTGCATGACACAGGTGCACTTGCCTACATGCAAGCAATACACGCATACACATAAAATCAAAATAATAAAATACTAAGAAAACTTTCAAAGAGACCTGTAAAAAAGAGGAAAGCACACAGACATCTTCAGATAATCAAGAGCAGACTACGTTGTCAGTGTCTTTGTTCTGTAAGACGTGTCAGAGGAGGCTTTTCAGCTTGAAAGGAAATAACACAAAATGGAAAATTGCACTGAAAGGAAGGAAAAGGGATTTTAGCTACGTAGGAAGATATGAAACCCGTCTTAATTTCTCTGAAAGATACTTGGCTTAAAATAATCTTAAAATACATTTTAGGTGAACATTTCGGTGAACATCTAGAACAGTAATGAATGCCAAGGATCGTGCAGGGTACAGGAAGAGATATAAGTAATATTGTACTATTGAAAGGTTACAATAGGAAACAAAATGATAGTAAATCTATGCAGACTGACAAATTAAGGGTACATGTTATAATCCCTACAGAAACTACAAAATGTAACAATTAAAGACGTAGTTAAATGTACAAGAGGAGATAGAATAGCAATTTTAAAGATGCTCAAGAGAAGAGAAAAGAAAGAAAAAAACCCACGAACACACAAAAAATGGTAAAATGCTAGATTTAAACTCCAATATATCACAATTATGCCAACTGCAAATGAATTAATATGTTAAAAGGCAGATTTTTTTTAAGTCAAGGTATAAACTACAGAGTAAAGACATAAAATTTAAATACAATGACAAAGACATGCTGAAAATAAAGGACGGAAACATTCAATAAAACAGGTAAGTATAATATATTTCATCAGTCTTCTATTGATGTTAAAGTAAGGAGTCTTCAAGAGACTGGAGAGATGGCTCAACAGTTAAGAGTGATTGCTGCTCTTGGAGAGGACCCAGGTTCGGTTCCCAGGACCCACGTCAGGTGGCTCATAACCACCTGTAGCTCCAGCTCCAGAGAATCTGATTCCCTCTTTTGGACACCTTCGGTACCTTGGACACACATACTCACCCACATATACACATAATTAAAAATAAAGTAAATCTTTAAGAAAGAAATGAGTCTTCAAGACAAGTAATATCATCCAATGATAAAGAGATCAATCCATCAAGAAAATCTGATAATTTAATGTGCATGCTTATAATAGAAGAGTTCCAAAGTAACATGAAACAAATATTAACAGAACTCAAGGGCTAAATAACTAGTTTTTGCATGTTCTAGGTTCAATTTGCTAAGAATTTTTGTGCCTATTAATTTAAACATACGAATTAGAAGACTAAATACTGTTAACATATTAACCCTCCCTACATTGTTGTATAAATCCAGGACAATCTTATCTAAATTACAAGCAGGATCTCTTAATTTGGTAGAAATTGAAAAGCTGAATTCAAAAGTTATATGGAAACACATAAGACTTAGAATATAATCTTAAAAAGAAGGTAGTGGTTCTTATAATCATTTCAAAACTTGCCTTATTAAAATGAGAAAGGAAGGAAGGAAGGAAGAAGAAAGAAAGAAAGAAAGAAAGAAAGAAAGAAAAGAAAAAAAAGAAAAAGTACACGAAGTTGTCAGAAAAAAGTGACGGGGAGATATGGGAGGTGTTGGAGGGGAGGCAGTGGGCATGGGTTTGCTCAAAACACCTTATATGCATGTACGGAATTCTAAATAAAGTTTTTTAAGTGTTAAAAAACATCCTGCATGATAAAAGTAGTATCATTGTAAACATAGATAGATCAGGGGAACTGGTAGGGAGACCAAAAATAAGCACATACATTTTTATTTGGCCTTTTTTTTTTTTTTTTTTTTTTTTAATGCTAATAAAATTGTCCCAAACTTCAGTTTGCACCCATTCTTTTTTTTTTTTTAAATGAGCCCTGGAACTCACTATGTGGACCAGGCTGCCCTTGAACTCACAGAGATCTGCCTGCCTCTGCCTCCTGAGTGCGGAGATTAAAGGTGTGTGCCACCACGCCCAGCAGCACAAGCATTTTTAAAAAGTCAATTGAGTTTTATTAATCACCAAGCCAATTTAATGGAGAAATGTTATTTTCCAACTAATGTTACTACAACATCAAGATATTTGTGTAAAAAAATAAATCTTAACTGTTGGTATATTACATGAAATGTTAATATTTGAGATGGCTAAGACTAAACTAAGCTAATACTCTAGGAAGCTTCCAGAAAGAAACAACACAGGAAACATTTTTAAAAGATTTATTGATTTAGCTTATTTTATGTGTATGTGTGTCTGTGCCTGAGTGTATGTATATGCACCATGTGAGTTCAGACAGTTGTCAGCTGTGGGTGCTGGGAATCGAACACAGATCCTCTGGAAGAGCAGCATGTGCTCTTAACCACTGAGCTGTCTCTCCAGGCCCTAGTTCTTTTCTCAATCTGATTTATTTCATTTACTATGTTTTCAAGATTAATCCATATGATAAATCTATTAGAATTTTGTTCATTTTTATATGACTGAATCAAGATGGGTGTGGTGACACACAGCTCTCATTCCAGTACTTGGGTGGCAAATGTAGATGGATTTTTTTAGTTTAAAGCCAGCCTAGTCTATCTAGAAAGTCCCTGACCAGCATAGTGAGATGCTGTCTAAAAAATCTTATGACTGAATTATGCACTGTACTATATACCATGCTTTGTACAGTCTGTTGAGCCCCACTTTCCATTTTGGAGGATTTATACATGTATTAGTTAATTTTCTTATTGCTGTGACAAAATACCCAACAAAAATCTTAAGTAATGGTTTAGTTTGTCTTTTTGTTTGAGGGAATTCAATTCATTATGGTGGGGAAGTCATGGTGGCAGGTACATGAGGTGGCTGGTCACATTGTATCTTCAGGCAGGAAACAGGGGTGAATGATGGTACTTAGCTGACTTCCTCCTGGTCTCAGTCTGGGACCCTAGACCATGGATGGTGCTGCCACATTCAAGGTGGGTCTTCAGTTAAACCCCTCTGGAAACACCCTTATAGACACACAGTGATGTCAAGTTGACAATCAAGAGCACCTGAGTGTGGTATTGCTGGCTCATTCGTGGCTCTGTGTTTAGCCTCCTGAAGAAAGGCTGAGTTGTTTCCCACAGCAGGCACACATTGACATTTCTACCAGCGGTGTACAAGGATTTCAATTTCTTCACATTCTTGCCCACACTTATTTTTCTTTGTTTAATTAGAGCTATCCTAATGAATTTGGAGTACCAAATATGGTCTTGACTTGTCCAAATGACTAATGATGCTGAACTTCTCATGTTGTGCTTAGTGGTTACTTATGTGTTTTCTTGGAAAAGCGTCTTTTCAATTCTTTTGTCCGTGTTAAAGGTTGGTTGCTTGTCTTTTGAGTTAGACAGATGATAGAAGACAGACAGACAGAAGACAGACAGACAGTCTTGGTATTAATCCCTGGCTGATACATGGTTTGAAAATATTTCCCCATCCTGTAGGTTCCCTCTTACTTTCTTAATGATGTCATTTGAGGCACAGAAGTTTTCTATGTTGAACTAAAATTTATTTTTCTTTTGTCATGTGTGCATTTTAGTGTCATAGCTAAGAGTCCATAGTTTCTTTAAGTACCTAATTGTTAAGTAAAATGACAAAATAGAACATAAAAAGGGCTTTCAAATATCTCAACTTTTGCCACATAGAATTTTGTAGTGTTTTACATTCTCGGCTACTAAACCATTCTGGAAAACATCTTGAAGGTGAATCCATTTAGTCTGAAGAATAAATATGTGAATTCTTTTTTCTTTTTTGTTGTCTGCCTAGAACAGTAACATGAAGTTCAACACCCATGAACTTCTTATTTGCACTTTAAAGGAAAGGCAATAGGATATTTTCTGCTTTCTCGGTTCACTTGAACTTCTTGTCTGCAGAAATGCTAAATTCATGCCCAGACCTGCCCACTCAGTAGGTGAACTGCCAAATCAGTGGATTTATTCTAGATTTCACTAAATAAGAGTCACCCAGTCTACTCAGTGTGAAAGCTTCACAAAGAACTCTGTAGCAAGCTTACTTGAATCTGAATCAGTATAGCCCCTTCTTGGGGACTAGATTTTGCTTCATTTGCAGTTTTGAAGATTAATCTTTAAAAACTTCCTGAAGATTCTAATTAATTTTTATCTCTATATTTCCTACTATGTATAACAATGTTAATTAACATTAAGAAGAAAACTTTTAAAGTATAGTTGACTACTCTTTTTCAATTTAGGGAACTAGACTTAAGGATACATCATTATATCATCATTGTGTTATGGGGAAAACATACTCATTTTACCCTACCTGTGAAAAACATTCAAATTCAGAATTTTCATGTATTGAAAAAATATACTAACTTCAGATTCAGAGCCCATAGTGAATCATAATTCCATGTCTTCCTTTCTGTCACTGATATTTTGTCTATATTTAATTCATTAACTTAGTTCAGGGTCTTTAAACAGTAATGGTTATTTTTCTGATGATAAAAATGATACGTGGCCGAAATCACACTGTCAGCAGGGTGTTTTCCTTTGGGGGCTGTTGTCCTTGCTGTGTAGATGGTGGTCTTGTTTGCCTGTGCATGGTCTCCCTCTATGTCTGGGTTCTAACCTCTTTTTATAAGGACATCAGTCATACTGATGTCATACTGAATTAAGAAACACTAGTAAGACCTCATTTTGCCTGCAGTTTATATGACAAGATTAGTGTTTTTAATATATAAAGTAGTTCTAAAAATAGAAATGATAACTGTTCGGAAACACATAGAAAAAAAAAAACAAGAGATACTAAATAGTTCAGAGTGAAAAGATGCAAAGACATTTGAAAATATGCCTAATTTGGCTCATAATAAAAATTTCATCTTCAGGGGCCATCAAATGGCTCAGCAGGTAAAGGGTGATGACCTCATAGAATCCACATGGTGGGACAAGAAAATTGACTTCCATAAGTTGTTCTCTGATTTCCACACATGTCCTCTGGCACATGTATGTCCACACATACACATATACACATAAAAACAAACAAATGTAATTTTTTTTTGGTCTTTTTGAGACAGGGTCTCCCTGTAGCACCAGCTGGCCTAGAACTCACTATGTAGACTAGGCTGGCCTTGAACTCACAGAGATCCGCCTGCCTCTGCCTCCCAAGTGCTGGGATCAAAGGTGTGCGCCACCACGCCCGGCATAAATGTAATTTTTAAAAATCTGATTTTGCCTTACTAGTTTGGCAAAAATACCATGTTTGGTAAATAGTTTTATAACCAGGTTGCAGTTAACAAACACTTCTATTTAAAATTTATTTTTATTTTATGTGTGTGTCTTACCTGCATGTACCTGCAGTGAACACAGAGGTCAGAAGAGGGCATCAGATACCCTGGAACTGTAATTCAGATGTTTGTTAGCCTCCATGTGGGTGCTGGGAACCAAACCCTGGTACTCTGAAAGAGCAGCCAGTGCTACTGACCACTGAGCCATCTCTCCAACCCTTACGAAGTACTTTTATACATTGATAGGAATGTAAAAATTGTACATGCAGAACATACATAACAAGGTTACATATGCAAATGTTCTTTGATGCGGAAATCAAACTTCCAAGAATTTGTCCCAAGCATTCACTGGCAAAAACATGGAAAGATTGTATACACAAGCTTATTTGTTTCAACTCTATTTGAACTACCAAAGCACTAGAAACAGGTGCACACACACAGTAAAATCATCCACACCTGTCCAAGGGATGAGGTCAATCGAAATGTAATCATGGAATGCTGTCTAGAGTGTGCCATTAAGTGAAATTGCAAGGTAAAGAAAAGCATGTACTTAGTTTTATGACTGTATAAGAAAGGTGAGAGATTTAAAATTGACTACATGTATTATCAGAGTCTTGCCAAAAAACTTGGTAGGCAGAAAAAGAGACTTTTACTGACCAGAAATGGATAATTTAAACATAATAAAAATGGCAATTGCAGTGGAGTAAAACATGCCAAATATGATTAAATCCATAAGTTTATAATTATTCATTTTGGGAGGTTGCTAGAGTACCAAGTCTGTCTGCAAATTAGTAAGGAATGAGCCCAGCATTTGACACCTCCCCTTCCTGGTGCTAGATCTAACTCAGAGCCTCATGCGTGCTCTACCATTGAGCTACATTCCCATATTGGCATAAAATAGTTTGTAGGGAGATATGTGAGTAGAGGCATAGATGATACAAAATCTACCATTAGTTGATGATATTTAAAGCTGAGTGATATTTATATAAGGGGATTTGTTGTTCAGTGTTCTCTACTTTTGAATATAGTTGAACATTTCCAGGCTGGCAAGATCACATGAGAAAAGAATTTTCTATTATTTAAGTCACTCAATTTGTGGGACTTTGTTATGAAGCCCTAGCAAAGTAATTTATATTATATTAAGTAATTGTGTGAGGGGTCACCCACTTTCCTTTCAGCTGTTACCATGCCACCCAGACTGAGGAAGACCTGGAAACTCTGGGACCATGTGAGCCTAAGCCAACCCTGCCAAGGTCAAATCAGGAAGGCCCGGAAGTACCCAGGAGGCTGGGGTAATACTTGTGGCATGCATCACCACAGGATCAACTTTGACAGATGTCATCCAGGTTACTTTGGGAGCCAGAGCTTCTGCTCAACTGTCAACCTTGATAAATTGTGACACTGGTCAGTAAACAGACATGGGTAAATGTTGTCCAAAACAGGACTGGATCTGTCCCCATCACTGATGTCCTGCCCCAGCTACTACAAATTTCTGGGGAAGGGAAAGCTCTCCAAGCAGCCTGTCATCATGAAGGTCAAATTCTTAAGAACTGAAAAGATTAAGAGTATTGGGGGCTCCTGCATCCTGGTGGCTTGAAGCTACACAGGGAGTTTCATTAAATGATAACGTTCTTTTCCAAAATAAATGTGAAAAAAAAAATGATATGTGGCAGGGCTGGAGAGATGGCTCAGCAGTTGAGAGCACTGACTGCTCTTGCAGAGGACCGGGTTCAAGTCCCAGCACCCACATGGCAACTATGAACTGTCCTTAACTCCACTTCCAGGGGAATCCGAAGCCCACTTCTGACCTCTGCAGCATTGCATGACACAAGTGCACTCAAGTACATGCGGGCAATACATTCATACACATAAAATAAAAATAATAAATAAAAAAATATTTTAAAAATGATACGTGACCATAATGGAAAAACACGGAAAGACTCATAAAAGACAAAAATGAGTGGTGAGGGAGATAGTTCAGTTGGTAAGATGCTTGCAGCTCAACCATGAGGGCTTGTATTCAATTCCTAGCAGGGAAATTGAACTGGTAAATTGGTGAAAATCCAATCCAGACTTGGTGGTGCATGCTTGTGATCCTAGCAGTGGGAAGGTGGAGATGCCTCCGGCCAGCCTAGTTTACAAGGGCAGTTTCAGCCATTGAGACACAGACCCCGTCGGGAAGCACAATAATGTGGTCTCCACAATGCATGGATGCACACCTCTCCATGTACCCACACATGAACATGTACACACACAATAGATGAACAGATAAATAAATTAGAAGTGTTAAAGGAAGCATTTTGTTATACATTTCCGAGCTACTTTTTCAGGTCAATTCCACTAAATGATCAAGATCAGAGGAGACGGCTCATCTCGTCTGTCATCAGGACCATCTCTGAACACATTTTTCTTAATGTGATGGCTAGCAATGGAATTTTATTTAGACATCATTTCAATTATGAGTTTATGACAATGAACATATTTTTATTTTATTTCTTTTTTTAAACATGAAAATTTTTGATTTCTTTTTTTGTTTATGTGTATGAGTATTTTGCCTGCATGTATATGAATGAACCTGTTCAGTCAATGCCCTTGGAGGCCAGAAGAGGGCATTGGATCTCATGAAATTGGAGCTAAGAATGATTAGAGCCACTATGTAGGTGCTGGGAACTGAATGTGGGTCCTCTGCAAAACAGCTAGTGCTCTTAACCACTGAGCCGTCTTTTCAGCCTTTTTATTTTTTTCTCTTTTGTAAATAATTTTGGTTTCTGCCTATTTAGCCATTGGGATTCTTTTTTCCTTATGGTTTTACAATATTTAGGATACTAATCCTGCTGCAATTTTTTCTCATAAACATTTTTCAACAATTCATAGAATATATGCTGTGCTCATTCTTGTAGTAAAATAGAACACCATTGTAATAGGTGTGTCACTGTAACAGCAGGAATAACATCTCTCCCAAATGAAAGTCTTAACCAAAGATTTTACTGGATTATCATGTCATATTAAGTTTTAATTGAACAGCTAAAGTACAGCCTTTAACTATAATTTTGTGCATCATTGAATCTCCTTTTCTCCATAGATAGAAAACAGTCAGTTTAAAGAGTTTAATAACTGAAGTGATTTGAGAATGAAGAAAAGCACTGAACTTTGTCCTGCTAAATAAGGCGAGGTGCTGACTCCAAAATAAAAGATCAGTGTCTTGCAAATTTTGAGGCAGCTGAAACTGTATTTGCATTTTTCTTGAATGGCTCACACTGTATAGTCTCTGATTCATAGTATAAATGTGAATGTGCTCCCATACCTGTGTGCGTGTGTGTGTGTGTGTGTGTGTATGTGTTTGGCTGAATACTTTGTGTGAAATGAATATGATATGAATCTGGAAGCAACTGATCTAAATCTCAATTGTGATATGGCCTTTTATTCATGAGGACTCATTAAAAAAAATAACAAGTCTTTCATGTGCATTAGTAAGGACAAACTTAAAGGGAGCTAAATTTGGAATTTGGAGTGTCGACCCACTCCCAATCCGTTTGACTTACGGTGTGGGGATTTGAATGTCAATAATTAATCATTGGTTTTTCTGTCAACTTCTCTAAAGTCAATAACCCAGTTATTCCCATATATTTGCAAAAATGAGTAACAAGAGTTTCATAAGGAAGGACAGAAGTAGATACTTTCAAGAGAGGTAAAACAGAAATCAGATTTGATGGTGCTATATGATCCTAGTACTTAGGAGGCTGAGGCAGGAAGACCACAAGTTTAAGGCCAGTCTGGGCTGTGTAATAAAATCCTGTCAGAAAAAAAGGAGGGAAACAAGGTGATGAAGGAGAAGGGGAAATAAATATGCAGTTAGGGATCCAGACTTGGGACTGAGCCTTGTATTTTGCACCAGGACAGTCCCAACGTTTTAACTTCTAGGCTGCTGCTTTCTTTGAGTCTTGGAGAAAGTCAGACTTAAAACACAGCATTCAGTGTTGCCTTCAGTAAAATCTAGCACCTAGGTCATAGTCCTGAGGAGAAGGAGATGGGGAAAGGGAATGCACCTGCTCCACACGAGTCCCTTTGCAGCTCATGTTTGGAGGGCAAAGAGTTCCTCGTAAGGTTTTCTGAGGGTTCTAGAAGGTGGCCAGTAGTAGTGCACATGGCCAAGGAGAAGCAGAAGATACTAAGATCCTGTGTTGAGCAGGCGTTTCTGTCAGCAAGCCTTCCTCAAGGAACATTTCTCTTCCACGTGCTGGTGAACAGTCACCCTCTAGAGATGGGAGACGGGAGAAAAGCTTGAGGGGATGCATGTATGTCTGTGCCTAGAGAAAGCCTGTATCTGTGCACCAAACTGTTAAGGTGTCAGAAATAGTGACCAGAAGGCTGTTGTGGGGGGCTCACTTTCACTTTTCCATTTACCTCCTCTCTATCACACTGATTTTTCTATACACTAAACCGTATATTTCGATGTATGCCGTGAATTAATACATTCCTCTTAGCTTTTTATCTTCTTTTAATATTTCCTTTTTATATGAAAAAGTCTTTTATATGGCATTTTTTCCATTGTTTCTTGCACAGTTTAAGCTTTTCCTGCAGACTAGTCAGAGTTTTAATGTATATTTATGGTTACATAATCTGCTCTTTGCCCTGTGGAGTGTTTAAAAAAATGTAGCAAAATACCATCTGGATTTTGTCAAGCAGTGTATTAAAAAGCTCTATTAACAACACAGGAAACAATAAGAAAGGCTTTAAGAAGTGGACATATGGGATTATAATTAATGGGATTTGGTTATACTCCAGAGACCTTATAGTCCCAAAGGGCTGTGAGGGGCCAGTGTTCTCTGAAGAAAGGTATTATTTTATGGACAGGCCCATGGAGTTCTTTGTCATATAATTCAGAATCCCTCCTGGGAAAAGTCCTCCAGCTTGTCAAAACTGCTGATAGGAAACTGGAACTCTGGGCTCCTAAACTTACTGGTTTTTATGTCTGAGTCTTATTCTGTTTACAGGAGCAGAAATCAAAGTAAGAAAAGCAGCAGAGCTCAGAAGCTGGCACTGAAAGGAGAGCAACACCCTGCTCTAGCCATGCTGTCAGTCTTCAGGCTGAACTGCTTCTAACCACAATGTAGCAAAACTATGAAGCTTCCGGATCTAGGGCCAAACATTTTCCTGCTGCTGTTACTATCTTTCTTAATCCTGTTTCTTTCCCCTTTATCTCTGTTTCCTAGAGTGTCCTTTCCAGCTTTGGTTGTTGTTGTTAGTGTTTTGGTTGTTGTTTTGGATCAGCTTCTCTTGTTCTCGTTTCTCTCTCCTCCTACCCTGTATTCTCAAGTCACAGCTAAGACTATTTTCCACTTTCGGACTTTCTCTCCTTGCCTATTTTTATTCTGGTTCTTACCCCCTGAGTTCTATGCAAATTCCATCCTCAGTGTTTATACTGTTGGGCTACTGTTAAACACGAAATCACCTTGCTTGCCATTGAACTGTATAAGTTTGGCTATGTCAAGGTACCATTCAAAATCAAATGTAAGTTCTTTTCATTGCATCTTAATGAGGAACACAATCTCAGGATCCACCCTCCTAAGCAAGTGGAATTCCTTCCATTCATCATCTCAAAGATCTGATTTTACTTACAATTTCTCTGAGAACTGGGTTTGTAGTGTAGACCTAGTCATCCCCTGGGAAGGGGCCCTCTGGTAGACTAACCATGTTCTGTCTGAACTGTGTGTGATAATTACATGATAGATGCAGTGGTTGCCTCGCTACACAGGTTCTGGACTTTGCTAAGGAATCAAAGTACTCGTTGACCCAAATGGCGTCCAGTGTTTTCTTGAATGATCTCCTTATCTGAGCAGTTTCTCCATGTCCATATTTGCCTCCATCCCAGCCAACCCAGCACCTTCGGTTGCTTCCATGGACTGGTTCCAATGGATTCTGCTTGACACACATGTTCTTTTTATCTTGAAGATTATCTTGACAGGCTTTGTAAGGAAGGAGCCTCTCCATTTCCATCCATTCTCCCTTCCTCAAGACAAATTTGTCTTAGTCAATTCATGAAAACCACATAAAACTTGACCTTTTTTTTTAAAGATTTTTAAAAATTATGTATTTGCCTGTGGTCACGTGAGTGCAAGTGGTCTCCAAGTCCAGAAGAAAGTGCCGGATCCTGTGGAGCTAGAATCAGGCTATTTTGAGCTGCCTGGCGTGGGTGCTGGGAACTGAACTCCAGTTCTCCGCCAGAGCGGTAAGTGCTCTTAAGTGCTGAACCAACTCTCCAGCCCCCAAACTTGGCTTTCTTGCTCCTCCTTTTAAGACTACCTTGACGTCACCAGGAGTTCCCACAGAGTATCAATTCGAAGCCCCCAGTGGCAGGCCTGCATGACTTTATTTTACCCTTGTTTTCGCCTTTCACTTCTTCCCATCTAGTGTGATAACAGGCTCCATCCTCTGCCCCTCTGCAGTCTGTGACTAATTGGCAGTTTTCTTTACTACTTCCTAAACCAAATCTCAAACCAGATATCACAAACTTAAATGAGACCCACAGGTATGTCTTGTTTGGTTCATGTGAACATTTAAAAAACTTGAGCAGACATTTAATAATTTGTCACCTTTCACATAGAAACCTGAATTTCTAACTTCTTCTGAGTCACACTGGGATGCAGTTTTCACAAATCAGCCAGAGCTGAGGAGGGATGGACTTTATGTAGCCTCAGGTGGGCTTCACACTCCAGTTCCCTAGAGTTCCATGGATGTCCTTCACATACTGTGTCACTTGCCTTGTCCCTGCTAATGTTGACTGACTCCTGCTTAAACTATCAAGGAGATACACTAGGTATTGCAGAGACATCTTTAGCAAAGATCGTTCGCATTCATAGGCAGAGTCTGTTAAGAAGAGGCATCATCTGTTCAACAAATAAGTACATATCATGGGTCTGATATATTTTTTTCATGCTTGACATAAGATAGTAACACAGAAATTTTCCACATTTATGGAATTTGTAGTCTAATAGAAAACCACAGTAAACACGAACAAGATAATTTCATGTAGCACTAGTATATGAAATGCTACTTTTGTATTTCATCATTCCATGTAATGATAAATATGTGAAGGAGAAAAAGCAAAGGGATATAATAGAGTACTGGGGTCGGAAAGCGTGGAGAGGATGGTAGGGCCGGGAATATTAAGACAGATCAGAGGGAGAAACTGGGCACTGAATCTGATACTTGAGGTAGGGCTAACTTTGTGAAGAGCTTAGAAAAGAGTATTTTAGACTGAGCAAACAGCCAGTACACATCTTTGAGGCCAGCCTGAACTACACAGTAAGAACCAGGCCAGCATGGGCTATAGGGTGAGACTGTTTTTAAAAACCAGAAATAAACACATAGATGTTAAAAATCAATACAGTTACAAACAGTAAGTGCAAGGACCCAGGGATAAGCTTGAGTTGAACTTCCTCACGTAACTTAAGCCTGTGAAAAAAGCTTAGCGAGCAAGAAATCATAGGTTGAAGAAGTTGGGTGGGTGAGTAGGTGGGCAAGAGGTCTTGTAAAGCTTTGTGATCTACAGTGAAAACTTTGGAACTGATTCTAATAATATCAGAAAATTATCAGAGTTAATTAAGAACATGGGAGTTGCATAATCTGTTTTTTATTAATGTCTTACAGTTTGTAGCTATTAGTGATTTTCTAACCTATTTACATATTTTTAATTTATTATTAATTTTTATATATGTGTGTCTGAGTGCAGGTGCTTTGGAGGAAAGAAGAGGTCAGATCCCCTGGAGGTGGAGTTACAGGTGTTGTGAGCTGCCTGACATGGGTGCTGGGAACAGAACTCAGGTCCTCTACAAGAACAGTACATACTTTTAACAGCTGAGTCATCTCTCCAGCCGTTTTTGTTTATTTGTTGTCGTTATTTGTTTGTTTAAAACCGATTCTCACTGTAGCCCAGGCTTGCCTAAAGCAACTATATAGTTCAGGCTGGCTTCAAACTCACAGCAATCCTTCTGCCTCAGCCCCCATATGTTTCATATGAACCACCATGCTTTACTTTTTTTAACCTTTTATGATTGTAAAATAGAACATATATAGGAAAAATATACAAAAGAAATGCAGAGTTTAGTAAGTACCCAGAAAAGCAAAAGTCATGCATTTACAATGTAGTCAAGTGATTGATATAGTATTTCCAGTCCTCAGAAGCTCTCCCTGTATCCACCATTCCAGGGCACAGTTACTTCATCCCCCAAGTCATCACCAAACCGACATTTACCATTTTCAGATCCTTGACTTTCTTCATAGTTTTGCCTCTTAACAGTGCATCCCTGTACAATATAGTCTAGTGCTGCCTCTTATTAAGTTAAATTTTATATGACTGTCATTTGACATCTGTAAAATGGCCAACAGAGCGCTCCCCCCTCCCTCTGGTTTTTTGAGACAGGGTCTCCCTGTAGCCTCAGCTGTCCTGGAACTCAATGTGTAGACCAGGCTGGCCTTGATCTCATAGAATTCTGCCTCCCTCTCCCTCTCGAGTGGTGGAATTAAAGGCATGTACCACCAAACCCGGTGGGAATTTCTCTTTTTAATATAGAATTTAAAGAAATGGTTTTAGATATAACATCTTTTTTCACTTCCAACAATCAAATAAGTGCATAACTTAATGTAATAAATCAATTTATTTCAGAAATAGGGCAACCAAGAGAAAGAAAGATAAAGCTCCTGGGTAAAACATAAAACACAGTAAGTTAGTCCCAATTCCTAACCTCACACTCACCAGAGAAACCCTTCAGGGAATGTGGCATGCTCCTACAGGGCAAAATGGGTGCATACTTAGCTTGACACATATTTTTATTTATTTATTGCTGAATACTCAGCAATCACTTGCATGGACAGATGAACAAACACATATGGGCGCCCCTTCCATTCCACGCTCTGGACACAGTGGCATTTCACAAGCCTGACGTTATGGGGTTTGAAGGGGAGAAGTACAAAATGGACTGAGTTAAGTTGCCTGCCCCCCACCCATATGGCGATTCAGAGACAGAAATTTACTCACATCAAAAATGTTCTCAATTCAGTTTTCAAAGACCAGTTTATTTCATTCAGCTTCATCCAATGTTAGAGCTTTAACAACAAGGTTCAGAGAGCTTTGGGCTCTGTGGATATGAACACTTTTGCAATCTTCCCACAATGAGAGATTTTTTTGGGAAAAAAACAAACATTATTTGTTGCGTAGTATAAATCAATAAGAAATATGCACATACAGGCACAAACATCTCCTCAAAGCGCATACATGGTCTTCAAACAGATTTTTATATAATAGGATCTCTACAGTTCCCTGTCTACTAAACCAAAAGGCTTTTCCAGTATGAGCCAAAGTGATGCCGTATCTACTTGCTGGTCATTTTCTTTCTTCTTTGGTTTCTAGTCTATGGTCAGGATGGATTTGAAAAATAAGTGGGTGCCCATTCTGAAGCCATCCGCCTATCAAAAATCTTGCCTAGGACTAGGGAGATGGCTCAGTCAGTAAAGGTCTTGCCTCAAAATAAATAAATAATTTAATAAAAACAACAAGGACCTGAGATTGATCCCTATAACCCACATAAAAAAGCCAGGCATGGTGGAAATGTATTTATAATCCTATTACTGGGGAGCTGGACACAGGAAGACCCCCGGACCTGGGGCTCACTGGCCAGCCAGCTTTGCCCAATCAGCATCTTCCTAATAAAAGTGAGAGGCCCCATCTCAAAAATCAAAGTGGAAAGCAACTGAAGAAGACACTTGAGACTGACCTCTGGCCTTCACGTACGTGTGTGTGTGTGTGTGTGCAAGCACACACATGCACACATACATACACAGAAAGAGAGAGAGAGAGAGAGAGAGAGAGAGAGAGAGAGAGAGGCAGAGAGACAGAGAGACAGAGAGACAGAAAGAAAGGCCTTGACCAAACTCCAAAGTTACTAGTTGTACCATTGTAGGCCAAATAATATTTCTAGTGAGATGAAGGGAGAGAGCATGTATTTGTACTTTTGTATATTCAACACCACTAAGAGTAGTTTAGGGGGAAGAATTCTGTTCTCCTAGTGACATGTCTGTGTCCAACTTTACCATCTCTCAAAGGATTCAGTGCTAAAATGTTGTATTCAATCCCTTAATTTTAAGGCTACAGGATTTCAGAAAACTGAAAAATAGCCAAATCTCAGAGCTTAGTATCCCTGGGTCTATAATGTGGGCATTCTAATATCCAGTTCTCTACTGTTTTACTTTTCATTAAAAAAAACCAAAAAACATTGTTTTCAGTGATTCAGTTATAGTAACTTTGGCATACTAAATTATGCACTATGATCTAATGATATGAATTTTTATTAGAAAACAAAAAATACTGGGGCTGGAAAGATGGCTCAGTGGTTAAAAGCACTGACTGCTCTTGCAGAAGACCACGGTTCGATTCCCAGAACCCACATGGTGGCTATGAACCATCCTTAACTCCAGTTCCAGGGGAATCTGAAGCCCTCTTCTGACCTGTGAGGCACTGCATGACACGGGTGCACTCACATACATGCAGGCAATACACTCATACACATAAACTAAAAATAATAAATAAAACGTTTTAAAAAAGAAAATAAAAAATACTAACTGTATAGTTCATCTTTTCTACTGTATAAATGAGACCTTATTTAGTCTTAGCTAGACATGGTGGTGCATGTCTTTAATTCTAGCACCTGGGAGGCAGAGGCAGATTAGTCTCTGTAAGGTGCAAGCCAGCCTGGTCCACACAGAGAATTCCAGGCCAGCTGGGGCTACCGGAAGACCCTGTCTCAAAAAAAGTTTTTTTGGGGGGGGCACTTAGTCTCATCTACTAATGTGAACAGGAGGCTCAAGTTTCTCTTCTGCATATACCCGTGTTGTCACAACGCCGATGAGTCAGCAGCGCAGTGTGGGAGTTTGCAGAACTGATCCAGTGATCTCCATAGTATGCTTGTAATCTAAAACTGCTTGACATAAAGAGCCGTAAACATAAGATAAAGCACGCTAGCTGTTACGATTACCAAAATTCTTAGTTCCCAAACACCCTGGTCATGTGTGCCAAAGAATACGATCGGCTATCTAGCCTGAAGGTTTAATTAGCTGAGTGAAAACAAACAGTTGATGTTGAACGGACTACAGCACAATGAGTCAATCCATATGTTTTCTGTCACTGAAGCATGAGCCTATAAACAGACTGTCTAAGCAGGAAACTAACAGACGACTGATAAATGAATTTTGGCAGTGGCCTATGATCAAATTGGCAATAACTGAGGCAAATATTGACATTGGTAAAACTAGTCGAGCAACCCAGGGAGCCGCCTGGACCAGAGAGATTTTCAATTGGGCCTTTATGAGTGGGAAAAGGGTAACCAATGGAAGCAAAATTTTTAGGAATGTGTCCAAACTAAATGATGATAGATATGTGTGGTTTTTCTCATTCTTGCTGTTTATTTCTGATTCTGGAATGGGTGGGATTGATGAATATTCACGCATCACAGAAGGAGAGTGTTCTGTTAACTTGCAACCATGAAGTCTATCTATCACAATCAATCACGAGGACTATGTCGTTTGTCATGATCCACTCTGAATTGGGAAGTCTCACACACAGGGTGCACAGGACCTTCTCAGTGAACTGTGGGGGACAGGTGGGAAAACAGCAGTGGCAGCTTGTGGAGCTTGGGTTCCTAAGTCATCAGCGTCAGTGCAGCGCTCATTCCACTCTTGTTCTGGAGTCAAGTGGGAGATGACAGGATGCCCAAAATAGCAGAGCTGCTTACCTAACCATATGTGTCAAAATCCTACTGGAAAGTTGCCTGTTTTCTTTCAATGAAACACTTATGAGAGTTCGGTTATCAGAGGCACAAAGTTATTGTGCTGGGACCATGGTATCTGTCTCTTACGACTGACTTGTCACTCGAGACTAGCAATACATATGCAACACAAACCAGGGGAGAAATTGTCTCCTTTTACTCAGCAGGCATTTTTGAGAATTTACCATGTGTCAAGCTCTATGCAAGTCACAGGAAATACAAAGGTACATAAGATATTATAGGCCCTGCTCCCAATTTAGTTGGAAAGTGACATATAAACAGATAAGCTATCTCACAATGAAATTCATGTTATAAATGGAACAAAGTGCTTGGTTAGTCCTGTAGACAGATAAACTTTGTCTGGGGCTGTGAGGAATGACTTTATGGAAGAACTGATGTGGGAACTGGGTTTGAAGAGTATGTCCTAGAAGGAAAAATCAGGGAACTGGGAGGAGATTGCCATGTTTCTAGAACTGATTGTGACTATGGTTTCATGGGTATAACCTTTTCTCCAAACTTTTCATCTTGACTACACTGAACATGTAAGGCTTTTTGCATGTCAATCAAATATAGCCAGATAGACCTAAAAAAAGTCATGAGATCAACTAGAAAGAAAAAGACATTTTATGATTAACCCTCCATGGAGAAAATGCGGGAAGGGAACAGTTCTAAAATAGACTACTCAGGAAAGAAGTTTCCAGAAGAAATCTAGGACTGGCATGCAAGATGTCTTACATATCAGGTTACAATGTTGGGGTGCTTTCCTTGTGGGTAACAGGGAGCCGACAAATATTTAGAAAGATGAAGAAAGCATGAACAGATTTATAGTTAAGCAAACAAGCTACTGAGACCTCAGTTAGAGGTACTGAACACAAATAAAAGCAAAATATTCTACCCAAGTCAGTGACACACCCCTCTACCTTTAAAATCAAGCATCTCTCAGGTCAATATTCTAAACTAAGCTACAGTTGCCTGCTTACATTTTATGGCTCCAGTTAAGAAGCAAAGCCTACAAACAAAGATAATAGGATGCCCATCCTGTACTACCAAGGATATGTTTTCATATGACCACATGCGCTTAGTCTCAGATTCAAGCTATGGTAAAGAACAATTCAAAGATGCCCAACTGTGAGAGGATCATGGATAAAGCAAGAAAACAGAGATCCAGTGCAAAGGAGGAAGGAGGACGGTAACTGGTCAACTAAGATTACCATGTGATCATTTTATTAAATATAGCTAATGACTGCCCACACTGTTGATGACATGCTATGGTTGAAACAGAAAACAATAGGGAAAAATCTCAGTAAATAGACTTTTTACAAGTAATAATAATAATAATAATAACAATAATAACAATAATAATGCTCCCTGGCAGTGTTTACTTAACTTTACCAGAAACTTTCTTGATTTGATGTGAGGAAATGTCTGTGCAGTTTAGTCATCTTCCCAATAGATCTTAAGTTCCTGTATTAGTTTTTATGTTGCTGTGATAGAACACCATGATCAAGGCAATTTATAGAAGGAAGAGTTTATTTGGGCCTACGGTTCCAAGGGTAAGAGTTCATAATGGCAAGGAGGCATGTCAGCAAAGGTGGCCAGAGTGGAAAATGAAGTGATCACATCTTCAAGCAGGCACAGGAAGCAGAGGGCTACCGACACGGCTTAAAGACTCTCAAAACCCGCCCCAGTGATGTAGTTCCTCCAGCAAGGTCAAATCACCAAAAACTTCCCAAAACAGTACCACAAACTAGGACAAAATGTCCTAAATACTTGGAGCCTATGGGGGACATTCTCCTTCAAATTACCACATTTCTTAATGAGCATAACTCGCTCCCTAGCATATTACTACAATGCTGAAAAATTGCAGACTTTGAAATTTGGGCTGGATATGAATCCTAGATTAGATGATGGTGTGTGCTTTTAGAAAACTGAATTCTCTCAATCTCAGTTTTTGCTCTTCATGGGCTTGTAGTAGACAATGAATGAGTCAATATATACAAAATACTTATTCTAATGTTTGGCATGAGAACCTCATTAATGTCACCCATTCATGGAAACTGCATTGCCTTTTTATATTCATTGATTTCCTGCTGTTATGATAAAATACCCTGAGAAAAACAACTTAAGGAAGGAAAGGTTTATTTTGGCTTACAGTTTAGTCTATCATGATGGGGAAGTTGTGGTGGCAGGAGTTTGAGGCATCAAATCACATTGCATCAGCTGTCAAAGAGGGATGGATGCTGTGCTCAGTCAGATTTCATCTTGTATGCAGGCTGGGACACTACCTCAGGGAATGGTGCCACCCACATTCTAGGTGGGTCTTTCCACTTCAGCTACCCAATCTACATAATTGTTTTGAGACATGTCCACGTGTTTATATTCTCGGTCATTCTTGATCCTGTCGAGTTTATGTTAACCATCACAAGTCTACCCCTTGTCAACTTAACACCCAAGCACATCCTTTTTGCTCAATAGCCTTCTACTTCTTGTCCACATGGGCTCTTGGCCATTTCATAATGCAAAATGCAATCAGTGCAACTTCAAAAGTTCCCCTAGTCTTTACCAACTCCAACACTGTTTCAGAGTCCCCAGTCTAGTCAGCCTATCTAGAGATCATAAATTAGGTCCACTCTCCCTCACCCAGTAGTAATCAGTCTCCAACAGTTCCCAGGCTAGTGCAGACCCGCTGCCCATTTCCCTCGCTCCACTCTGGGCCCTTGTCTGATTGAGTAGGCATGGATTTTGTGCTCAACACTTAACTGGAGAAGACTTAATATGTATGGTGGAATGCATGAGGTCCAGCAGAGGAGGGAGGGGATCTAGGGTCTAAATTTGATTAAGAACTCAACTCTTGTATGAAATGTACAAAAGCTTAATAAAAAATTTTCTCAAAGTCCCCAGTCCAGTGTTCTTTTGAGACTCAAGGAAATGTCTTAACTGTGAACTCATATAAAATAAAAAACAAGTTACATAGCTCCAACATACAACGGCACCAAATAAACAATAAATATTCCTATCCAAAAAGGAGGAATGGGGGGCATAGCAAGAAAAGATCAGATGAAAGAAAACCCAAAAGCCAGCAGGGCAACAGCCAGAGGTGGCCTACAGGATCTTCTGCACTCCACTGCTTTTCTTTGCCTCCATTGTGAAGCAGCAGTCCAATTTCCCCTGGACCACTGTAACTCTTTTCTTAGTTGATTAACTCAAGGGCATCAGAAGACCAAAGTTGGCAAGGGGAAATATTAGCTTCCAGTTCAACGGAATGTTTATTGTGCTTCCTGACAGAAGCATTCCCTTCTCTGGAACCAAAGCTTCTAGGTCAAAAGAGCAAAATATTAGAGGAACAGGGAGTAAAAATCTTGCTACTGGGTCACTAGTGGTCATAGTGAATGACATCATTCCCATTTCCATGCCTTCATTCCAGGACCTGTGAATCTGGTTAGAGGAGAAACTGTATCACATATTGGACACTGATTCAGAGAATATACAGCCTATGGAAAATTCTGTCCCAGCCCTCCGGGCTATTGCCACCTAGTTGGCACTGTAACTTTGTCTTTTAAAGGTCATTCTGTCAAGAAAACTTCTTTAAGATTATAGGAAACAGGATAGGACTAGTGGATTCTAAGAGTATGAGGCCACTGCTACACTCCTTGAGTTGTGAAATGAGTTCATTGGTCACAAGTGATGTTGTGTGGAATACCATGATGGTGCATAAGGCCTTCTGTAAGTTCATGGATGGTAGTTCTGCCAGAAGTATTACTTATAGGAAAAGGAAGGACATACCCACAATAAGTATCCATTTTAATGAGGACAAAGTGCCACCCTGTCCATGACAGAAATAATCTAATGTATTTAACTTGTTACCAGGTCACTGGTTGGTCACCCTGGGAAATGATGCCAGGCTCAGTGCTGGTCCTTGCTGCTGGAAAATTTGACTCTCAGCAGCAGCCATAGCCAGGTCAGCCTTGGTGAGTGGAAGTCTATGTTACTATCTCTACCTCCATGACCACTTTGTCCATGGGCCCACTGGGCAATTACAGAAATTGCCAGGGAAAGAGGGTGACTATAAGCCATAAAATGGGTCATCCTATTTACCAATTAGTGAACTCCTCTTCTTTTGAGGTCATCTTTTAATGAGCATTTACATGGGACATAAGTATCTTCACATCCTTTGCCCATTTGAATAGATCTAGCCACATATGGATTCCCCAAATGTCTTTCTCACCAATTTTCCAACTGTGCTCCTTTCAAGTCCCTGACCATCCAGCTAAACCATTGGCTCCAGCCCATGAATCAGAAGGAGAAATAGCCAGGTGTGCAATTATATACTAAACAAAATGTATGACCATGGTACTGGCCAAACTTCTATCCCCTGTGAACATTTCCCTTCATAGTTGCTCTTCGGGGTTGTCCCAGAAAGGGCTGTAGTGTTGCAGCTGTCCACTTCTGGGTGGTGCCTGCACAGAGTGAAGAACCATCTGTAAACCAGGCTCAAGTCTCTTCCCCAGTCAACATATTACAGGACACACCCCTTGAAGCCATAGGCACGTGCTTGGAGACAGAAAGCATTATAAGAGGGGTATAGGTAATTGGACAACTTCTTCATGTAATTTCCTTGTGCTTTCATGACTTGCTCAGGCCTGATCACATATACCACTTCTATGGATTGCTGCTGTGCATGTCTAATTTCCTTTCTCCCAGTGAACAAACCCTAGTGAAAGACAATACATCTTTTTGGGAAAGAATGGGAGAAAAACTAAAGTAAAACTTTCCGTATGGTAGCAATGTTTTTTCCTCCAGGAGACCTGGCTTCACCTTCATTCAAGAAGTTCTGGGTCTGTAAACTGGATAAAATCTGGAAATTGGTTGCGAGACTATTGGTGATTCTCTGTTGTTACTCAAGGCAACATTTTGTTCCCTTTTTCTGGAATTTCTTTTTTATATATCAGACTGTCCCATAAAATTTAAGGATTCCTTGAGAAAGTACGTTTAAACTCATAGCATATGATACTTAAAAATCTAAGTAGATTTTTTTTTCATTCATAACTTGAACTCTTGCACTGCAAACATGACTCTCACATGACATTGGTCTTCATTTTACTGAATGTGATAAATTGAATTAGCTTGGAAATTGCAGAGAGGTCACTTCAAGGCATTAGCATACTTTAGTCACATTATTTTTAGGCCTTTCTATTTTATCTTGTGCGCAGACCCCTTCTGGGAAGCTATCTGAAAAGCATGTTATTAGAGACGCTCTTGGTGTGGAAGTACGCCCTTGCTAAAGGAATCTTAATGGGAGTTGAGCCAAGTGATGATTGTGAAATTGAAAGCAAGATGTTAACAATCTCATGAGGTGTGTGTGGTGGCTCATGCCTGTGATCCCAACACTTGGGAGATGGTGGCAAAAGAATTGGGAGTTCAAGGTCATCTTTTACTATAAAGCAAGTTTGAGGCCAGTCTGACCTACATGAAACCCTCATTCAAATACAAAAATGCAAAAACCAACCAAACAAAAAAAGATGTTAGACAATGCCTATGCTCAGATATCCTCTACCTTGACTTAGTATCCTTTCCTCACTACAACTAACTACTAATTTTCGACTTTACTTCTCCATGAATGTAGACACCAGACAAGGTACGTTAGAATGACCTGAAAAGTTCAGTGGCTTAAAACAGTAGAGATTTTTTTCTTCTTAATTCATCTTTCATTTTCATTTTGGGGAAATACTGCCAGACTCTCCCAAATGACATATACTATTTGTCTGCTTCATTCAAAATAATATATCATGCTGAGAACTTTTTCCCTCCAGAAACAAGGGAGATATGCAAACTCCTAGAGTGCCCAGTAATAAGTTGAAGAGGATAGTTACCAGTATATTTGGAAAGAGAGAACCAAAGGAAAGATTGAAGAAAAGGATGTTAAGTCAGGTCTAGAAGGACAACCCATGTTAAAACACACACACACACACACACACAGATGAGCATAGGTATTTGGGGTGTTGACAAGCTAATATTCTGCAATTCACAAAGACATGGATGTTAAGCTAACACCAGTGTAAAAAGAACTCAATCTTGAAGGTAGGCTGTGCATATGTATTTGTTTCTCATAGTAACAAAATTAACAGCACAAGTGGGAAGGACCTGTCCCATTAACAAGGACTCAGTTCCTGAATTGGTGCGTTAGCAAGTCTTCCAACCTCCCACCTTTCAGCTACTGAAGATTTAAATGATGGCTGAATTGCTGGAGATGGGAACTCTAGAGTAAATATTGTTGTACAATTTCAGTGTTTATTGATGCCTCAAATTATAGTTGTGTATTATAGAACATTCTGTAGGAAGCAATACAATATACTGCCTGTGTATTTATTAATATGACTATATCTTATTATAACAAGTTATATTTACAGATTTTATTTATTTTTTGTGAGAAGGATTTTAGACCCTGGATAGCATAAAGACCAGATTGTTACGAGTGAAACTTACATGGCTTATGATAACCTTATGATAATAAGTCAATTCCTGTGTAAAGATAACCCCATCCTTGTAACACGGCTGAACACAAAGATAGCAAAATAGGCAGTCTTGGGACGCTAGTATCCCTTCCTGGATTGAAAGTACATATATGAAGAGTAAATATAGCCAAGTTCAAGGTCTGTAAGGTTCAAGTGGACAAGAGAAGGCAGATAAAGATAGACTGCACAGGGGATAAAGTGGAAGGAAAGGAACAAAAGGAAGGAAACAGGCTCACGAAAGCAGTTGTTATCGTTAAAGTGAAGGGAGCTCAATAAAAACAAGAAAATTTGGCTACTTATATAATATCGAAGTCATTTGCAGTTGTCATAAAGAAAAAAATCTCTAAGGAGCTTATTAATGTGTTTGAAAAATAATGATTTATGATCATATAAATAGGTTTTTAATAACTCAACACTGATATTTACTAATCAGTTCTTTAGCAAAAAGATTTGAACAAATTCATTAATAATCTAAATTCTATATAAGACAAAAATAAAACCTTCATTTGAGGATGATTTTGTTAGATGATATTCTGTTTTTAACATGATGAAAACCAATTAAACAAAAAATAACTAGGGATCAGGAGGATGGCTCAGCAGTTAAGAGCACTGGCTCCTCTTGCAGAGAACCCAGGTTCAATTCCCAACATTCACATAGCAGCTAACAACTGTCCTCCATAATTCTAATTCCAGAGGACCCAACACCTTCTTCTGTCCTCCATGAGCATTGCATACACAGGTACATACATACATACAGGCAAAATATTTATGTGCACAAACAATAAATAAATGATGTACTATATTAAATCAGTCAATAAAAATAAGTTGGCAAGTAGAGTTCTCAGACATGTGTCCATTATGAAGGAAATTTAGAATACAAGGGTGAAGTACTGAGACAAAATTTGAGGCCACCACATTGATTTTAGAGAATAATAATTTCAGCTGTTCTGATAAAAATTTCTGAAGAAATTAGGAACATATATCAGCATAATTAAAGGCCATATATGATAAACCTATAGCCACATTATACTAAATGGGGAAAACTGAAAACATTTCTTCTAAAATAACAAGTTAGGCAAGGATGCCCAGTCTCCCCACTCCTACTCAATATAGTGCTCAAAGTCATGGCTAGAGTATCAATAAAAGGGGTAATACAGCAAAGAAAGAAAGTATCCACACTTGCAGACAGCATTCTCTACTTTAAGACTTCACCAGAAAACTCCTAGATTGCACAAACATTTTCAGCAAAGTAGTATGATATAAAACCAATATACAAAATCAGTAGAATTTATACATGTCAACAGTAAAGGTATGGGGGAACATCCCATTCACAATAGCTTTAAACTTTTCCTGGGAATAAGCCTAATAAAGGAGGTGAGAAATCTTGCCAATGAAAACTTTAAAACACCGAAGAAATAAAGAAGAAACCTGAAAATGGAAAGACCTCCCTTGATGGATTGGCAGAATTAATATTGTGAAAACTGCTATATTACTGAAAGTGATCTATAGATTTAATGCAATTTCCATCAAAGTTCTAATTATGTTCTTCACAGAACAGGGATGGATAATCTTAAAATTCATATGGAAGCACACACACACACACACACACACACACACACACACCGGATAATCTTAAAATTCATATGGAAGCACACACACACACACACACACACAAAAAAAAAAAACCCCGAAGAGCAATGCTGGAGACATCACAGTGGCTAATCTCAAATTATGCTTCAGAGTCATAGAAACAAACCAGTATAGCACTAGTGCAAAATCAGTCATGTAGACCAATGGAGTAGAAGACTCATAAGTCCACAAAAGATGCAGCCACCTAATTTTTGACAAAAGTGTTTAAAACAAACATTAGACAAAATGCAACCTTTTCAATGATTGGTGCTGGGAAAGCTGGGTTTCTACACGTGGAACAATGAAACTAGATCCATATCTCTCACCTTGCAAAAAAGTTAATGAAAATGGATCAAAGATCTTAATATAATACCTAAAACTTTGAAATTGTTAAAGAAAACATAAACAAAACACTTCGACATGTAGGCATAGGCAAGGACTCCTATATTACTGGAAATGATCCTAAGTACTGAGAAGTGGGAGTGTATGAAACTAGAGTTTCTGCACAGCAAAAGAAACAATTAGTAGAGTGAAGAGACAGCCTACAGAACTGGAGAAACTCTTGGCCCACTATACATAAGGCAGGTGGTTTGTATCAAGAACTACAAAAATTAAACACCAAAAATCATTCAATCATTTAATAAGCTAATTAATAAACAGATCTCAAAGAAGAAATACAAATGGCCAATAAATATTTGGAAAAAAGTTCAAGATCTTTAGTCATCAGAGAAATGTGAATTAAAAGTGCTTTGAGATCATGCTTTGCCCCAGTAGGAGTGGCTAATATCAATTAATCAATCAAATGCTGGCAAGGATGTAGTAAAAGATGAACCCTTATTCACTGCTGGTGAGAATGTAAATTGGTGCAATCACTATGGAATTAATATAGAAGCTCCTCAAAGAAACTGAAAGCAGAGAAATAGAACTACCATATGATTCCTGAGTTTATACACAAAAGACTGTAAGTCAACATACCACACCATGCCATAACATGTCCATGTTTATTGGGACACTGATAATAATAATTTGAAAATGGGGAAAACAAGTTGACTCATTGGATAAAGGCACTTGCAGTGCAACCCTGGCAATCTGAGCTTGATCCTTGGGACCATATATAAAGGTAGAAGGAGGGAACAGACTCCACAGAGTTGTCTCTGGTCTCCATATGTGTGCTGCTGAATGCACAGCTCCCTCTCCATCACACACACACACACACACACACACACACACACACACACAACTACACTGAAATAAACATAAAAATATACAAATTAAAATTGTTTTCAGAAAGAAAATGGAATCAACCTAGATGTCTCTATATGAATGAATAAAAAATGTGATATATATGTATATAATGGAATTTCATTCAGCAACAAAGAAGAGTGAAATTATGGCATTTGCAAGAAAATTTATTGAACTGGAGATCATTATGATAAGCAAAATAAGCCAGACTCAGAAATATTACATGTTTGATCTCATATGTAGAATTTAGATTTTAAATTTAGATTTTAAATTCTGTGTGTGTGTGTGTGTGTGTGTGTGTGTTGTGTTCTTTTGAATGACAAATGTCCCCTATAGACTGGGGAGGCTATGTAACTGGGGACAGGCTTGAGGATTTACAGTATTGCCCCATTTCCTGCTCTTGTTCTCTGCTTCCTGTGTGGTGAAGACATGATCTCTCGGTTTTCTGCTGCTGCTGCCATGCCTTTCCCACAAATATGGACATCTAGCCCTCTGGAAACATAAGTCAAAGTTACTCTTCCTTAAGTTGGTTTTGGCTGTGGTATTTTATTATAGCAACAGAAAAATCATTAATACAGTGTGTGTGTGTGTGTGTGTGTGTGTGTGTGTGTATGCACGCAACATTAAAGTAGAAATGGGACCATGAGAAAGGAGGAAGAGATCATAAGCAGAAGACAGAGAGTAATGAAATACAAGTGGTTTGAAAGCAGAATATTAGGAGAGAAGAAGGGGACCACCAGGAGGGCAGCAGAGGGATAGGGGAGGGCAGCTGAGGGGAAAATGGAAAAGAGCAGAGTATGGAGCCAGTGAGTGGGTCAGCAGGTAGCAACACTTATGCAAGGCTGATGACAATCCCTGGTACTGTGGCATGAGCACACCCGCACTCTGAGACATATACAATAGTAATAGTAATAATACATTAATTATTAAACATATTTAAAAGGACAACATATAGTGACAAATGCATAGAAAATGTCATAATAAAAAATCTATTACTTTGTATCCTAATTTAAATTAATATACAAACAAAAAATACAACAAAAGAGAAAACTATAGACCAATTTCCTTATGAACAGGAGATGAAGTTTCTCAATAAAATACTTGCAAACAGAGTTTGACAACACATTTAGAGGATCACACACCATAATAAGGTTGGTTTCATTTTAAGGATGGAAGCACGGTTCAAAATATGCAAATCAACAAATGTAATGCAGCACTTAAATAGACTCGGGAACAGAAATTAGAAGATTGTGTTAATAGATGCAGAAAAGGCCTTTGATGAAGCTTAGCATCCTTTAGTGATAGAAGCCCTGAAGAACTGGAACCAGAGGAAACATACCTCAGCATAATGGAATCTATATGCAGCAAACCTGCAGCTGACATTCTACTAAATGGAGAAGAAATTAGAGCATTTATTCTCAAACCAGGAATGAGACAAGGATGCTCATTCGCTCCATCCTTGTTCAGTACAGTACTTGAATTCTTTTCCAGAACAGAAAGGCAAGAAAAAGAGATAAAAGGGACACAAATGATAAAAGTAGTCAAATTATCTCTGTTTGCAGAAGCTATGATCCTATACTAAAGAGACCTTGTCTTAGTTAACTTTTCCTGCTTGCTGTGATAAAATACCCTGACCAAAGGAAGTTAAGGGAGATAGGATTTATTTTGGCTCACAGTAAAAGGTTATAGTCGATCATGATGGGGAAGTCATAGTGACAGGAGCTTGAGGCAGCTGATCTTATTGCATCCACAGGCAAGAGCACAGAGGGATGAATGCTGCTGCTGAGCTCACTGCCTCCTTTTCAAGAGCACAGAGGGATGAATGCTGCTGCTGAGCTCACTGCCTCCTTTTCAAGAGCACAGAGGGATGAATGCTGCTGCTGAGCTCACTGCCTCCTTTTCAAGAGCACAGAGGGATGAATGCTGCTGCTGAGCTCACTGCCTCCTTTTCAAGCAGTCCAGGATCCCACCTGGGGGATGCTGCCACCCACTCCAGTCTAATCAAGATAATTCTCCACAGGCATGCCCAGAGGCTCATCTCCTAGGTGGTTCTAGATCTCATCATGTTGACACTTCAGATTAACCATTACAGACTGGAAAGCCTGCCAGAAAGCTCTCAGGTATGACAAAGTTTATCAGAAAAGTATCAGGATACAAAATCAATATGGCAATATACCATATAATCAACATGCTGATGACTTACAAACTTTTATACCACAATAAACCTATGCTTTAGGGAATTATTATTTAAATGTCGCTCCTTGTAACTGGAGTCTCAGTGAATGTCTCCAAAACACAATACAGAATGAACAGAGCCTGGGATGCTTGTGCAAGTCCCTATTCTAGACCTATGCTTAGGAGTGAGAAGTGAATTAGATTACTTCAAGAGTTATAGAAGGTGTGACAAAGGTCACTGACAGACAGTATGGGGAAAAAAATCTAGAATCTGGAACTAAACATGAAACTGCATAAAAAGTCATTCTGAAAAAGAATTGGTAGGGAGGAAGAACCTCAGAAAGTAATCAGTAAGATTGGCAAGAAATAAGAACTTAGGTGAAATTTAGAGGTATTGTTGAGACTGTGACATCATTGATGAGGAAATGATTGGAATAGACCCTGCATATTCAGAGTCAGAGTTATAGCACCCAAGCTTTAACACTGGTCTAATTTAGCCACAAGACCATAGACAATACAAATAACTACTTTATGACCCAATTTCATCATCAGTAAAGTCTTTCCCAAGAGCAACACTGAATTCATTCAACAAACATTCATGAAGTGACTCATACACTCAATTGGACATTTGGAATACTGCAGTGATCAAGATAAATGTTTCCCTGACTCTTCAGAACTATGATCTAATCGGAGAGACCATATTTTACGTTTTAAGAACAGAGTTTATGGAGGATATACCCTATTCCAAGGTCAGAGAAATATGCCCTGGGGAAATGAAGTTGAAGCTGACAGTTGAAGCATGTGTGGCATTTGGAACAGTAAAATATCTACAGGTAGAAAGAACAGTAGGTGGAAAGGCTTCTTTGAACATTCTTAGAATGGAAAGGAGGCCAGTAATGAGGAAGCAAGGGCAGGATGAGCAGCAGGAAGAACTGGATCGAGGCAGTTGTGGGGTCTTCTGACCCTGGTGTCCTCAACTCCTAGAGCCACTTGGAAACATAAACGCATTCTCAAAGCAGTGTGTTCACTGTTTAACACATCTTCAAGAAAAGTCTGACCTCACTTTCCAAGGTGCCCGCCTATAGCATTCAAGCTAATGGATCTCAGATTGTTTCATGCACAGACATTAAATGTTTTAAACGGCAGTATGAACTGGTCATGGTTTTTCACTTTAGTATCTAATAGTTTCCCTGCCTAATACATTACAGGGGACATCTGTCCAGTTGAAATACAGTAAGCCACAGATTCTAATCATGTAGATGAGGGCAGTCCACATCTATTAATGTAGATTTATATCCAATGAGGCCAACTAGTGATAAAGACCAGTTTGCATATCAGCAGAGAAGTAGATGATTACATATATTAAGGATGCAAAATAAATTGATAGGACATTAAAGAAGGGGACTATAGATGATTTTTAAAATATGACACACCTACAAAATATGTATTTTGTGAAATTGCCCATTTATTCTCACACTAATGCTCTTGATGGACAGTTTCGAAGTGTGCAATCTATCTAAGGAGTGGCTGTTTCAATCCACAGTGGCTTTCATTAAACATAAAGTAGTAACCGCTGAACTATTGTGAATGCAGCATCAGAACTATGGGTCCCCAGGAAATAATGTTAAGGAATCCATAACTTGAGGCTGCAGGGAGGAGGAAGCATGAAAGCACATTCTATCTACTTTACAGATTTGGTTGAGGATTAAAACAGGAAGCAAGAGATGAATGGCATGCCCCAGACAGCTCCTGCTATGGATCCTGCTAAAAATAAAATATGCCTCCTTAAAATAAAAATTTTAAAAAGGTCAGGGACTTAAACTCTAATCTCATTAATATTCAGATTTCACCAAAAGGAGTTAGTCATCTTGAGGACTGATGGATGACTGATTTCATTCGGGGACCATTTCAACTCTAAGGAGCAAGAGTCAGCAGCATTTTATTGAATCTAGACTATTGAACTAAAGAAATTCGGTGGGGAATATTAAAAGAAATTTCCCTAACATCTGACTATGAAAATGGAAATTTTTATTTCCAAATATAAACCAATATCTTCGTCCTGACATCAGTTCCTAAGTGCAACTGAGATCACTTGTTGCTTCTGCATTGATTCTAAGTGCCTGATTGGTCTCTTTAGGCGAAAGCGCTCAGGTTGGACATCTTGTAGCAGGAGTATCAATATCAGCTATGGTGAACTGTGGTCCATATAATCCCTTTCTAACCTTCATCATGCCAACATGCCTCTTCCATTATGTGCCCAGAAGGCCAGCACAAGAGTGGCTGATGACAGAGGCTGGATGACATAATGGTTGAAATCCTATCTCTTTGGCTGTTTAATGTCTCTTTCTATACTAGATGTTAATATGTGTGTGGGAGGGGATGATATCATACTTCATATCCCATCTTTTAGAAGGTTGTCCAGTTACCTTTTCTCCAGACTTTCCTATTCCTCATCCTCAAACATTTCTTTGTCCAGGCTCCTAAATATCCAGCTAAACCAATACTTAATGAATATATTCATGAATACTCAATGAATATACCTTTTGGCCACTTCATTTACTGAAGAAGAAAGATGCAGTCTGTAGTGTTCTGTTTGTTGGAAAGATGCCCCTCACTGCTGACTCTTAGGGCCATCCTTCCATGGGACCACAGCACAACAGCAATATTTGAAGTCTGTACTCATACACTGAGCCTATCTAGCTATAAACCAAGCTTGCCTATTTTCTCTCTCTCTCTCTCTTTCACTAGTTTGTTGTAAAGGAATGTCTGCCCTTGTGCCTATGCATATCAGCTAAGGATGAGAGCCCACAAGCAGTATTTGATGATACATAGTTCTGGGACACTCGTCCATGCAGCTACTTCTGTTCTCTAGCCATGTTCCTGTATTCTTCCAGATATCCATGCCAGTAGTATAACTGGATCCATCTCATCTTATGACTCAATAGATTTGGCAAAACTTGAATTATGATAAGCAGCTCTTACCGTGTGGTTTTTGTTGCTTCATAGTCAATGACTATGTGTCTGGTAGAATTCCAAATGGTGGGTAATTCTCTCTCACTGAAGGCATGGACTTGTTCCAGAGCTCTAGGTTTCCATACAGTGAATCTCTTTGTATTATTGGAACAATACACCAGAATAGCCTTAAAGGACCTTTTATAGACATATCTCAAACCAAATGGTGGACAGAGGTGATAAACGCTTTTATTGCATGGGTAAATCATAAACCTCTTATTTTATATTTTCCTAGGAACTGTCAACTTGACAATAGTATTGCAATGCCTGGATATTTATTATTATCAATACTGAACTTTAGCTTTGGACAACCAAACACATTTTACATAGGTACCTAATATTATTTTCTTATTTTTTTTTCTCTCCCTCTTTAGTTATTCTATCCTCTACCACCACCACCACCACCATTACCACCATATCTAGTGAAAGGGGAGAATGGATCTGAGGCTATTGCACTCGCTTTATTTTATCTCTTAGCACTTGGAAATATGTTTGTCATTTTGAATTTAATGCAACAACTGTCACGATATTTTGGTGTTACTGGTTAAACAGCATTCCCTTCTTTCCATATCTAGGCACCGATGGCTGCTAAAACAACAGAACAAGGAGGAGAAACCATGGCTTTTAAAAAAATATATTTTATCTATTATTATTTTTAAATTTTTCTGTGTAAGAGTGTATTGCTTGCATGTATGTAAGTGCACCCATGTCATTCAATGCCCATGGAGGTCAGAAGAGAGCATCGTTTTCCCCTGAAACTGGAGTTATAGACAGTTGTTAGCTGCCTTGTAGGTGCTGGGAGTTGAACCCAGGTCTTCTGCAGGAGCATCCAGTGCTCTTAACTGTTGAGCCATTTCTCCAGTTCCACTGACTTTTTAAACAGATTGTTGACAGGAAAAGGACTTATAGGATAAACTTTCAGAAAAGAGGCCATAGAGTTAATTATTTAAATTAATGAGTATTAATAGGAATATCAGCTGCAAATAAATTCCAGAAATATTTAGGTAGAAACCAGCATGTCATCCAGGATTGAGCCCTCATCACTCTATTCTGAGCTGATAGTTTCATATTTACTTTTTATGGTTTGATAAGATTTCACTGATTAGATACTGACTGATCTCTGCTTAGATATGGCGGTTAGGAGCTCCCTAAGTACTCTGATAATTCTCACAGGATGAAATGAGAATATGAAAGTGTTTAAAAACCATAGCATAGGGGCTGGAGAGATGGTTCAGTAGTTAAGAGCACTGGCTGCTCTTGCAGAAGACCTAGGTTTGAATCCCAGCACCCATATGGTGGCTAATAACTATAACTCTAGTTCCAGGGGAATCTGACACTGTCTTCTGACCTCTGTTGTTGCACAACACAGGTGCACTTACATACATTCAGGCAATACACTCATACACATAAAATAAAAATAATTCTTGATGTAACAGCAGGAGCCAGGAAGTGGAAAGAAAGCACAGAGGTAAAGGGAAAGAAAGAGCCTGAAAGAGGGGGATAGTGTGAAACAGATTTTACCAAAGGAGAAATGGGGTAAATGGAGGATATTCAACTGGAGAGGAGGAAAGGATATACAAAGAACCATGAGGGTAAAGGGGAAGAAGGACCTCAAGAGACAGGGGATAATAGGTGACAGGTGTTATCAAGGGGGAAATAGGGGCACTTAAACTGGGGACAGAGGAGGATGGATAGACAGGGAGAGAGAGAGAGAGAGAGAGAGAGAGAGAGAGCGCGAGAGAGAGCAAATAAAGTTAAGGTGGTGTAAAAATCCAGAGGGCAATGTATTAACTCAAAAAGGCCCTGAGAAATACGCTTAAAATATCTGAACACAAGTGCATGTGTATAGCTGAAGGCTATATAACAAGAAACATAGTGTCAGACAGGAGAGACCTCCTTTCAGGTTGTTGGTCGGGGTAGTCAAAAGACTCCCAAAATAACACAGGCTATTGCCACAGCCTTTGATTACCTCCCAGAACTTGAAAGTAAGACCCTATTGCTGAAGACAGGACATATTTTGGACAGAGGACTTGGAACAAGGAAGCTGGAACCAACCTGGAAGCCTTCTCCCTGAAGACTAATTCTTATAGTTCTAGAGGAGACTCTCCAAACTGCTAAGGGATAAAAATCAATCCAGTTCTAAAGCTTAATAACCAAACAACTGGCACAGCAAACTGTCTCTGTTGGTGCAGTAGTAACACATTTATCTAGGGGTTAATCAACAGCTATCTAATTGGACTTAAACCCCTTTCAATGTGAGGGAACTCATGGGTGGCGCTGTAAATATAGCCAAATATACAAGGCTGGAGAGGCCTTAGATCCTAGAGAAAGCCGAATCTCTGTCATATCTCTAGACAAATGAAATTAATTTCTTACTGTATGTTAAATATGGATAAGTATATTTTCAGACTCTCATCAAAGAAGCTTCTTTTTGCAGTAGATAGAGACTATTACAAAGTTCCACAACTGGTCACACATAGAGAATATATCTCTGAGAGATGCCCAGTCTTAAATGACACATCTGCAGTGGAACTTCTACACCTAAGGCTCAAGGAACATAGTGGAACAGGGGGTAGAGAGAATGCTAATACACTCCTCAACTCTCACCAGTGAAGCTTCCTTATACAACAGAGTGTGATACACACAGAAGGCCACAACTGGCTAAGTTTTAGAGAATAAGAGACTGCAGAGGGCATGTCCCTGGATAGGACACTTATATTAAACCTCAGCGACTCAGCTCAGGGATCATTGTGGACGATGGGGTGCATGAACATAAGGAAACAGGCTTTCAGGCCACTGGGAACTTGCTCATTTGAACTTGCAACAGTGGTGACAGCACGCACCAGACCCATGCCAACTCAACTATACAATAACCCAGCATAGAACAAGGGAAATGTTTCCAAATGTAGCCTAGGAGCTATTGGCTAGCTGTTGGGTGAGGGAGAGTAGATCTTCTTTAAGGGAGAGACTTTAGATGGGCTGACTAGACTCCAGTAGATGAACTTGTACCAAAGGACATCTGGGTACAAATGCTTGACCAGATGGGACTTAACATATATGACAGAATGCATGAAATCCAGGGTAGAGGCCTCTGGAGGGGAAAGGGGGGTGTCTAAATTTGATTAAGATCTATTATATAAAGTGTGCAAAAAACTCAATGAAAATATTTTAAAATAAATAAAATAATTATTTTTTGAAAGTCACAGCATAAAAAGGAATTCCTTGTTCTGTGATGACTCTGAAACCTGTTGTCTGTCAATTTCCCCATGCATACATTAGAGCATTAAAAGATCTCTGGTATTTATGAAGAAAGTCTTCAAGGAAGTAAATTTTCCTCTGAGGAAGGACTTTCTCAAGGAAGTATTTTGTACTGAAACATCTGCAGGATCAGGGGGTTACTCAGCGTCTGGTTACTTAGACACCAATGATTTCTTCTCATGTGCTCCTCAAACTGAAAATAGAGATGTAACTTTTCTAGGCATGATAAATTGTGTTAGGTAATTAGATTATTTTCAATGGTAATAACATGGTTCCTGAAATAAATTTTACTAAGTGATCAAGTATCTTGAACATACAGCAAATATATTTATATAGTTTTTAAAATTGAGCATTGGCTTTTTTCATAGAAAACCATGAGAACTCTATCTTCTTACTTCAACACTGGTTCTCACAGGGGTTTAAGGGGAAAAAAAAGCACACCACATTTAGAAAAAAATCATTGCATGACTATATAAGTTGGTGAGATTTATTATTATTATTTTATTAAAATTACCACTGAAGGGGTTGGAGAGATGACTCGGCAGTTAAAAGCACTGGTTGCTCTTGCAGATGACCTGGGTTCAGTTCCCAGCACCCACATGATGCCTAATAACTGTCCATAACTCCAGCTCCAGGGGATACCCTGCATCTGATACCCTCTTCTGGCTTCCACATGCATGCCCTTGATGCTCTTATATACATGCAAGCCAAATACTCATACACATAAAATAAATGAATAATTTAAAAATTATCCACTGAAGTTGTTTTAGCACCTAACATTTTTCAGTTCTGACTGCATAAAATCAGTCTTGCAGACTATTGATAAAGATGAGATACAGCTTATGGATAATGAAATAAGGAAATGTTCCTTCAATATCATGTTTTAAGATAAAATGGAGACCATAGCTAACAGCTGAACATGTAACCGATGCTCAGTGCATACATTTTAATAAAGTAATTTACCAAATAATTAAAAAGGTTTCAAAGTTTCTTAACTCCAGCTTTTTTCTTAGAACTTTCATGAAATGTACCCTTCCTTTCTTCAGAATTTCTGAAGACCTATTCATTAAGAGCATTCCATATATTTATAAGACAATCACAATGTTAAGCAGGGAAATGGCATAAACAGATATATGTTTGTGAAAAGAGTTCAGAAAATGGATTGGATAGAGGGGAAGCCAGACACAAAGGACCATGTAAAAGCCTATTCTACGGACATCTGGAGCTACAGAGTGGCGGTGATATTTCAGAGGAGCAAACGGATGCAGAGAGAACAGGGTTTGAAAGACAAGGTAGTCATGGAAATTGCCAGAAAATGAAATCAGCAATGAGTCTTGGGTGCTAGAGAGGAAAAAAGATCATTGACCAAATGGAGACAACAAAGGGAGATGTTTAGATGTTTTAGGAAACACAGTTATGAGGAGTTTTGAGATGGTGAAGCAGGCATGACCAAAAGTATCTTCAAAAAGAGTCCGGAGTTCCAAAGTCACCACAGTCAAAGACATGCAGGATGTAGGAGGAGGGGTAGACGAAGTAAACAAGGTGTGTGGGATTGCAGGCAATGAGGTCCAAGGGCAGGAAGACCAATGGTTTCCAAACATATAGACAGGTAGTTTTTGTTTTGTTGGCCTGTTTTTTAACTTTTATTTTATGTGCATGACTGTTTTGCCTGCATGTATGTAAATGCACCCATACCTGAAAGGCACATAGAAACCAGAAGAGGGCATCAGGTCCCCTGAAACTGGAGTCACATTTTTAGATGCCATGTGGGTGCTAGGAACTGAGTCCAGGTATTCTGCTGCCAAGCCATCTCTCCAGCCCCAACAAGCAGTTTTTTTTTTTTTTTAAAGATTTTAAAAGTGTGAACAGAGAGGTGAAAGGAGAATCAAAAGACGATGGCATATTTTGGATTGGTGGCTGAGATTTCACTAACAACCTTGACAAGAGCCTATTTAGCATAGGCTGACATAAAAATGATGCTGCACTTTTCTTGAGAGGCGAAGGGAGGTAAGAAAAGTACAAAGTAGCTTTTCCTTTAAAAAACTTTTATTAGCATTTATTACTTATATGGAATTATGCTTTTAATTATGACAGCTTCACACATGTGTACAATGTATTTTATCATATTCATTTCCCATTACTTTAAAGAAGTCTTGTGTGGAAAGAGAAGGATGTTTTAAAATTATATTTAAAACAAGGACTGGAGAGATGACTCAGCAGTTAAGAGCACAGGCTGCTCTTGCAGAGGGCCTGAGTTTGGTTCCCAGCACCCACGTGGTAGCTAACAACCATCCATAACCTCATTTCCAGGGGATCCAACACTCTCTTCTGGCCTCTGGGGACATTGTATGCATAGGTGCATTTGTATACACACAGGCAAAACACATGCACATAAGATAAAAACAAATAAATAAAATATTTTAAATTATGCTTAAAGCAGTGTTCAGCAAACATTTTTTTGTAAAGGGAGAAACAGCAATTTCCAAGAATTTATTGATAGAATAGAGACATACAATTGATTTCTGTGCTTTGACTTTTCAATCTTACCATCTTGCTAAATTCATGTATTAGTTCTAGGATGGTTTTTGTAAACTCTTTAGTATTTTTTATATAGGTAGGTTATTATGTTATCTGAGAATAGCTTTACTTTTTCCTTTGGGTTTTTTTTTTTTTCTTTTGTTTTCTTATTGTATTGGCAATATCCCACAATCTAATGAAAGTGGGACAGAGCTATCCTTGTGTATTGGTTGCTTTTCTGTTGCTGTGATTAAAAACACCAAGGAAACTTATAGAAAAAAGGACTTTATTTCAGCTTACTGTTCACAAGGTTAAAGGTCAATCATGACCGCGAGGCTCGGCAGCACAGAAGCATGGTGGAGCCTGGAGCAGAAAACTGAGCGCTGGCATCCATAAGTGTAAACAGGAAGCAGACAGTGACAAGCACTTGGGGCCAGACTGTGGACTCTCAAAGCTCATCCCCAGTAGAATGCTTCCTCCAGAAAAACTACACCTCCTAGAGATTCCATGACCTCCCTAAACAATGTCACCAACGGGGAAGGGGGGTGGGAAACAGGACACCAAGTGTTCAAATATTTGAGCCTGTAGGGACATTCTCATTCAAACCACCACAACCAGCCTTGTGCTTGAACTTAGGAGGAAAAACAGTCTACTTTCAGTGTTAACTATGTTAGATGTAGGTTTTTAGCAAAAAAAAGCTTTTCTGGTTAAGGAATTTTAGTTCAATTTTTATATAATGGGTTTATATGAATTTTACTTATCTATTGAGATGGTTTTATATATCAATATGATGATTTATTTGTTTAAATGTGAATACCACTTTGCATACACAGGGTGAATTCCACATGGCCATGGAGTCAAATCCTTTAAAATATTGCTGGTTTTCATTTGCCAAAATGTTCTCAAGGATTTTTGTATCTGTTTTCATAAGTAGATTTTTAAAAATTGTTTTCTCTTATTATCTTATTTCTTATTATCTTGTATTTTTAGAATCAGGGTACTTGTGGCCTTATATAATGAGTTGGAAAGTATTTCTCATTTTCTGTAAGAATCTGTAGAGTTGATACTACTTCTTCTTTAAAGATTTGGTAGACTTGACCTTTGATGTCATCTATGTATGACTTTTTCTTTGTTGAAATGATTTTAACTACAAATTGAATTTCTTCAATAGAATACAGGTATATCCCACTTTTCTATTCATTCTGTAAGTTTGGTTTTTTTTCTATCTCACTTCATTGAGTTTTATGACAAATGTGTTCATAATTTTTTCATTTCACATTAATATCTACAGACTCTGTTATAATATCTCTATTCAGTTTGTCCAAAATAGTTGTGAGGGAGAGATGACTCAGCAGTTAAGAATACTAGATATTCTTCCAGAGGACTCAGGTTTGATTCCCATCATTGACATGACAGCTAACAACCATTTGTAACTTCAGTTCCAAGGGATGTGATGCCCTCTTCTGGCCCACATGGGCATTGCACACATGTGGTACACAAATACATGTAGGCAAAACATTCATACATAGGAAATGAAAATAAATAAAATATATTTTAAAAAGAAATAGTGTTATGAGCAGTCTGGCTAAGGAAATTTCTTTAACAGCATTACTAGTGATATTTGGGGAGTTCTAGTGACAGTCTGTGTTGTGAAAGGCAGTCCTGTGCATTGAAGGATTTTAATCTCTATATGCCAGTATCAGCTCACAGTGATGGAATGAAAAACGTTTTCTGACAACTCCAAGTGGCCCCTAGAGGGAAGATAGGGCGGTGAAGAGCAGTTGCCCTGATTAAAACCTGCTAATCCTAGAATTAACGTTTGTACATGAGTACTGTATTTACATTATTTCCACCTCTTCTTCTCCCTCTTGAGCTTTTCCCATGTCCCTCCCATTCCCTCTCTTGTTCATGACCTCTTCTTTAATTATTATTGTTACACACACACATAATTAAAATAATTTTTTTAAAATGTCAGTCCTTTTGTAGTTCTTAAGTGTGATCTGGATTGTCACGTGATGGTGTGAGGTGCACCTCTCTCCAAACTTATGATGTTGGCACATGACCTATCTGATGTGAACTTAGAGGGAAGAGAAAAGTAAGTCAATTCTCTGCAAAAATTTCCTGTGATCCCCTCAACTTAAATAATGAACGGTAGTCTGGATCCCACCAATCCTCGCTGTTTCCTTCCACATACCCTAAAATGAGTTCATGTAGACTACTTCATGTTTCTAAAACAGGCTATAAATGTTAATCGTCGATGTTAAAACTGTCCACTGTGGTGACTGAAGAGTGTGAATACTCCATGGAACCATGTAAGCCTTTTCATGACCTACAACGGTGGTTAAAGATGCGTTTGTTACTGTTTTTGATCTCTGCGCTCACATCGCATATAATACTTCCAGCTCTTTTGATACAGTAAACACTTTTCAAATATCCCTTAGTAAGAGATAGCTGATGCTGTATTCCCAAAGCTTTAAATTCCCAGTAATTGTCTTTTCCCTGACCCTGCCTTAATCTACAATTAAAACAGAAAATGACAGGAACCCTGTCTTCTATCCATTCTACTCACTCAAAAGAGCCGTCCTCTCCTAGAAATACTAACCTGCCCCTTCACAGGGCAAAGTAGATGAGCATGGATCTGAGAAGGTGCTAAATCTCAGTCACCCTTGGCTTGATGGTCTCCCCGAGCAGACGTTCACAAATCCAGGAAAAAAGAAGAGAAAATCAGGATTGGTTGTGGCAGTATTAGCAGAAATGAAAGAATAATGCCAGCAATTATCAGGCAGGCAGTTAGAATTCTGATTTTGTGGCCTTTGTATCTTCTAAGATCTTGCCTCTAGGCAAGCCAAGCTCCAAAACTTACTTGTTATTAGGAATTCTTATAAGGACTAAAGAAATGCCAATCTTTATAGAGTGTACCAACAAAGCCTTAAAAGAGTAGTCAAATATGAGTCAGTCATGGTCACCGAGCTGATGTTTCTCAGTATAAATTTGATGTCTTACCATACACCCTGGTCAAAGGTCATAAGTATCTCTCTGTTGAAAACTGCACATACCCCAGACATTGTTTTGTTTACCACTTCAGTGGTTCTATGAAACCCCAGACTGCCTCCCTCTCAGCGGACTTGGGTTTGAACGATGGACTGCTGCCCTTCCAGGGCATAAACATATGAATGGTCCTCTGCAAACTCATTGTTGCTCATCAGAGTAACCTGTATTCTTTTCAACTCTGCTCTCATATATGCTTAAGAGATAAATTCTGCATTTTGTTCCCTTAATGGTAATAATAAGTCAACGAGAGAACTTAAGAAAAACCTTTTTTTCTGTCTAACTGCCTGGTCTTCTGGTGGTACCTCAGCCAGCAGCATTAATAGCTCAGCGCACTCACAGCCAGCATTAACTTTCATCCTAAAAGTAATTACCACATTACAAAGGAATACATGAATATAAGAACAGAGACAGCACGCATGCCGAGCACCATCAAACCACGCACAAGAAACGGGCACAAAAGATGAACAGAGATTCGCTAAAGACAAAGCCTTACATTTAACAATAAGGTGCGGGAAAGGTTTTTTTTATCATGTTGATTAATATAAAAGGCTTAACATTAACTTTTATGATCTCTCTTTAGAAATATGATTCACTGTCACTCATGTTATGCATTTGTCAAGAAGATGCTAATAACTAAATTAACTAAGTAAAAAAAAAAATACAAAGCTAATAACTAGTAAGAGCTGTAGTGAGCATGGCCCATTTCCAAGGAATTAGGGCTTTTGTGGTATTGTGTTTGTTTGTTTGTTTGGGTGGGTTGTTTAATTATTCAAAGAAATGTACACTCATTCTGGGTCATCCAGGATTGATAGTCAAAGGCTAAAGAATTGGGCCTCATACTACCCGGGAAGAATTTTTATAATACGGCCCTCATTAAACTGATCTTTGTCAGCAGTTCCCGCATGGCAGTTCTCCAGCCTATTGGAATGAGTGGCTAGAAGTGAAACCCTACTGCAAATGTGCATGTATGCGTATGTTCAAGTACGTGTGAGTGCACATGTGTGCAGCAGTCAAAAGACAGTCTCAGGTGCCATTCCTTAGGCACTGTTCATTTTTTTTTTTTTAAACTTACATAGGCTCTCTCACTGGCCTGGAACTTGACACATAGCCTAGGCTGACTGGCCAGTGAGCACCAGAGATCTACCTGTCTCTACTTTCTCAGTGCTGGGATTGTAAGTTCAGGCTACCACACCACAGGTATTTTTTTAAATGTGGATTCTGTGGATCAAGCTCAGATCTTGATACTTAGAAACCAAACATGACCAATGGAGCCATCTCCCCACCCTCAACAGTCAAGCTGATGGCTTTTCTGATTAAAGCCATCTGTTTGCCCATTAAGGAAACTAGTGAAAACTAATCCTAATAACCTTTGTTTTCAAAATAATAGAAGACAGAGACTGGTCTATCTTGTAAATATGATTATTTTATCAAATCATATGGTACAGAGAAACCATGAGGAACTCGGTGTGTTTTCAGGTAGACAATTAACTCTAAAAGCCTTTTTTAAAAGTCATATGGAAACCTACTGCTGCAGAAGCTTTTAAAAATATATACATATATAAAAAGAATTTCAATGGAATTACCCATAGCAGACACCACAGGTTAGCAAATAAAAAGCCTAATGCCAGCAATGGGCTCTTGTGCTGTGTGACAGCTTCAGTTACCAACTGGGGAGGGGGCCCTCAATTGGGGAACTGCTTCCACTGGACTGGCCTCTGGTCATGTCTGTGGGGGAATTTTCTTGATTGTTGAGTGATATGGGAGGACCCAGCCCACTGTGGGTGGTGCCACCCCTGGGCAGGTGGTCCTGTATTGTATAAGAAAGTGGGCTGAGCACAGACCAGGGGAATCTTGATACTTAGAAACCAAACATGACCAATGGAGCCATCTCCCCACCCTCAACAGTCAAGCTGATGGCTTTTCTGATTAAAGCCATCTGTTTGCCCATTAAGGAAACTAGTGAAAACTAATCCTAATAACCTTTGTTTTCAAAATAATAGAAGACAGAGACTGGTCTATCTTGTAAATATGATTATTTTATCAAATCATATGGTACAGAGAAACCATGAGGAACTCGGTGTGTTTTCAGGTAGACAATTAACTCTAAAAGCCTTTTTTAAAAGTCATATGGAAACCTACTGCTGCAGAAGCTTTTAAAAATATATACATATATAAAAAGAATTTCAATGGAATTACCCATAGCAGACACCACAGGTTAGCAAATAAAAAGCCTAATGCCAGCAATGGGCTCTTGTGCTGTGTGACAGCTTCAGTTACCAACTGGGGAGGGGGCCCTCAATTGGGGAACTGCTTCCACTGGACTGGCCTCTGGTCATGTCTGTGGGGGAATTTTCTTGATTGTTGAGTGATATGGGAGGACCCAGCCCACTGTGGGTGGTGCCACCCCTGGGCAGGTGGTCCTGTATTGTATAAGAAAGTGGGCTGAGCACAGACCAGGGGAGCAAGTCAGTAAGCAGCATTCCTCCACGGCCTATGCTTCAGCTCCTGTTTCCAGGTTCCTGTCCTGAGTTCCTACCTTAGGTTCCCTCAGTGATGAACTCTGACCAGGGAGATGTAAGCCAAATAAGCCCTTTCCTCTCCAAGCTGGTGTTGGTCAGAGTGTTTTGTAGCAATAGAGAAGCAAACTAGAACAGGCTTTATTTTGGAGTTGCTGATGGGGATCCCATAAACCCTCAAACAATACTGCTATTTCCATTGTTCTTACCCTCCAGCACTTGATTGTAAGCTCTATTGCTGCAGAAATTACATATGTGAGTCACAGAACAAACAAGGAGAAATCAAGCTGGTACTGACCTTGAAGCTTCATCCTTACTGGCTAGTTTTTATAGTGATGGAGGTCTATTCATGTTACCAGAAGAGAAGGTAATCATCAATCTTACCCCCCTGTGAACGCTGTGAGCCACAACAACTGACCTGGCAAGATATGCCCACTGGTATGATAGTGGCATGAATATTATGAGAGTAGCCAGCCACTTTCTGACTGGATGTAAGGTGGCCAGTTTCACACGATAGACCCAATACCTGGCATTGTTATCAGGGCTAAGGACCTGTAGGTACACAGGTCATAGGCTGTAGGGGAGAACCTACTATCATTACCCTGCTAATAGTATTAAATTGACCCCTAATGACTTATTGTTATATGAAAAGATTAGTGTGTCTCTCAACTCTCACCGAAGATGTTTCTTCTTGCAGCAAATGGTGATCAACACAGAGACCCATAACTGGCCAACGTGCGCAGAATAAGAGATTGTGGAATGCTTATCCCTAAATGGGACACCTACATCACACCCTTTCCTCTCAAGATTTGGAGTTCATTGCAGAAGAAGGCGCAGAAAGATTCTAAGAGCCAGAGGTGATGGATGAATATAAGGACACTGTTTTCAGGATTAGGTGGGGCAGTTGCACATATGAACCCACAGCGCTTGTGACAGTATGCACAAGACCTGTACAAGCCCAAGTCAGACAAAAACCCAGCATGGATGGGGGAGTCAGCAAGAAGCCCCAGCCCTGAGGAACTATTGACAATCAATAGCTGTGGGAGAGGGAGAGGAGTTTTTCCTTAAGGGTTTGACATTGGGTAGGTTGACCAGGCTTGAGAGGATGGACTCACACCCAAGAGCAGTTGGGGAACACAAATTAGACTCGATAGGCCTTAAAAAATAGTAATAAAGGGCAAGAAGTGAAGAGGGAGGAGGGAGAGGGAGTAGATCTGAAAGAAGTCAGAGAAAGGGATGTGAGTATGAGCAAAATACATTGTATAAATTCTCAGATAATCAATAAAATATTAAAAACAACTTCAATCTATTTAAGATCTTACGTAACGCATTGTCTGAAAATAATTTTGGTTTTACAGATGTAAGGTAGCCTAAATTAGGTGGCATTCCAACAACTTTCAAGCATAGTGCCTCTCTGGCTTGATCTTACACTGTAATAAATTCTTATATTATCTATTATCCTGTCACTTTTCATGACATACATTCCCATTTACATTTAAAAATTGACTTTAATTTTTAGTCATTATTTAGTGTCTATTTTCTTTCAATTCTTTTTAACTGTAGCCTTTTACCTTCCTTTCTTTTCAAATTATATCAAATGACATTATTGAGGTCTTTTTTAAAAAAAATATAGACTTTTTTGCCTTTAAAATAACCTAGGAGTTAAAGTATTTGTCTTACATACTTAATGACTTTTAATACGATTAATGGAAAAGTTTTGTTCATTTTATTTTTGAAGGCCAAAAAAAAAAAAAAATTCAGCAGACACATCCAATGACTTTTTCCAACAAAAAATAAAAGTGGAAACTAGAAATAGGCCATTATTTTCCAGAACAGCAGTTTTCACATTCAATAGGACTTTATGGTATATGATAGGTCATTGATAACAGGTGCAATTGAAGCATCTCTATCACTAACAAGGACGTGGAAAAAGCATTAGACTGGAGTTGTATGGTTTGATTTTAAATTTCACGCTGCTTACTAGTTGTGTAACAATAGAAAATTCTTAGCCTTTCTGGGTACAATTGCTTGTAGAACTTGGAGCGTTTTTTCCTTTTGATTGTTGCAAGTGGTATGACACTGAGATACACCCCTAAACCTAAGTGCAATTGTTTGAGTTGAATGGGCAGGCTTACTGTCCAAGACAGTTCTCAGCTCAAACTATGTCTTCTTCCTGCAGGCTTTGTGACTTTGATCAAGTTACTTGACCTCTCTGAGCCCTCTGATGGATAATCTCAATCACTGAGTTGTGAAAAAGAGGTGGTCTCTGTGAGTTCAAAACCAGTCTGACCTACATGGTGAGTTCCAGGCCAGTCCGGGCTACATAGCGGGACCCTGTCTCAAAAAAAGAAAGAGTAGGGGGAGGGGGAGGGGGAGGGGGAGGAGGAGGGGGAAAGGAGGAGTTAATTAGGGAAAATAGGAACTTAGTAAACGGGGCTATTTTAAAGAAGATGTACATGGAAGAAAAGATTTCTTTTATCTCGAGGCTTCAGAGAGCTTCAGTCCTTCATGTTGGGGAAAGGACAGCACAGGTCCTAGCAAGAGCATGTGGCAGTATGCTCCCACATCGTGGGGGACAAGGGAGCAGGGGACCGGGGGCTAGACTACACATAACCTTCAACGACCCACCATTAGTGACGTACTTGCATGAGCTGGGTCCTACCTCCTAGATTCTTCAGCCTTCCAGAAACAGTGCCACCATCTGGGAACAAGCATTCAGAACATGACCCCGTGCGGACACTGTAGCTTCAAGCCATAACACATGCCTTTATGACATACATGAGCTAGTAAAAACGGAACAACGCGAGTCCAGGTGACCTGAAGAACAGTGTGACTTCTGGCAAATTCCTTTACTTCTTTGAAACTGTTTCCTCTGACTATCATGGAGATTAAACAAAAATACAGTGTTTATAATACAGGCTGTTTCCTCTGGTTGCTCATTCTCGGTGTATGGGAATGAATATGGTGTAATTAAGAGTAATGTTTACCAGGTTCCCGCCCCCCATGTGCTTGCCCCTCCCACTTTCCACTCTTTTCAGGGCAGGAATAGTGATGTTTACTAAGAATGCCACCCGTTCCTTCACATTCCCTAATATAGTCACTTTTATCAAAACCGCAAGACTTTGGGTCAGTGGATTTTAAATAGAAGCAACATGTTTGAGGTTTTTGCTTTTTTTGGGGGGGGGTTGTTATTAACTTACAACATTTTATTAAAATATCTTCTAAAAATTATCATTCTCACTGTCATTGCTAGGCATACCATTCGCCAGCATTTAAGTAGCTATTCGAGATTATGCTGAAATTTAAGAAACTCGGACACGGATCTGGAGTGATAGCTTGGTTGTTCAGAGCACTTGAGACTCCTGCCAAGGACCCTACTTAGGTTCCCAGCACCCACACTCATGTCAGGAGACTCACGACTACCTCTACTTCCAGCTCTAGGGAATCCAAAGCTGTCTTCTGGCCTTCAGTGTCACCCACGTACACCCAAAAACACACACCAACAAATAAATTAAAATAAAATAAATCTTTAAAAAGAATGCAAGAAGATCATTTCTTTTATAGAAATCATTGGAGTGAATTGGCACAAGAAATGAGCTTTCTGAAGTAACAGAACGTTCTAGCCTCTAATCCATTCAGTTCAAATTCTTTATGATTCAACTCTGTGGTAACTTACAAAATGACTGATTAATATAGAGTTGCCCTCCTAGTGCCAGAGAGCTTTAGGACAAAATATGATTTGTAAGAAAGAGTTCGCCTTGTCATCAATACATTAATGAATGTATCTGATGGTGACAACTTATTTGTCATGATTTTTTAAACCTTTTAAATTAATTTGGTCATATTGTACTATCCTCATGGTTCTCACAGTAAGTTTTTGTTTATTTTCAAAAAATAAGTAACAGCTCTTTGTAATTTTTGCACTGACACACAGACATTTTTGTGTCAGAGAAAGGAATATTCATTCACCTGTATAATGGAAGAAGAGAATGGAAAGTCTTTAAAGTAAAATCATTCAATCAGGTAGTTAAGACGCACAAATGGTATAATAACCTTGGAGGTTGCCTTCATTTCAGAGAAGAGAAATTGTCAAATATTCCATTTATGTATTTTACACATTGTTTATGTCTGTATTTGTATGGGATATCAGAACCATACACACACTACTTATCAGAAATATTAGAAACATTTTGGCTAAGATCAAGTGCAATATCTGTTCTCATCAATTTAAAATGTTGGTTTTGGTAACCCAGCTTCTTCTGACTAATACACCTTTTGCCTAGAGATGTTCTCAAAGTAACAACGAATTTCTAAAAGTACTAATAAATATATCCAGTTAGTTACTGTAGAAATCAGGCAGAACTCACCAAGGGGCTGTGGTCACCTGCTGGCCATCTCCATTTCTACCTTCAAGTTGCCAAAGCTATGCATTGTGTTGTGATTTATTTATTTATTTATTTATTTATTTATTTGGTCTTTTTGAGGCAGGGTCTCCCTATAGCCCCAGCTGTCCTGGAACTCACTATGTAGACCAGGCTGGCCTTGAATTCACAGAGATCTGCCTCCCTCTGCCTCCCGAGTGCTGGGATTAAAGGCGTGCGCCACCACGCCGGGCCTTGTGTTATGATTTTTAAAAAATATTTAATTTATTATTTTCACTCCATGTGTACTAGTGTATTGCCTGCATGTATGTGAGTGGAGGCCAGAAGAGGGCCTCAGATTCCCTGGGAACCAGAGCTAAGGATGGCTCGCAGCAGCCATGTGGGTGCTGGGAACCGAACCCCGGTCCTCTGCAAGAGCCATCTCTTAAAAAGGGTGTATCCCATAATTAGATGTCTATCAAAGTCATATTTTTGATAGCTGTATGCTACTGTTTTAGTGAAAATCACCTTTGATACATGTTCTTGATTTTTCTCTGACCCAGACAGGGACCATGGTGGAGAGCGAATCCAAGTGACTGGGTCATAAAGAAGACCAAATATCCTCAATCGCTCTCTTCTCTTTGGCTAACCAAAGCTTGGATACTGGGTAGCCATATGATACCTGTTTCATCTCTGAGACAAGTTGTTTCCAAGAGGATCTTTTCAGCACCTTAATGGAAACAGATTTGCCCAGGTCGAGTCAACATGCATGAACAACATGAGTGAATGCACTTAGCCTCATGCTGGACTGTCCACTCAGGCATGTACCTGAAGTCCAGTGGAGCACTGCCCAGCAGAAGTCCTGTAAATGGTGCTGCTGGTTTTGAAGGCTGTCACCAGTGAATTCCTTTGATTTAGAAGTTCCTTACCTTTGTCTTCATGGATGTTCTATATTTTGTGTTTTTGAATTGTTATTATCAAAAAATTCACCTCACTTTCAGTTTTACATGGCGTCACCCAGTGCTTCCTGTACCCTGGGGTGGATTTGTTTTTATATCTGATAAGAATCAAGTCAAAGAACATGGTCACCTACAGTTTTCAGCATTGTGTTAAAACATGGGTAAATACATCGTTAATGAATTTTCTTTCATTTTCATCAAATCTTAATCTTTAAACTTTGTGAATTTTATGGGAAATTCCCCAGGAAAATGGAAGTGTTTGATGCCACAAATACTTTAAAGGATCTTTATCTTTCTTTCAAAGTAGTCCTCAAGCAGAGTATGTGTGCCAAACTTCCACTTAGCCAACACTGCCATCGAAATGGTCTCATTTCCTTCAGAAAGTACTACAGGGAACTTTTCTACTTTTACTGGACAAAATCTAAAGAAAACAGGTCCTAGTATAATAAGCCTTTGGGTGTTACTTCTTCCTGTGTTAGTATAAAGTTATATTAACAAACATTAAATCAAAGTATGAATATCAAAGAAATTTGAAACTAACAATAATAATTTATATTATTTTTCTTGATTTTTTTGGTAGGACTGTTTATTGAGTGGAAATTTTATTGCAAAATGGAAGCCTAAATAATAAAAGTTTTGAAATGAAAGAAAGTTCATTTAATCTAAGCATCCTTTTGTTTCTTTTGCAGTATTGAGAACCAAACCTAGGGCTTTGCATGCTAGGCAAGTACTCTACCACTAAGTCACGCTCCCAGCGCCTTGCCATGGATATTACCATTCCGGAGCCAGAGAGTTTGCATCATTTATCCACAGACACTCTCTTAGTCCATTTGGGATGCTTTAATAAAATACCATAGGCTAGTTGACTTAAACAAGAAACATTTCTCAGAGTTCTGAAGGCTGGGGAGTCCAACATCAGTTGTGTGTAACGAGGCCTTGCTTCGTTTTTCACAGACCATGGTCTTCTTGATGTATCCTCAAATAGCAGAAACAGCAAGAGGGCCCTGTCCCCCAGGGTCTCTCATTGGGGCACTAATTCCATTCACAAGGACTCCACCCTCAGGGCTCAATCACCCCCACATTTATTAATACCATTGCTTTGGAATTTAAGATCTCAGCATGTAAATCTTGGACAAAGAGAACAAATATTTTATTGATAGAAGACACAAAGCTAGTTAGTAGAAGATTTGATTCATGTGGTTTCTATGTATTCATCTATGTATGTGAAATATACATATAACATACTTCGTATTCTTATACAAAAACAGCTGCTTCCAATGAGCATTACTTTATGTCATAAATATTTATACTCAGGTAGAATATAAACAAGAGTTTTTGCTCACATTGCAGACAGACTATAAATATGTTCTAAGGCTCATTCTACTTTTTTGTCACCATTTTTTAACAACTGCAGAAATATTCTGGTGCTAAAGATATGTTAGAAAGGAAAAGAGAGAAACTAGGTATTTCAAAGCAAAGTACTAAAACCTGGATCTGTGAGAGAAGTAATCTTAATCTGTTTACCTCATATCCCCCCCCAAAAGACAGCCCATATGTCCCACACTGTTAATTTTATGGACTTGGTGTTTCACACTACCACACTAAGAACATTTAAATGACAACCTCATCTCAACATGCTGTCCCTTTCACAGCCACAAACGCATTGACCTCCTTACCAAATACAGATATTCATCTGAAACCTGAAATAATCCCAGGCTAGTGAATAACAGGCTTCACTAATGCAAAGGAAGAACTGTAGTTAATGGAGAAAATGCAATGGTATTTATTTATTTATTTATTTATTTATTTATTTATTTATTTATTTATTTATATGCATGTGTGTGTATTTATTTGTTTGTTTGTTTGTTTATTTATTTGTCTTTTTTGAGACGGGGTCTCCCTGTAGCCCCAGCTGTCCTGGAACTTGCTATGTAGACCAGGCTGGCTTTGAACTCACAAAGATCTGCCTGCCTCTGCCTCCCAAGTGCTGGGATTAAAGGCGTGTGCCACCACGCCTGGCAGCAATGGCATTTATTTGAAGACACTGTTCTGCAAGAGAACCATGGAGCTTCCCTTGATACCTCTCCCACAGTCAGATTGGGCATCTCCTCCATGCTCTGTCCTACTAGTACATCGTATCAGATGTCTACTGGGCATTACTTCAAATGCTTTCAGCCTCCTGTCATTGCTGTAGCTATCTGTCTAACACATGCTTTAATCATTTCTGCTGGGAAATCCATTTAAAATGGATTGACAATTCTTCTCTCTGTGCCTCTGATTTCCTCTGTCACCCGGAGCTTCTCTGATCTCTACAGATACAGAACATCTATAGAAACCTGCTTCCTATTTCTATCACCCAAGGTTCAATCAGAATAGCAGAGTCATTCCTATGGTCAGCTTATATTTGTTGTAAATATTCAACTTTATATGATTGATGCTGATGAGACTGCGGCTGTATGGCTGTAGTGTTATTGGTTTCTCTGATTAGACTCTCAACTCAATAAAAGCAAGGCCTTGGTTTCTCTGATTAGACTCTCAACTCAAGAAAAGCAAGGCCTTGGTAAAGTATCAGATGTACTCGTTAATAAATTTACCCACAAGAAAAGTGTCTGGTAAATAAATACTTATTATCAAAATGTTTTAAATATTTGAGCTGATAAACTCCCTTAAAGGTCACACAATTTAATATTAAATAAACCCTAAATGAAGGACCTAATAGCAATGCTTCCTTTAAGGATCAAAAACTAGAATCACTGTCCTTTCACCTTTTAAGAAGTAGTATGAAAAAAGACAAGAGTGAAATATTCTGATTTTTTCAGAAAACACGTCTCTTCCTTAAAAAGCAATTAAAAGCCAATGCTGTAAATGGCATGAGATTTTCAAGACTGTGGATTTGAGGTTAAAATTTGTACCAATTTTCCATATGGACACATTCCAGGCAGTGCAATAGAGAAAAATCACTAAATTATACACAGAGGCTCACTGGCCATGAAAGAGACTGAGAACTTTGTAAACAGCCCAAACAAGACATGTTCTCACACGCTCTTCATTTCAAGAAAGGCAATCTGCATGCTCACCTGGGTTAAAAAGAAAGCTTCAAATGATGACGTCATGGGTGGGCTGCTGAACTGCTCTGATTTCTGTCCAGAACAAAAGCTTAATCACAGAGGGGCAGGTGGTGCTATGCCCTCTCCTTACTCTGTGGTGTTTTCAGCAGCGAGGTATGTAGCATAAGGTTGAGATCCTAGATAAGGCCAGATCTAAGTATCCCAGGCTCCGTATACACCAGCCACTTCTTCGCTCTGGATGACGATGAATTCGTGCATTTGAAACAACTGTTCCTTGAATGACTGTGGTCTAGAAACACTAGTTTTCTGCTCTTTTGGAACATTCATGACTGCTAGTTGAAATTTTTCTACATAATAAAAAAGAGGAAAGAGGAAAAGAAATGTTATATTTATTAAACTCTTACTAGGTATGAGAAACCATGGTAAAATTTTCACATTTATTATTTTTTAATATTACTTATTATTCACAAGATGGGAAGCTAAAAGAGCTAAAAACAAAAACAAACAAACAACAAAACAAAACAAAAACTAGCCTAGGTCATACTCTAATAATTATGGTACAAATGTTTGAGACACCAGCAACCTGACTCCAAATCATTTTTCTCTTAAATGTCTATTATGGTTTGGACCGGAAACATTCTCCCAAAGCTGATGACTAGGCCCCAGCATGGCAATGTGCAGAGATTTGAATTAGTGACAGCATCATGAAGACTCTCACCTCATCAACGGGTTATTCCACTGATGGCTTCATAATTGGATAGGGCATTAGAAGTGATGGAAACTTAGGGGGTGGGATCTTGTTCTAGTTTCCTTTTTGTTGCTGTGATAAAACACTCTAGTGAAAAGCAACTTAGGGGAAGAAAGGGTTTATTTGGCTTATACTTCCAGCTCACAGTCCATCATTGAAAGACGTCAGGGTAGGAACTCAAGCCATGGAGGAACAGCACTTACTGGCTCACACAGGCTCACACTTAGCTACCTTTCTTATATAGTCCAGGACCACCTGATCAGGGAATAGTGCTACCTACTGTAAGTTGGGCCCTTCTAAACAACTAATAATTAAGACTCCCCATGGGTCAACATGATCTGGAAAATCCCTCAGTTGGGATGCCCATTTCTGATGACTCTAGACTGTGTCAAATTGGCAATTAAAACTAACTAGGACAGACCTCCTTGGAAAAAGTGGCTATTATGACCTATATCTTGTTTCTGGTTCCTCCCCACGCCTTTCTCTCCATCCTGACATCCATGGGGTGAGCAGCTTTTCTTCACCATACCCTTTTGCCATGATGTTCTGCCTTACCACAGCACATCTCAAAAACAAAGAAGTTGAGCTACCATGAATTAAAACCTCTAAAATCATGAACCGAAATAATCTTTTCTCCTTTAAGTTATTCTTCACAAATATTTGGTTACAGAGACATAAAGCTAACATGGTGCTAATAGTGAAAGCTTAGAACACAAATAAAAATGTATTATGTCATAAAATACCTGTGTGCTTATCACCCAGAATAAGTAAGTGTTAGTTGATCAGATCAGTGTTGGAGATGATATAACATATATATACATATATATATATACATATATGTGTGTGTATGTGTGTGTTATGTCATTGGATATGATCCTACAGTTAGTCAGATATTTGATTTTCTAAAATGATTTTTATGTCTTGGCTTTAAAAATTTTTTGTTGCATTTATTTATTTACATGGGGAGAGGGCACACGCATGCCATGGTGCACATGTGAAGGTGACAGGATAGCGTCTGGGAGTCAGTTCCTTCCTTCTACCACGGGAGTGCTGGGGATCGAAGTGAGATCTCCACTGGTTCCGTTTTTTTTTTTCAATTCTGACAGTTTTTATTGACTTGTTCTTAAGTTCACCAATCTTTTTTTTTTTTTTTTCTAGTGATCAATCTACTCTTAATCACGTCCAGTGCACTTTTTATTTCAAATATTATACTTTTCCATTTTATAATGTTGAAGAGTTTGTTTTTGCTTTTGAGTTCACGTAGTCTAACATCCTTTTATGTCTTTTTTTATTTGGATCAAGTCAATTGTGTTGGAGTCAATTGTGTTGCCCTTTAAGATATTTTTGGTTCACTTTTGGGGCTCAATATTTAAGGCTTAGAATTTAATTACCACAAGAATACAAAAGGCTACATTTCTGCCCCCTCAACCCTTATTGCATTTTGAGGAAAAATTTGCTGTGCAGTTAGAAAATCACCTCGAAATTTTATTTAGTATTTAGGGCTCTTCTAAATGTCATTCTGTTTTGTCAATGAAAATTATCACCCAATGCTGTCTTTGCTTATTCTTTATATTGATGACAGACTAAATCTTCTATTTGCTCCTATACCAGATGCCTGTCCTTCTACCCGGAATATAAGCAGCTAGGGCTCTCTGAGGGAACATAAAGGGCTCATTTCCTTGCACAATTTATTTCCTGAAAGCTTTCCTGGGTGACTCCACATAAAAAAGACATTTACTTTATTTTATTTTGCTCATGTTTTTCCATTATTATCATCATAGAAGCATCCTGCCATATCCTAACTGGAAGTCTGCTTAGAAAGCTTCCTAACACTTTATACACATTAGTACTATACATTTTTAATCCATTACCCAGTCTCAGAAATTAAATGGCAAAACCATTGGCACTATCTGTCCTAGCGTCATTTCTGTTGCTGTGATAAATAGTCTCAGGGAAGAAAGAGTTGCAGTCCATCACTGGGGGCAGAGGGGGGGTCACAGTGCAGAAGCTTGAGACAGATTCTCACATTATATCCATAGTCAAGAGCAGCAAGAGAATGAATGTGCACATGCCTGCTTGTCCTCAGCACCCTCCTACACTTACACAGATCACGATTCCCTGCCTAAGGAATGGTGACACCCACAATGGGCTGGGTCTTCCCACATCAAGTAACATACTCAAGGCAGTCAGTCACCCACAGGCCAACTTGATCTAGACAGTTTCTCATTGAGACCCTCTTCCCAGGGAATTCTAGATTGTGTCAAGTTAACATGTAAAACTAACCAACACATTACCCGTTTGTTACTTTCTGACCCCTTTGCTCTGTTTCTTCCTAGAGTCAACTATCATCTTGAGGTCTGTATTTACTTGAACCCTTCATCTGGTTTCACCACAAAATCTACAAATCATATTTTGGTGTTGAAATTCATAAAAATGATATCATATAATATGAATGACTGTCAGTGTTCCATCCTGTAATAGAATCTCTAAATAAAGACTTGTGTCTGTTTCATTCACAGATACATCTGAAGTGATGGTAGTGGCGGCAAGTACGTGGTAGGAACTGAACAAATATTTGTTACCCAAATAGATGAAAGTGAAGTCTTCTAAATAGTTTAGTCTTCTCTTCGTACAGAACGCGTCAAAGTTTGGTTTAGCTGCCTGACTGATGACATGAATGTCAGATGTTCTTCAGGTGGCTTATTCTAGGTAGTTATTTCCTTGGTCTTCGAATAAAACTAAGTTATTATAAGTAAACCTCTTTTAGTATTGTAAATTTTCTTCTGGTTATATTACTGTGTGACTGTAATTTGTCTAAGCTGGGAGGAATTCTTCAAAGCAATAGATTTTGCCCCAGTCATAGAAGCATTAGGATAAGACAAAAGTGGAGATTTTTCTTTTTTCTGATGCTGACTCTCAACTTGTCCTATGCAAAGAATATTTGTCTAGCCCAAAGTAGCTCAAAGATGCATAAGTCTGACCAAGCATTAAATTTATTACTCTTCTAATATCAATGTCATTTTTTGGGGTCTTTTTGAGACAGGGTCTCCCTGTAGCCCCAGCTGTTCTGGAACTCACTATGTAGACCAGGCTGGTCTTGAACTCACAGAGATCCACCTGCCTCTGCCTCCCGAGTGCTGGGATTAAAGGCATGAGCCACCATGCCATCATTGTCATATTTTAT
>NW_008346434.1:600628-656121 GCF_000622305.1 Nannospalax galili
TTTTTAAAGACTGAGTCTCTTTATGAAGCTCAGAGGAACCTCAGAGTTTCTATGTAGGCCAGACTGTACTTGAATCTTCAACCTGCCTCAGCCTCCCACGTGCTGGGATGCATTGCCAAGGCCAGCCTTTATACATTTTTTTTCCCTCTTGGGGTCTTATGTTGCCCAAGCAGGCCTAGAGCTCACTAATTAACTGAAGATGACCTTGAACTTCTGATCCTTCTGTCAGTACCTCATGGGTGCTGTTGTATCGCTATGCCTGGTTTATGTGATTCTGGGGTTTGTGACTGTTAGGCAAGCACTCTGCCTGCTGAGATATGTTCCCAGCTCCCTTTATCTACTTTTAATTAGTTTATACTGCATCATTTCCTTGAGTCAAATGTTTACTTACTCTGAGAACTCCTTGAGAGAGTTCTTTTTTAAATGTTCATTTCCTATTTTTACTATTCCTTACACTGCATATTTTATATGTATATATAATTTCTTTTCAATTACTGTTGTAGAATCAGAGCTGGAAGTCCTGAGTGATAAAACTTCTAGGATGTGAGATGTTTACTAACATTTGATAACGTGTTTAATCGTAGAGACACTGTATATAATACAAACTTGTGTAAGTGAGAGAGTTGTGCAGCAGAGAGAAGACTGCTTTGGAATCGCACTAGTCCTTTAACTAGCATAATCCTCTGGCCTTCTGTCATGTTGCCGAGGACTTCTATTCATTAACAAGGCATTCCTGTATATTCTGCTTTGCAAAACTGGAAACTCCCTGAGAATTTTCCAAGAACACTGCATGGCATTTAAAGGGAAAGAAACTGAAACTCCATGTGAACTCAATATATGGGAAAAAGAACCCAAGAAAATAGAAGCATGCCTTTTTCTAGACGGTACTATTTTTTAAAGATATAATGATGTTAGCTTGTGGGCATGGACGTGCATATTGTTTGTCTCTACTGTTACCTTTTCCTTTTCTATAATCAGAGAACAAACATCTATTGAGTATATAATATTTACTTATCACTGTTTGAGACAGTGGGATATTCTGCAGAATAATCTGTATAGACCCTGCCTTTTCAGAGCTTTCCATTGAGTACGAAGAATAAAATCAGCATGTTTAATCCACAAGGAAAGGCAAGAGGGTACTTAATTGCTCTAAGAGCTAAATTATAATGTACAAACTATCAATGCCATACAAATGACTGGGGAAGGATACTGGAATCAGGGGGCTTGCTCCCAGCACTCTGATAATCTACTTCCTATCTCAGTGGGATACAAGCGTGCTCTTTTTAGAACTAGTGGTTAAACTGAGTGTATACATTTTATTCGCTTTTTTTATATTATAATTCACATTAAAAATATTAAGAGGAGATGAATAAGACCTACAACAATTTCAGCAAAAGCTTGTGGAGGAACTAGAATTACTGTGGCTTCAGAGTTGGCAAAAAGAACAGATCAGTGTGAAGGCCGTGGGTGAGAAGGGTGTCAGGAGGGTGGGTGCCTACCAGAGTAGACTTGGAGTTGGGATGGGTTGGAAAGGAAGGTCTAGGACCTAAAACAAAGCTGGACAATTTGAGAGTGGGGAGAGGCTTTAGGAGGTTGAAGGGCTTGGTGGGGAGACAGAGGAAGAAATTTGGGTATTTTAAGATACCCATGTGTTGAAAGTTTTTCATTTGATTGATGACAGTGGAGTTGAAGGAAAATCACCGTGGCTGTAGCGTGCCTTGTACATGAAAATGGGAAGGAAGCTGGAGTGATAAAGACAGAAGCTGAATCACTGAATGCTGAATATGACGGGAGGAGCAGAAGTGTGAGAATACTATAGAGAAGAAAATGCCATGACGGCGTAAACGACAAGGTAGAGGGACAGGCAGCAGGAATGAGATGCATGCCAGGGGGACTGATGGTGCTGGTGATGCGGCATTTGATGGAGGCAGTAAACTGGGCAAGGCAATTTTGATTTTGCCAGTGTAGAGTTGACACGACAGTGACAGTAGCAATATGGAGATATGAGGAAGTTGCATAGCAATATTCTGATGAGCATATTCAAATGTAAGATATCTCAGCCAGAACGAATTCCCATAGCATGTAACATGCCACATGTCATTAAGTACCTGAATAAGAATGAGACTTTTCAATGTAAGACACACACACACACACACAAAAAGAAAAAACAAACAAACAAAAAACCCAAGGCCATTTCCCTCCCAGAAGGTCGTCACCAAACCCATCACTATTTGTGTCCCTTTTCATTCCAAATCAGTCTGTAAATAGGTGAATTAAAAAAGAAGCCCTGTGTATTTTAATGGGCAAAGGGAGTAAAATTTGACATTTCAAAAGGGTGGTGATGTCTAGGTAAGACAAACCATTCTGATGACATTTTAAATCACTTTGATTTTGTGTCTTTAAAGAAAATATAAGAAATAATACTACAGCAATGGAAATCTATAAAAGTCCAAGGGGCAGAGAGAATCAAGGAGGCAGATTTTAATTCAATAAGAAAAGTACTTTCTAAAAATGTGAACTACCCATAAATGGAAAAAGCTAAGGATATTCCCTGTTCTGGAAATAATGTAGCAAAAGCGTGATTGTGTAGGCATGCTAAATATAGAATTCTTACTTTGGCTGGTGATGGGTCTGAAAGACCTCCATAACACTTTTTCTGTTATCTGTCTTTCATGTAACACAGGTAAGGAGGAAAGGTTTGAAAAATACCAATGAATCTGTTCGCTTATTGATGCAAGTAGGCGCTTTGTTTTTAACTGGGCCTTGGGTGCGTAATAGTGCGCAGTCTGACCCAATCCACAATGACTTTGCAGAGCAGAAAGGGATGCAGGCAGCAGAGTTCTAGATGCTGTCCTAGAAGAAAATATCCAGTACTCCAGGAACACATAGCTCAACCTTGAGGACCCAAAGAAGACATTAGGGAGCAGATGACATAACCAGAAGCACCAGTCATCACACCGAGTCCAATTGTTAAAGACAGTAAGTCTTCGGTGTTTACCATTTGAACACAGTCTACTGACAGAACACAGCTTAGGAGAGGGCCTTTCCACGTGACAAAATGAACTAGTCTCAGAAATGTACTTTGGGTTTCTAGAAAACCAAAGTCCACTTGAGACTAAAATTTTTAATTTTATCTATTATTTTTATGTGTATGACTGTATTACCTGCATGTGTGTAAGTGCACCTGTGTCGTGCAATGCCCATGGAACTCAGAAGAAAGTGTCAGATCCCCTGGAACTAGAGTTACAGAACCGCCATGTGGGTGCTTGGAATCTAACCCAGGTCCTCTCTGAGAACAGTGTTCTTAACTGCTGAGCCATCTCTCCAGCCCCTAAAGTATTTTTTTAATGTCTAGTGTAAACATAATTCTTATTTCTCAGGTTAATATTGTGAAGCATGGATAAGTTTCCCCCTATTTCTCTGACTCGGAATCTCTCCTATCCAAAGCTGGTAGGGGTGGGGGCAGGGGTTAGGAGAGAGTAGGAAGATGGAGGCCAAGTGATGGTGGGGTGTGAGGACAAAAACGGGGGGGGGGGTGTCGTCGCAGCACAACCAGAAACTAATTGTATCAAATTCTTGACTCTCTGACTATGAATGCTGAGTGATCTAATACAAAGATCCAGTCATGTATTTGTCTGTAAATTTTTCCCTCCTGGAAGGAGATAGCTTGAAAATTTTTCAGAGTCTAAGGAAAAGAAATGTATTTCTTTTCCTTAGATGGTGATGGGAAACAAGATTTAAAAACACTGCTGACAGCCTTTACAGAGTATCCTGTCCCCAGACCTGGCTTTCTAACCTATGGCTCGGTAATTGTTTCCGATTGGTCTTTTTTTTTTTTTTTTTGGAGTTTTCCTACCTAAGAAGAAAGCAATCCGACCCTCAGCCCTCAGGTAGGGTCAGCATTTTGAGAATAAATTGAAACTATCCTATTGTGTAAATTTTACTACTACAGATGCAAGAATCCTTTAAAAAGTCAAAATCTGAAACGAGCAATGTACAAAGTACAGAATGATTAAGATATATCATGATCGAGAATGCAGGGCCGCTATCACTTTAGAAAATTCTAGACTGTCATTCATTAGAAGAAAAAATTAAAGTATGTATATCCTTTAGTGCTCCCCGCCCCACAATTTGTTATTACTCTAAAGAACGTTTGTTAAGAAGAAACTCAAAGTTTCTAAGTTTACCTTAAGTTGTGCTCAGAAAACTTGCTTTATTTAAGAATAATTTGAAGTCTGTCAACCTTTACTTTTAGGGTCAGATTTTATTCAGTTTTTGTAACTTATCATTGGTAAGTGTATGGTCTAATGTCCAATAAACTAAAAGTTGCAAAGGTTACCACAGCTTACGTTAGCTTCTTACCTTAGTGAAGACAATACAAAACAACAAAACAAGGTGCTCTCCTGACCATCCCCAGTGCTTAAGGCAGTAAGCTTACTGGCTACTGGCGCTGCTCAGGCCCAAAACACAGGTGTCTAAATTGATAGTGGTGGAGCACATTCATAAACAGAGGCTTAGGATGGAGGATCACCCCATGTTGGAGGCCAGACTGGGCTACATGGGGAGTTTAAGTTCAGATCAGGGAGTGCTACATAGTGAGAACTACACTCAACAAAAAAAAGGTGAGAGTCCGCATTCAATCTGTCAGTCACTCCTGCTTATCAGCTACCTCCAAATCCATACTGATAACTGCTTCTCCAAGTTTCTCTCGCACTACCCCTCTGCCCTGCCCCAAACCACCATCATTACTCTCTAGATCTCCAAATACCAGGGGCATTCCCACTAAAGTAGCTGTGAAAACCCAAATCTCTCCAGACATTGTCAGATGACCCCTGGGAAGCTAGAAGGTACAAAATGTCCCCCAGGTTTCAGCAATCTTTACAAGTCTCCCTGACCCTTTCTATAATCTATGCCTCATGCAGGATCCAGAATAATCTATTTATTTATGTGTTTATTTATTTATTCATTTATTCATATTTTCTGTGTGCTACCTATGATTTGGCTAAGTGCGGCTGTATGTGCACCACCAGAGGAGGCCAGAAGAGGGCATTCAATACCCAGGAACTGGAGTTATAGCCAAGTGTTAGCTGCCTTGTGGGAATTGGGAACCAAGCTGGGAACCAGACCTGGATCCTCTATAAGAGCAGCAGGTGCTCTTACCTACTGAGTCATGTCTTCAGCCCCCAGAATAATCTTATTAAGGCACACAAGAACTCTGAAAAATGGAGCAGGAAAGATGGCTGAGCCGTTAGGAGCATTGGCTACTTTTGCCAGAGGACCCGGGGCTGGGTTCCCAGGCTCCTCGATGGAAGCTAACAAACTTCCAAAACTCCAGTTATAGGGGATCCACTGCCTTCTTCTGGCATCTGTGTGCACTGCATGCATATGGTGCACTTACATGCAAGCAAAACATTTATATACATAACATAAAAATAAGAGGGCTGGAGGGATGGCTCAGCGGTTAAGAACACTGACTGTTCTTGCAGAAGACCAGGATTCGAATCCCAACACCGGCATGGCGGCTAACAACTGTCTGTAACTCCAGTTCCAGGGGATCCAATAGCCTCTTCTGTTGTCAGTGGGCATTGCAGGACATGGGTGCACTTACATACAAGCAGGAAATACAGGCGTACACATAAAATAAAAATAATAAATTAAAAAAAATTTTTAAAAATGAAGAAGGGGCTGTGTGGGAAGTGTGGCCTGAACAACCTGCGCATGCATGCTGCAAACATGCGGAAAACACCCCGCTGTCTCAAACCTGTGTTCTGCCAAAAGACACAGAGAGGGCTGACCTGAAAATGGCCTGATACAGAGAGCCAATGAGAAACAGAAACGACCTATCAATGGACCAATGGGACACCGGGAGGGGGGATATAAGGAAGCCTCATATCTGCAATAAAGGAGTCTGCAGCTGCTCGCACTGCCTGCTTCTCACCTGACTCCTGGAGTCTGCGGAGTCTGCATCGTGACTCAGTGCCGACTCTACCCCCATAAAGATATTGGAACACTTTATCTCATGTTTGGAGCTTGAGCCGGTATAGTAGGGTTAGGGTTAGGGAGAGCCCCGGGACACCGACAACAGGGCTGGAGAGATGGCTCAGCAGATAAAGAGCACTGACTGCTCTTGCAGAGGATCCAGGTTCAGTTCCTAGTACCCTCATGGTGACTAACCATCCTTAATTCCAGTTCCAGGGGATCTGATACCCTCTTAGGGCCTCCATGGTCATTGTACAACACTGGTGCAAGTACTTACATACATGCAGGCAAAACACTCATATATATAAACTAGAAAGAATAAATATTTTAAAAAATGAATTAAGAAAAAAAATTTAACTCTGAAAAATTATAGGAAGCCAAATACAGCGATCGGATTTGCCTCTTGAGAGAAAAACCTTTGGTGCTCATACAGTGCATAGATTTGAAGTCAGGGGTAGCAGAGACAGAATAACAAAGAGGCATACAGCTTCAGAGTTCAACAGAGCAAGACTCTGATCCTGACTCCAACCATTTAAAAACATTTGGGGTGAGGCACCTTTAATCCTAGCACTCAGGAGGCAGAGGCAAGCAGATCTCTGTAACTGAGGCCAGGCAACCCTGGCCTACACAGCGAGTTCCAGGCCAGCTGGGGTGAAAACCAACAAAAAAGTCTTTTGGCCTTGAATACGGTCTTAGTCTTTTGGGGCTTCAGTTCAGTTTCCACATTTGTTATTATAGGCATGATTCTTACCCCCGAGGCTTAAATAAACAACTTCTAGACTCTTAGAACAGGCAGCTGCTTCATGAGGTCATTGGCCAGGATAGTGGATGTAAGAAAGGGAGCAGAGAGGGGGAGCTGATGAGTTGAGGCTTAGCTATGTTACATTTGAGGGATTCTGGGCACATTTCAGAAGACTTATACCATAAGCAGTTAAACAGAAGAGTCCAAACTGAAGAAAGAGGAACTGGAGAGAGTAGAGACTCGATCATTGTGGCAGAGTAGGGAGAGAAGCGGGTGCAGTTAGAAGTTAGGGACATAGTCACGGGCTGGGGAGGGGGAGATAGGCAGGAGGCTGAAAAAGCTACTGCCAGAAACTAGGGGAACAAAGAGGAAAGAAGCCTTAAAATCAGAATTGCCAACTGTGAAAAAAGTAAAGAGAATTACGTCATTTAAGGTCTCAGCCCATTTGGAAAGGTAACGCTTGGACATGAGGTCTGACATGGGAAATACTGGTTTCGTGGAGTGATAGCGATGTAGTGTCTGTTGTAATGGGGCAAAGAATAAAGAATAGAAGAAAGCCAAGGGAGCACAAGGGAGCTGATACTGTGAGCTTTCAGAAAGGAAAAGGAGAGGGAAGATCTCTGCTCTGAAGGAAAATCCCTCCAACTTTCATAACACCCTGGCACCCACATCCTGTCTTCCTTCTAGCCCCAGAGTGGGTTCTTTTTGAGACAGGGTCTCCCAGTAGCCTCAGCTGGCCTGGAGCTTGCAATGTAGACCAGGCTGGCCTTGAACTCACAGAGATCTGCCTGCCTCTGCCTCCCGAGTGCTGGGATTGAAGGCGTGTGCCACCATGCCCACCTCAGCCCCAGAGTTCTTAATATTGGGTGCATAGACCTCCTCAAGAGGTGCCTAAATAGAATTTAAAACTCTATCTAGAGAGTCACAACTTTAATTTCGTTAAACTAAAATCTAGCACTTTCACCAAGTGTCAATTTAAGCAAAAGCTATAGAAATTAATAGCTACAACTAAAAAACTACATCTTCAGGGTGGTGAGATGGCTCAGCAGGTAAAGATGTTGTTACCAAGCCTGATGACTGGAGTTTGATCCCTAGAACATACACAGAGGAAGGAGAGAACCACTCCTGCAAGTTATCCTCCACAACATATGCTGTGGGATGCACATGTCCACCACGTACACACATACAATAAATGTAAAAAATATCTAAATATATTTTTAAATCATTTTGAAGTCGTCACATATTTCTCGAAATATCACTTTTATGAAATTACAGTACTTGTTTTAAGCCTAATGATATATAAATATTTTGATAACTTCTTAAATGTAATTAGTTTTCTTGTAATCCTATGTAGGTTTTTTCAAATAAACATCTAAGGAGTACCTAGGCATCTCTAATGACTCTCCAGGTATCTTTGGCAGAAAAAGGTTAAGACATCCTGCTAGCTCATTACATAAGCCATTTGTCTACTTCACCATCTCAATATTTTTGCCGTCATTTCTGTAAACTGTTGCCCTAACTTTTTTTTTTTATAAACCACAGCTGTTTCCTGTGTTCTTCCAGGGAAAACAGTCAATTGACTCTATGGACTTTTCAATAGTTCTGGACAACTCCTTGGACCCGTTACTGATCAGCTGGTCATGGAGACATCACCTGACTTGAGATATAAGACTGATTCAAGTATTGTTCCCTATCAATGAACAATGCTGAGCAAGGGGCACCTTGCTATATGGCTGGGCATTTAGCACTGGCAGCTCTCAGGAGTTTGTCATGTGAGGGTTATAGTCAAAAGAGAAGAGAGACTTATCCGGAAGTTACCAGACAATGTGGAAGTTATTTTGCTTAGAATAAAGTTTTATGACATTTATGACATCAGAGCTTCTTCGGGAGGTGTTATGAAGTCATTCTTCATTAGAAAATGCCATTAAAGAACTGATTTGTCAAGGTTGGGTATGTAATGTTTGTCAAGCCAACCCTACATTCTCTAAAAATCTTTGAAATGTTAAACATGGTGGAGTAAATAGAGATTTGTTTTCTATCTTGACAGATTTAGTATACGTTGTTAGAGTTGAGGAACAGGCGGAATATTTAGGATATTTTCATTCCACTAAGCATTTGTCTAGAGATACAAAGTTGATAATCACTGCAGATAGACTTATTAGGGCAAACAGTCACTTTAAAAGCATTTTGCTGAGTTGCTGGCTTTTTATAAATGAATGCATGACACCTGCTGGCGAGTTGTATAATTTCCCTCTTTGAAGGAAAAGTCAGTGATCTGTACCAGAGGAATTAGGGTGGGAGCCCTGCCTTTCTTTAGTGACCAGCCAGGGAGAGATGATTTGGAATGTGAACATACTTCTTGATTATTCAAGATATTTAGAGAATGTAAACATTTGGAGCTGGAGAGATGGCTCAGCGGTTAAGAACACTGGCTGTTCTTGCAGAAGACCCGGGTTCAAATCCCAGCACCCACATGGCAGCTAGCAACTGTCCACAACTCCAGTTCCAGGGGATTCAACAGCCTCTTCTGTCCTCTGCGGGCATTGCACAACATAGGTGCACTTACTACATGCAGACAGTACACATAAAATAAAAATAATAAATAAAATATTTTTAAAAAAGAATGTAAATATTCAACGCACCTTTCTTAACAGTGGGTAAACTGAGATTTGGAGAGCCATGTTTCACTCAATGTCACCCCAAGATGGGTTAATCAACTGACACTAAAGTGCTGGTTTCTGTTCTGTATTTCCCAACTAGCCAGGAATTCGGGGTATTTGTTAATGTCTTTTCCATCTCTGCCTATTTGACTCAACTAGTCAGAGATTTTATTATTGCTAATATTGCGAAGACTTTGTCTATGTCTAATGTCTTTTTTTTAAAGTCTGGTTTATTGAAGTGAAATTTATATACACTAGAATCCATTAGTTGCAGATGTACAATTCTGTGTGTTTTGATTGGTGTACATGCTTACATAACCACCATTACAATCAAGATTTAGAGTGTTTCTATGATCTCAGTTTCCTCACACCTTCTTTTAGTCAATCCACTCTTCCACCTTAGGACCAGGTGAGCAGATCTCTTCTCTCTCCCTATTAGTAATCATTTTCCAGAATGACACTTGTTAGATAAAAAGGTGGCATGGGTCTGGATTGTCACGAAACAGAAGCAAAGAGGACTCTGGCAAAACAAGAGTTTAATTAGGTTTGACGGGGCTGGTCCTCAGCTTGGGTGTGAGGAAGAACCAGCAGCCTAAGGGCTGCAGAGGGGTAGCTTATAAAGGGAAAGAATGAGGAAAAAGAATACTTTTCTGCTGTTTGGGACTGTTTTGGGGGCTACTTGTTCAATGGAGGGCGTGGGGTCTGTACCTGATGAAGCATATTGGGGAAAACGGTTACTGTAAAACATGTTTTTCTACAATTATATAGTTCCAGGAATTAACTGCAGCTAAGGGCTTGAGAAACCTGTTTGTCAGCCTGTGGGGCATGCTCTGGTGATCACAATACATTGGTCATTAATTTCCCACCGGCTGCTTTTGTTAACTCACAGATGGCTGGGAGTTGGTTGACTCAACTTCTCTTAGGAGCCTCATGGTTTCTGGGTCTGGGATCGCCTAGATCTGAGCCCTATCAATACGCACATGTAATCTATAGTATGTGGTCTTTTATGTCTGCCTTCTTTCATTTAATGTTTTGGATAGTCATTCGTGCTTTTGCATGTACCAGAGGTTTGCTCTTCCTCTTTCTGAGTAGACTACTAAATGAGTAAATCCTGATATGGTTATTCTTGCAGTTGATGGTAGAAATCTGGGCTATTTTCAGCACTTTTGCTCTTTCTTTACACATTCGCACACACACTTTTAAAACTGACATATAATTGAATTTATTTGTGAAGCACAGTGTGGCATCAAACAACGGATAATCAAATCATGATGATTGGCCTATCTATTATTTCAGGTGTTAATCATTTCCTGTGTTGAGGATAATTAAGAGCTCTTCTATAGCTATTTTAGCTGTTTTTCAACAGTTATCCTACTGAACATTAGAAATGATTTATCTCATCCAAACTGCACCCCTGTATTAGCTAGCCATCATCTCTCCGTCCTTCCCTCCCTACACCCTTTCCCGTCTCTAGTAACACATGTTCTACTATACGTAAATTCAGCTTTCAGCAGACACACATATAAGTGAAACCAAATAATTTTGGCATTCTGTGCCTGACTTATTTCGCTCAACACAATGTCCTCCAATTTCCCATTTCTACAAATGATGGGATTTCATTCATTTTGTGACTCAATAATATTCCATCATGTATAATAATGCATTTCCTTTATCTCTTCCTCTGCTAATGGGCCAGTGGGAGAATTCTATCTTGACTGTCCTTGGCTGATTTGCTGCAATAACCAAGGGAGGGTAGATGTTTCTTCAGTATACTGAGTTCATTTCCTTCAGTTATACACCTGGTGGTGGAATGACTGTACCATGTGGTAGGTGTGTTTCTGACTTGTTTGAAGAAAACTATACTGTTTTCCACAACAGCTATATTAATTTACATTGCCATCAAAGCATATAAGCACTCCACTTTGGCCCCATCCTCCCTAGCTTTGTTATTTATTCTTTATATTATCAAAAACCATTGTCTAATTGTTTTAAGTGGGGTGAGATGGTATCTCATTGTGGCTTGTTCTTACGTTTCTGTAGTAGTTAGTGATGTTCAGCATTTTGTCATACATTTGTTAGTTATGTGTACATCTTCTTTGTAAAATGCCTATCAGATCATTTGCCTATTTTAAAAATGGGTTGTTTGGATTTTTGCTGTTGAGGCCTGAGTTTCTCACCTTTTGAATATTGATATCCTGCCTGATATAGTCTGCAAAGTTCTCCCTCATCCTGTGTGTTATCTTTTCACTGGATTGTGGAAAGGTTGAAAAGGATGGTTTCCTTTGTTATGCAGAAGCTTTTCAGTTTGCTAAAAATCCACCTGACAAGCATTACTTTTGTTGTCTGTGCTTGGGTCATATATACAGAAATAATCTTTATTTAGGTCTTTCTTTTTTTTAGTCTAGCTAAAGGTGTGTCAACTTTACCTTTTTCTAAAATGTTAACGTTTTGGTTTTATTGCTCTTTATTAGTTATTCTCAATGTCACTTATTTACTTTGACCTTCTTTCTTTTCACTCATTTTGGGTTTGATTTTCTAGTTACTTTAATTACATTGGTAGGTTGTTCACCTGAAAGTTTTCTACTTTTTATAAGGATGACGCTGAACTTTTTATCTTCCTGCCTCCACCTTCTGAGTGCTGGATCATGTGCCACCACATCAGTTTATGCAGTGCTGGAGATCAAACCCAGGGCTTTGAGCATGCTAGACAATCACTTGATCAACTTCACAATGTCTTGAGCCCCTACCTAGTTCTTTACTACTGTAAAGTTTCCACTTAGTACTACTTTAGCTATATCTGATAGTTTTAGACATATGTGTTTCCATTTTCACTATTTTCATGGGCAGTTTAGATTTCCCTATCAACTTCTTTATCGGCCCATTTCCTGTTCTGGAGGATGCTGTGTAATTGTACGCATGTTTTCAGTGTTCCTCTTATTGTTGGTTTCTAATTTATTCCATTGTTGACAGAGAAGATACATTATATGATTGCAATGTTTAAAAATGTGTTGAGGTTTATCTTGTGACCTGATATCTGATCTAACCTGGAAATGTGTTGATGAGACCATATATCTGCAGTTATTGGATGAAATGTTCCAGGAGCTGAAAGTGTGTTATACCTGTTTGGCCTGTAGAGTAGTTGAACTCAGATGTTTCTTTGTTGATTTTCTATCTGGATGATGAGACCATTAATGAAGTGGGCTGTTGAAGTCTCCAACTTTCAGTGTATTATTATCACACTGGAGACTATCCCTTTACATTTAATAAAATTTGCTTTATATATCTGAGTAGTCTTGTGTTGGGTGCATATTTAGTTATAAGTATTACATCATCTTGCTGAATTGATCCTTTAAAAGTCTCAAAAATGCTTCAATAAACAAAACAAAGCAAATATATATATTACCTTTTTGTCTCTTTAAAGTTTTTTATTTTTATAAAATTTTATCTGACACGAGTATATGCTACTCTTGCTTTTTGTTTCTGTTTGCAACATCTTTTTCTAGCCCTTTATAGGTGAGGTGAATTTCTTTTAGGAAGAATGTAGTTGAGTTATAGTGTCTAGGCTACATTTTTCATTTGGGGAATTTAACCAAGGTTATACTCAAGGTTATTATTGGTAATTAAACTACTCCTGCCAAATTTACTCGTTGCTTTCTAATTGTTGATTGAACTGTTTTGCCCTCCCATTTTTTTTTATTAGCTTTCATTAATCATTGTGGTTCGGTAGATTTTAAATAGTGATCATTTGATTTCTTACTTTTGTATCTGTGCTACCATCAGTTTTTCTGGTTTTACATCTCTTTGTCTCTTTGTGAGGTTAGCCATCCTTTGACTTGTAGAGAAAGAACTCCCTGAAGTATTTCGTGTAAGGCTACTCTGGTGGTAATACATTTACAGTTTTTTACAAAGATATTTGCTTCCTCTTATTTATTCCTAAAAAATAACTTTCCTGAGTTATAGTATTTCTGGATTCCAGTTTTTTGTCTTCTTGGCAAATTGTCTCCAGGCCTGCAAAGTTCCTGCTGAGAAATCTGCCATCTAGTAAGGATCCCCTTCTATGTGTTGATGTTTTTGAAGCTCTACTTTCCCTTTGTCTCATGATGGCCTCCTTAGGTTAAATCTGGGGTTCTTTGGGCTTCACTGTTCTCATGCATCTTTCCTGGGACTTGGGAGGTTTGGGGTCATTATTTTACCAAATATCCTTTCTATACCCTATTGTCTTCCATAATATTTCTATGTTTAATGATATCTCTTAGGTCAAATAGGAGTTCCTCACTTCTTTCCAGGCCCACTGCCCTACCCGTGGCCAGTTCAATTAAAAAGATCTGTGCTCAAGAGCAGAGCTTCTTTCTTGTGGTTTGTTTATTTTAAAATATTTTATTTATTATTTTTATTTTATGTATATGAGTGTATTGCCTGCATGTATGTAAGTGTACCCATGTTGTTCAGTGCCTGCAGAGGTCAGAAGAGGGTGTTGGATCCTCTGGAACTGCAGTTACTGGTGGCTGTTAGCCATCATGTGGGTGCTGGGCATCAAACCTGGGCCCTCTGCAAGAGCAGCCAGTGCTCGTAACCACTGAGCAATCTCCCCAGTCCTTTTGAGCTTTGTTTAGTCATTGATTGTGTTTCTCCATTGACATTTTTAGCTGGAAGCTTTCTGTTGAGCCCTGTCTTACTTTCTATTGTACTAAAAACCTTGACCAAAACCAACTTGGGGAGGAAAGGGCTTATTTCATCTTACATCTCCCAGGTCACAGTTCAGTACTGAGGGAAGTCAGCGCAGGAACTCAGGACAGGAACCTGGAGACAGGAGCTGAAGCACAGACCATGGAAGAATGCTACTTACTGGCTTGCTCCTCTGGCCTGTGCTCAGCCTGCTTTCTTATACAACATAAGACTATCTGTCCAGGGGTGGCACCACCCACAGTGGGCTGGGCCCTCCCATAACACTCAACAATCAAGAAAATGCCCAACAGACATGTCCTCCAAGCCAATGGAAGCAGTTCCTCAAATGAGACTCTCTCTCTATCCAGATGTGTCTAGCCTACAGCTAAAGCTATCCAGCACAGGTCCTTTCTTATAATACCTATTCCTCTGATGAATTTTCCATTCAGATCATGATTATCTTCTTCCTTATTTCATGGAAGTGTTTGTGTTCCTTGAGGGCTTTTTTGGTTTTCCCTGTGCCTTCTATCCCCAACATGGATATTGATGCATCTAGTGCAACCATTGCCTTTTTCAATTTTATGGAGTTTTGTTGTTATTGTTTTTGTTTCCCTCCTTCATCTCTGTGGTGTGTGTGAAAATGCCAGCTACAGTGTGTTAGCTGGATAGACCCAGAAATTGCACAGTTCTTTCAGCTGTGATGCTCATAAGTGGTGGTCTTGGTAACCTGTGTTGTGTGTGACTGTGGTAGACTGGCATCATTTTACTGTGGGGCTGGAGGTTGGTAATAAAGGTGTTACCTGTGTGGATATTAGGCCAATTGCAGATGCTTGTGGTCATATTACACAACTGACTGTGCTACAGGTTTACCTAAGGGCAGGGCTGCCTCTTGGATGGATGGATACTGGGCCAGATGAGGATGTATGCTTATGTCCAGGGGACAGCTGGATGTATGCTCATGGGTGGGTGCACCACTTCATTGGCTGTACAGATCCACATAGTCACTGTTGTGTGGTAGGCTCTTGGGGTAAAGGGAGCTGTTAAGCCATTGGATTAGTTACTTTTCTTTTGTAAAACACCATGACCAAAAGTGATTTATAGAAGAAAGCATTTTTTTGGCTTAAGGTTCCAGAGGGAGAAGAGTCCATCATGGTGGGGGCACATGGCAGCAAGTGGCAGGCATGGCAGCAGGAACAGGAAACGAGATCTCATGTCTTCCATCACAAACACCAGACAGAGTGAACTAGAGGTCAGCAAGGCTGTGAACACTCAAAGCCTGTGATACACTTCCTCCAGCAAGGCTCTACCTCCTCAAGGTTCCATAACCTTCCCAAACAGTGCCTCCACCTGGGGACTGTGCATTCAAATACTTGAGCCTATGAGGGACATTTCTCATTCAAACCACCACAACCACTGTGTGCCAGCTTCCCCTTTGGGCAAATGTGCCAAGGGGGAGGGACCCCTGCATGGGTCAGAAGGGCAAACTTTCTGTTGGGCCTCAGCTCTGAACTCCTGTGTGAGCAAGCTAAAATGATGGAGTCTCAACAAAGGAGGTATGCCATAACTACCAGACTACAAGCAGGATACACTAGAGAAGTGAGTTCATTTTAAGATGGTGCCATGCCATAGGTCCTGGGGATTGGGATGTATAGCATGGGTTCCCGCTCCAGTAAAGGACTATGTGAATTTTGAGCGATTCTCTAAACTGTGTATGTGGCCTGTGAGGGTGACAGGGGTCTCCTATAAAGACATATGAAGTGGCTGGGAGGACCTCTGGAATCTTCTGATCATCTTTTCATAGTAAGAAGTCTATTTTGGTTTTGAGCCAGTCTGGGTGAGATGGAGGTAGTGTGTCTATCCCTTCCTGGTTGTCGTTCTCCACTGGATCCCAGCACCTCTGTGCCACTCTACATTGTGTTCTTCCTCAGTCACTCCAGCTGGAACAGAGCTGGTTATTGTGTGGATCTTTTCCAGGGGTGGGGGGGGTGGCGATGAGTGACAGGCAATTCTATTCTGTCTTGCCAATATCACATCTACTTTTGGCTTTTGATGATTATGAACATTTCATAGACTTTTATGACTGTATGGATACATATCGTCATATCTCCTTGGTAAATATTTAGGCACAGGAATGCTATTATAAGATAAATGCATGTTTAACTTTATAAAAACGGTGACTTTTGCATTACAAAAGTAGTTTTACACACATATTCTTCATACTAAACACATTTAAATTTTTGTTCTTTTATCACTTTTTGTTTTCTTTTTATGTGTATGCATGCTTTGCTGGATGTATGTAAGTGCATTGTGTGTGCTGCTGGGGAGCCCTGACTGCTCTTGTAGAGGACTCAGGGTTTGAATCCCAGTACCTACATGGTGGCTAATAACTGCCCATAACTCCAGTTCCAAGGGATCTGACGCTCTCTTCTGACCTCTGTTGGTATGGCACAACACGGGTACACTTACATACAGGCAATACACTCATGCATATCAAACAAAAATGATAATAAAATATTTAAAATAAGGACTTGAAATTAGGAGAGGAAACATTTTGGGAAGAACAGGGTTCCAGAGAAAGTGGGAGGGGCATAAGAGAGGGGAATGGGAGGTGAGTATGGTCTAAATATATTATATACATTCATGAAATTGTCAAAGAATAAATAAAAAATTATTTTAAAAGATACACTTTTGGGGGCTGGAGAGATGGCTTAGTGGTTAAGAATACTGACTGCTCTTGCAGAGGACCCGGGTTTGAATCCCAGCACCCACATGGCAGCTAACAACTGTCCATAACTCCAGTTCCAGGGGATCCAATAGCCTCTTCTGTCCTCCGCAGGCATTGTACAACATGGGTGCACTTACCTACATGTAGGCAATATGTGCATACACATAAAATAAAAATAATAAACAAAATATTTTTTAAAATAAGCTTTTGCTAAAAGCAAAAGGCTGCATTCTACAATACAAATGATATCACACTATTAATGTTCTATTATTGATTAGAAAGGCATTTCTTCAGGAGTTGTGTATATCAGAGATAAATGAATTCCTTTCATTTCTACTGTTTGAGATGTGTGAATTTTAAAAAATGATGTGCTATTCTAATTCTTTATTACACATTAGAATTTTGTTTTAGATCATGCCCTTTATGTCACTTGGAAATGTTATTACATAAACTATGATGTTAATGTATATTATGGCATATTTAATATGATCTACCTAGGCCAGAATTCATTTTTGCCTGAGGAGGTCAGAACAGAATTCATTTTAACTAAACATTTTTTCACACTTATTTAACGTGTATGGGGGGCATGTCCTCATGCATGTCATGGCATGTGGAGGTCAGAGAACAATCTGTGGGAGTCTGTCTTCTCCTTCTACCGTGTAGTTTCCAGGGATCAAACTCTGGTTATCAGGCATAGTGGCAAATGCCTTTCCTGGCTGAGCCAACTCACAAGCTCTAACTTAGTAACTATTGAAAATCTGTTATTTCTCTATAGATCACTGAAGAAGATATTCGCAATCAAAACCATGAACAGTAGGTGTTTACATTGCTAATATAACGCTTTGCTCAGTTTGCTGATCAGTGTTGAAACTGATAGAAATGTTAGCTTATTGGGCTGTACTGACACCTGCTGGTAAGGAAGAAAATGTATAAAAACTGCGTTATGAGGAATACTTTGGTCTTTAAAACTTGTATTTGCATTCTGAGTTTAATACATTAATGACTGTATTTCATATTTATGACTGACAGTTCAAATTGATTCATGTGGTTAGTCTGGGGCAACTCTCCTTGGCTAGCTTTCAAACAGAAGTTATTAAGGAGTAAAGTATATACAGTGATGACCTCTTCCAGCTCACTGTCAGGCAATGTTCCATACTGAAACACTACAACACAGTGCAGTGTTTAAGTCAGAATCATTTTAAGATGGTGCTCCCAGCCGATGGGCCTAGTCTGTAACGAGAAGACCACGCTCCAGGGTGATATTCCAGGGTAGTAGTTTCACTTTTGAGGAGGCATAACACGGTTGCTACTATTTTTGTTTTTATAACATAGGGTTTCATGTAGCCCAGGCTAGCCTCAAACTTGCCATGTAGCCAAGAACTTGAACTCCTGATCCTCTTGCCTCTATCGCCTGAGTGCTGGGAGTACAGGCATGTGCCCTCACATGCAGTTTATGCATGCATGCTAAGCCGGCACTGCACCAATTGAGCTACAGCCCAAGCCCATGCCTTCTACTTTTTAAGACTAATGAATTCAAAACTTTTCTTTAGAGTCATAGAATTTTATAATTGGAAAGAAATTTGCTGATCATTTAGTTTGTCTTTCTCTTTTATAAATGTGGAAGACACAAATAAATTTAAACAACTTGGCTACCTTGCTGGTTGTATGAAAACAGCTCCCTGATTCCCCCATTATGGGATCCTTTGCTAGATGTATATTGCTTAAGTTTGTTATTTAAATCAGTAATATATAAACTTAAACATGCTTTAGATTTTATATTTAGCTTATTCCAACTCAATTATGCCAGCTTTCTCTAACTATAGACATGTTATTCAAATAGACCATGTATTACACAATGCTGTTCTCTGGTGCTTCAGAAATATGTATTTCTTCAAAGTTCTTCCCAGAAAAATTAAGCTGCACTGTCAGGTCTTCAGAGGTGAGAACAGAAAGAGGTATGTGGATCAGAGGAAAAAAATAGCCAGAAATAAGCCTTAACGAGAGAAAGTTCTGGCTTTCAGAACAGGATGGGGGGGTGTGCAGCATCACGTACCAAATGAACAGGATGGGGGTCACAGCATCGTGTCCCAAATGAACAGGATGGGGGTCACAGCATCATGCACCAAATGGGGTTTCATGTAGCCCAGGCTAGCCAAATGAACGGGATGGGGGTCATAGCATCATGTATCAAATGTCTTCTCAGTCACATAAGCATTTTCCCCCTCAAGTTTTTGTTCCAATAGGCTTTTATTACACGGGCAAAACTTTAGAAATGCAAGATGCATTGTGAAAAAGCATGCTGTCTAGATACATTAATAACCAATTAGTCCACAAAGAGATGCAAGTATGTGTTTTCTCAACAGGACCTGCCCTGTGTATTGTAGGGTGCTTAGCGACATCTCTGACCTTTACACACCAGAGGCAATTACTCTGCCTCTAGTTATAACACCAAAAAATTTCCGCCACTTGCCAGATGCTCCCTGGAAACACATACATTCCCCCGCCCCCACACCAGTTCAGGTTAAGACCTGGTATAAAATAAGACTGCTTTCTTTTGATTTAAAAAAAAATACAACTACTTAAAACATTCCAATCAGGTGCTTAACGTTTTCTCTTTGAAATAAAAGAACCGCTGAGATAGAAAAGCAGTTCAAGAGTCACCTCCTGGTTAGATAAATCCTTTACCTACATATCCTCCTAGAGCCTGGCCTGATGACCCAGGCCTGGAATCCCAGCAACTGGGAGGCTGAGGCAGGAATATTGTAGATTCAAGGTCAGTCTGGATTATAGATTGAATTAAAAGACCAGGCTAGGCTACAAACCAAGAAAAAAAGTGTGTGTGTGTGTGTGTGTGTGTGTGTGTGTGTGTGTGTTCCCTCTCCCTTCCCATATCCTTCCCTCTCCAAATGCACATGGTACCTGCACAGACCCTACCTCCCTCTCATACATTCACTCCTATAGATCTTTCCAAAGGAAAATAAATTGAACATTTTTTGTTGCTTCTCAATAATCTAAGATGGAACCATGAAAGGTTCAGCAAGCTATTGACCTTGAAGTGGTTTCTAGAAGCACTTCACAGGCTTCCAGCTTACGCTGCCCTTTGAACTTTCACTGGACTGTTCCTTATCTGCCTTTTCAATATAAAATTCTGCAAACGAGAAGCCTTTTAAATCCTGTAGCATTCAAGTATCTTGTATGTGAAATAAATGACAGAAAAATGAAACTGGTGTTGAGAAGGCTGATTGGAAACAGGTGTTCCCAGATGGGATATTAATAGTGCTGCCATGGCAACACTTCTGGAGGCATTTAGCAATGTACATCAAAACCTGTAAAAACATGAATACCACTCGATAGATACAGGTGCTCAACTCTGTTGAACTCCATTTTAAAATAATTACAGATTTGCTCAAAGATATGTATGTAAGGTAAGGATGCTTACCTAAACACTATTATAATAGCAAAAATTTGTGAGCAAAATGGTAGCATGATTATTAATATTATGACTATGGTTTACTCATATAACAAAATATCAAATAAATGATGCAATTCAAACATATGTCCGGGGTTGGACAGATGGTGCAGACAGTAAAGGCATGCGCTGCCAAGCCTGAAGACTGCAGTTTGCCACACTGTGCAAGAAGAGAACTGACTCCCACAAATTGTCCTATGCCTTGTGTATGTGTGCACAGGCAGACACACAGAATAAATAAATGTAAAGTAAAATTTAAAAGGAAATCTTCTCTGATGAGTATTTTAAAAAATAAGTTCAGAGAAATCTGGAAATATACATCAAAGCCATTGTTAATTGGGTGGGGGCTTTTACTTTTATTCCTATCTCAAAAAGAAATATATTATATACATATATTTTGAGACAGTGTCTCACTGTATAGTGGGGCTGGTCTTGAAGTCATGGCAATTCTCCTGCCCTCTACTTCATTTTGAGTAATATATTAGAGTATGTAGAAATATGTAAAAACACCACAGAAGCAGCTTGCTTAGCCACCACTGAATATCTGAATGGCTAAAGTTTATTTTATTTATTCCATAGTGGACTACCAAGAGGCAAAACCAAAACAAACAAAAAAAAAAAACTTGACAAGTTTGAAGAAAGCAGATAACTGACATGATTTTCAATGAGGTTCCAAATCTTTTTTTAAAAAAATGATTGCATTAAGACATACACAGACAGGCCATCGTGGAAGAACAACATAAACTGAACTAACTGCACAAAGACCTCATGATTGCAATTTTAACCATGATTATTTTACTATCTCACACTTCTGCAATTTTGAGAACATCCAGGAATTATATAAAGAGAATACAAGTGATAGACAGTAGACAGAGGCCCAATTAAGAATTCCTTGTCAGTTGTGATGGTCAAGGACTCACCGAAAGGACACTGGGTAGGGGTGACACTGATTCCCATAATAGGAAGTGTCAACCACAGCAGCTAACACCCAGTGGACTCACCATAGAATTCCTCACTGTGGTTCACTTCTTTTCTTTTTTCCTGCAATTATGTAACTGAAATTTCATCACAATTGATAGTGCCTTGGGTCTTTGTGAAAAAAAAAGGTCTTGATTCTGGATGCAAGCATTTCTGTGTAATGCACACAGTTATTTAGTATCCACAAAATAACCTATACTTCAATAATAAAGAGCTTTTGATCCTAAGGTTTTTAACTTCTGCTAGCTTCTACTTAACCAGTCATTCTTTTGGAAGTTATTTTATCCATATTTATTAAACACATTCTATAAAATATACGAATTCATGTACATTCTCAAGGACAGACACAGCGACAAAGAGCAGTAACATTTACCCTTGCTGCATGTAGGTTGCATATAAGAAACACGAGCTGCATTTTGTAGAGATCCATGCAGTGAAGGCTCACAAAAACATCAAGCAAACAGCTAGACATCGGTCAGCTACGAAAACTTACCCTCCCAGTCACAACAAGCTTAAACAACAAAAATACCAGCACTGACGGCATCATCCAAACCATGCTGGTCAGAAGAACTCTGGCTGGAAGGACAGTGAAGGAAGCACCGGCAACCAGGAGCTTTCCTTGTGCGCCACCTGGGGCTCAGGCTACCCTCTCCTCACATGGCTTTTCCCTGTACCTCAGGCTTATGCTGAAGTAGCATTTCAGGCTTCAAATTCAAACAACCTTCAGTGAAAAAGCTAGGAAAGGTCTCTTAAAAGAGTTTCTGGTCCTGGAAGCAGCTTCCTGTAGGTCCTTAAGGCAAATGCCAGGGATCAAATAAATTGTAGAACAGTCTCAACATGTAAACAAGAAAATCACTGATCAGAGTCATAACCTGGGACAGAAGGTTTTCACAAGGCCTATGGGGACAGACCAGCTTCTTGGTTCTTCAAAGTTCATGAGTTTTATATACTAGAAGTAGTACATAATAGTTTTCTATTGTAGGGACTTCTGGACTAGATAAAAGTTCACGGTGTTGCTTAAAAAACAAAAATACACAGCATGGAGAAGCCACTCAAACACAGAGCAGGCGTTCAGATTTGTTTTTGTTTATTTTCCATTCACATTTTACTTTTGTGATTGGCATATGGAAATCCAAATTGTGAAATCATAATGTTGGAGTATTTTAAGGGCATGCCATCATAGATATTAACAAGCTTATTTATACAGTAAGATCTCTGTAGGAAATGCTCAGCCCGATGCCACATTCCAGAATAGCCATTGGTTTCTTTCTCCAAATTGACCATGTTTATAGGTTTTACAAATATTCCTGATGCTTTCCCAGTGTGCTTGGTGATGATAAAATTCATAGCAATATCATCACAGTTTTGGGTCTCATCTATCAGAGCATGGACGGCTGTGGGTTGTCTCTGAAAGAGTTCAAGGTACTTGCTATTGAAGAACGAGGCTCCAATCAGCACCATGGAGTACTGGTCGCCGTTTCCAAACCCAGGTGTCTGTAGTTCAAAACCCCCATAACTGTAGACACTTGATGAAGTGGCGACATGCTTTCTAGGAACAAATCCTATGATTTGATCAGGAAATTGCTGAAAGAGAAGGAAAAGAACAATTAACTGTGGCATTTCTTTAGAGAAGACATAGATACAATGTTTATTTACTACAGAATGAAACTGATTTTCAACTTTATTTTCCTTATTTCTTATTTCCCTATTTCTATATCCTAATGTCATCTAATCCTGGAAAACTTCATAAATCTGTTTCCGGATAAGTTTACAGGTTAAAGTCTATCACAACCAAAATCTCTCTGAAAGTTGAAAAAAATTCTAACCTTAAAAATATTCAACAAATATTAACAGAGTTTAATCACCAAAGGCTCTAGTCCTTCAACATTTGCTAAAAGAAAAGTTGACTTCATGAACATTATTTATTATAGGGGACAAGATGTAATGTGATCATTTTGGAAAGCTGTTCTAACCTCTTAGGCTTATATAAAAAATTATAGATCAATATGAATTTTACTACTTTTCCACATTATTTTCTTCCCCTGTTGATTTAATGTTCTTGAAAGTCACTACTGATTTTAAACAATGCTATATTTTAGGCCCTTTCAGATTTAGGTTTTTGTTTTTCAAAAATACGAAATAATTAAATAAAGTCATGAGGATGTGTCAAGAATTTTGAAGAAAGAATAGATAGTAGCAAAAGCAATCACACTAAGGCGAGAGTTACTGAAGATAAAAAACAGCAAACTAAGAAAAACATTGAAATGAAAAAAGGCAAGAATTTATAGGGTTGGAAAGTTTAAATTCATTCTTGTAAACAATTTGAATTTCACTCACAGTTTGAGTTTCATCTATCAAAGATAAGGACACACACACACACATACACACACACACACACACACACACACACACACACACACACACGCTCCAAATTATTAAGAGACACAGAGCACTGATCAGACTCTATACAGTCAGATAATCTTAGTCAATGCACTGAAATGGTTTGGGACCTTTTTTGAATAAAACTTAAAATTACATTTATATTTCTTCATACTTTTACTGAGATTGTTCTCATTAATCATAGTCATATAGTCTACCTGACTCTATCTTTATATTTGGGGTAAAGTGTTCTGTTTTTTTTTTTCTTTTTATTAAAAACCCTTAAATAGATATCTCATAGCCGAAGTATTAATATTAGAACTTTTTTCCTAAGAAGCTTTTATTTACAAGGCTGAGGAAAACTGCTAATGTGGAAAAAAAAGATCAATTTGTTGATCAATGTGTTAGGTAAGAAGTCAAAAATCGCAGCTTTTAGAAGGCTGGTATCTGCAGGGCACTGTCACCACCTACTGTTCATATCTTATGTTGCTATGTCTCAAGTAAGGAGAGTTACTACAGTGTAAATCAGATATCTATAGGATGGATAGCACAGTGTTTAATCACTTCCAGGCTTCAGAAGATCTGCATGCAGTTTTGAATTCAAGTGATTTATAGTGCAGCTTGTAAAAGTCAGCCACTAATAGTATGTGTTCAGTTGGAGAGCTAGTGAGTGATTTATGCCTGCTCATTCAAGCTGGGATTTTGGAAACACCAGGCCACAATGGTATACACAGAATTATTACTGAAGAATTTCTCAACCTAAGATAAAATTTTATTGACACAGTAAATGTTCTCTTTTATAAAAAGTTACCCACAATTAATACACAAATGCATTTTTTCCATTTGAGACAAATGGTTTGTCTGTATTCTACTCTTGGCTGTACCAGGTTCTTTCACTGTTCTTGGGAATGCAATTCCCATTTTTCTTTCTAATATACCAAAATGTTTCAGATTGGCTTAAGAGCAGAAAAATCCTGATTAGCCTATAACAATTTCATCTGTTTTAGGTACTACCTTTACTGTTCCAGCAGTCCCCATGTTAAACCATGCTGGCCTGCTTAAGTATTAGATAGACTCAACTTTATCCTGGTAGTTTCATAAAGGGTATAGTAACATTACCTGCCAAATCGAGAAAGCAAAAACAAGGTCCTGGGCACTAATGAGAGTATCATCGTCTACCATTAAAACCGCTGCAACAAAAAGGGAAAAATGTACATTGAACAGTTTGTAAATGAAAGCAAAAATCAGTAATACAGTGATGCCTACAGAGACCATTCAAAATAAAGTATTTTCTAACCCAATTAGCAAATAAAAAATTTTCTTAGATTTGTCTAGTAGAAAACTTTTTTGAATTATAATTGATTTTATAACCTGCCTGAAGGGAGAAGTCATCATGTAATTACCATCCATCAACTCAGAAACTAACGAATCTTAAAATAAATAAAATCAAGTTTCTTTAAGCAAATTATACCTTCAAGAATTGTTACAAATGGGAGGAAGGGAGTGACAAAAATATATTAAGCGTAAGCTGAGGGGCATTTTATTTTTTCCTGTAATGCTGTAACGTGATAATATACACTCTCTATATGCTATGCCATATAGTATATCTTTAAAAAAAAATTGTTGTAACCTGTTTGCAATTTCCTCCCCAGGAAACTGCTTCTTGAAATCTTGGAAGCTGCTTTTTAAGCATTTCAAAGTACTTTCTTATGACAAACTTCTCCCGCATTTCTCCAGACAGTTAAAAGAACAGAAAGGCAGACATGCACACACCCACCCACCCAGGCCCTTCCAGACTCAGCCCAGCTGCAACTCACCACTGGTTTCCAGTTCAGGGAAGACCTGGAGTCTATTTCTCATTTTGTTAGCTGTCTGTGGCTTGAAGATCACAGGGACAGGGTGAGGCCCTAGAGAATTCCATAACTCCTCTGGTCCCTTCTCTCCGACATTGTTCCATACTACGATTACTTTGTGTAGATGTGGCACTGCCTGATAATGATTTAGGAGTCTTAACAAAAGATCTGTTCTGTTGTATGTCTGCATGATGAGAGTGAAAGAATCCAGGGTGGGCTTGCTCTGGGATTTTATTTCCCTGCGCAAAGTAAGCATCTTGTCTTCTTTGATATTGGGAAGTAAGTTGGTCAAAGCCCCAGCTACGAGTAGCAATACCAGGATGACCACCAAGGAGAATCGAAGCACTCGGATCCCCATGACTCTTCCCGGAAGTTTGCAGATATGGCAACACCTGGGTAGACATGGGAATAAAACAGAACTTCAGCATTCTTTCCAGTCACTGTGTTATGCTTTTTCAGTGAACTCAGCAATCCATCCACTTTCATTTGATTAAACGGGCTTCTCCATTCTTCCATAAGGAATGGTCTTGATTCTTTTCCTTTTGGTCCTGCTTGTTTGAAGTTGTAGATAAACGATCCTAACCATATCAAATCAGAAGAGTGAAGAATTTTACGATTTGTCTTTATCTTGCCAGTAACAGTCTGGATCAAAGATCATTTAAATAGAATTATGTTCCCTTTAATAATACATTAATTGTAGGCTTGTATTTTGGTAGTAGATGTGTTTTTAATAAAATCATACAGAAACTATAATACACAAATTAGATAATGGTAACAGTAGCAGCAAATACTTAGAGTGTGCTTATCAGTTATCAGGCTTCTTTTATGTGTTTCACACGCCACAGCATGGATTGATTCATTCAGCAAACAAACAGATAATGAGCACTTACTTTATGACCCACACTGTCCTAGGTTTTGCGAATGCAATAATGAATAGGTATCTGCTGTTAGGACCAGAGAAGCAGGAGAGTCATATAATCAAACTGAAATGGTCTTTTGGGTACTGGTTATGAATACAATATTTATGACAATAAATCAGATTGATGGGGTAGGCAAGGGCCAGATTATGTGAGGCCTCGTTAGCTTCAGTAAATCGGATTCTACCCTAAATGAGATAGAAAGCCACGGGAGGGTTTGATGGAGACTGATGTGACCTAGTTTTTTCTTCTTTTCGTTTGATAGTTTAGATGCTTATAGATATTCAATAACTTTTCCAAGATTATTAAGCAATTTAATAACCTCGTCCCTAGATGCCAGGTGCTCATCACTACGGGCTGTGGTATACTTCCTAGAGTCACATGCAGGTTGAGGTAGAGCTCTTAAGTTTCTAAGGCTCCACATCCAACAGTACAGACCACAAGGCACTGGACTGGGCTATGCATTCTTCTATCTTCCTTCAGATACTTAAAGAATCTTCCAGGGCTGGAGAGATGGCTCAGTGGTTAAGAGCACTGACTGCTCTTGCAGAAGACCTGGGTTGGAATCCCAGCACACACATGGCGGCTAAAAACTGTCCTTAACTCCAGTTCCAGGCGATCCAACGCCCTCTTCTGACCTCTGTGAGCACTGCACTATACGGGTGCATGTCCATATATGCAGGCAATACACTCATTCAGGAGGCTGAGGCAGGAGGATTTTAAGTTCCAAGCCAGACTGTGCTACATAATATGTACTAAGAACCTGTCTCAAACAAAACAAAACAAAACAAAAGCACGATACTCTTCCAGAACTGGCTATGAGACAGCAGCCATGAACAGATAATTAATGAGGTAGGCTTACATATTCAACACCTAAAAATTTTTATCCAATCAATCTCTCAAATACCTATGTGAAAAACGGTTAAATCTCACAGTTAGTTTTCCAGACCTAGAAGCGGTTTTCTGGCTTCCACACATTGTCATTTCTATGATTGCTACCTCCTGCTGTAGCCTGATGCTTTTCAATTATTTCTGCTTCCAATTCTAGACTATTTATTTTTCCGCAAATCTCCATTAAGCCTTTTAGCCATGTCCTTATTTTGTATTTTGGCAACTGAGCCTCATATCCATTTTGTCAGTGTATGAATTCAGCTTGACATACCTGCAGCTGTCTTAAGATATAACCTCCATGACTGCCTATAAGTAGCAGTAGCGGGACTTCCCTGCAGTTTCCCAGCACACCATAAACAGATAAAACCACTGAAGTCATCAAGCTCTATTATCAGTCCCTGCTGCAAGCATGTCCCTGAGCCTTTGGTATTATCTTAATATAAACCAGGTGCAATCTAACAAGATGGACACTTTTTTGTCCTAACCTGTAAATACACCACAAATTTCTGACCTAAACTGCAGGGGTCCAAAAGGACCTGGGTGTTACTGTCACCTAAGTCCACACTTTTCTGCAAGATTCCTAATAAATTGGACTCCATGTAATTCTGGATCTGTTTGGCCCTCTTTCTTTGGACTTATAGCACTTTGGGGCCAGTTCTAATCCACCAGGTCCTGTGGATCTATTCTAGAAATAAAAAAGCCAGAACTGAGGAAAAGGAATTGTCCAAAGAAATTTATGAAAAGACTAGACACAAAAATCAATTAGGAGTTTCTAATCAACATCTTTAAAATACCTTTAAATAAACAAAATAGATTTCTTAGAATCAGAAAGAATATGAAGGGATGGGATAGCCAGCTTGCTGGATGAAGTGTTTGTCATTTAAGCATGAGGACCTGAGTTCAGTCTTTAACATCCATGTAAAAAGTTGGATGTTGTGGTGAGCTCTTGTCGTTCTAGCACTAGAGAAGCAGACACAGGTGAATTCTTGAGGTTCACTAGTCAGCCTAGCCTAATCAATGAGCCCCAAGTCCCAGTGAGAGACCTTATCTCAAAAAATCAAGGTGGCTGACTTTTGAGGAATGTTGTACCTAAGGCTGATCTGTTCTCTGTATACATGTACACACATATACTCCTTCCCACCACCCTCCCCCCCACAAAACGAATATGAGATTATAGCTTGTTTTTTTTTTTGAGACAGAGTCTCTTGATACAGCCCAGGTTGGTCTTAGGATTCACTATGTAGCCCACGCTGACTTCAAACTTGAGACAAGCCTCCTGCCTTAGCCTCCCGAGTGCTAGTATTATAAATGCCCATTATTCTTGGGGCTGGAAAGATAACTCAGTGGTTAAGAGCACTAGCTCTTCTTGCAGAGGACCTAAGTTTGATTCCCAGCACCCACATGGTGACTAACGACCATTCTTAACTCCAGTTTCAGGGGATCCAGCACCCTCTTCTGGCCTCCAATGGGCATCACACAACATGGGTACACTAAACATTTAGGCAAAATAGTCATACATATAAAATAAAAATAAATAACCCCTCCCAAAAAGGATGTCCATTATTGAGGACTTTGATCCATAGTCTATCTCCTTTTCACTCTTGAAACAGTTTCTCTTCTTAGACCACACAGTAAACAGATACTCTGGTTTATTGCTCAGTATGGATTGAGATGTGATACTCCAGGAGACTTCTCCATGGCAATCAGACCATGGCTGTGCCACTGTCTTTGTTCTTCTTCATATGATGCTGCCTCTACATACCTTATTTTTGCTTCTTTCCACTTTCCTGGGAAAGTACACTGGTGTTTACACACTCAGGCATGTCTAAGTTCTTCATTTTACATCTTCTGATTGAACTCAGGCAACTGAAGCTAGGCCATTATTCCACAGCAATCCCTAAGACTAGTCTTAACTGTCCTAACAGAATATTACGTTATCTGAATGATGTCTCATCAACCTTTTGCTTTGCACAGAGGACATCTTTCTGTGTTTAAAGTGACCACCACCCACCTGTGATCCTGCTTCATGTTGTGAAGTGTATTTTGTAATGGCAGAAAGTTTTCTCTGATTCAAGGGCAGAGTGAGACAATATAGACTATAGTTTTCACATCTTCCTTTGAAGTTTTTGGGAATGGAGACATCCAAGAGGACTCAGGGCATACACTCCCTGCTGACAGTGGCAGACTCTCGTGGAAATGAAGGAAGAGCTTATTTGACTGTCTTTTTTTTTTTTTTCCTTTTTCTTGAGATAGGGTCTCCCTGTAGCCCCAGCTAGCCTGGAACTCACTATGGAGATCAAGCTGGCCTCGGTCTCACAGAGTCACTTGCCTCTGCCCCCCTGGACTCCAGAGTGCAGGAAGCAAAGGTGTGTACCACCACACCCAGCATTAACCACCTATACAGTGTCTCTCACTATATAGCCCAGGCTGACCTTGAACTCGAATTCCTCCTCCCTCAGTCTCTTGAGTGCTGGGATTACAGGGATGCAGCATTACTCCCAGAATTAGGAAGAGCTTATTTATAAGAATAAGCCACGAAAAATCCCATGTTGCAACAGTCCAGTCTTGAAAAGCAATGTTACTTTTACAGAAAGCTTTTTGGAAAGTTTTCAAGGGTATTTGGTCTTGGACTACATTTTACAGTTCGTTCTATTAAGAAAAGCAATTTTGGGTTTCCCTTCTATCATGGCCTTACTCTAAGATATGAATAAAGTAACCTCAGCTTTACTCTCATTAATTTTCCAAGGACAGTAATTTAAGGCTTTAGAGTATAACATTTTCATTTCATGTACTCACCCACTAAAACAACACATACTGCTAAGACAGTCAACCAAAGATAAGCCGCATGAATTGATCTTGATTCCAAAGCTTTGAAAATCCTTTTAGTACTGAATTAAAAGCGAATCTTATAAAACATATTTTCAGTTCTGCATGGTCACTTATAAACACACGGTAAAGAACATTTTGAGGGGACTGGAGAGATGATGGCTCAGTGGTTAGGCTCAGTGGTTAAGAGCAGTGGCTACTCTTGAAGAAGACCCGAGTTTAAATCCCAGTACCCACATGGTGGCTAGCAACTGTCTGTAACTTCAGTTCTAAGGGATCTGAAGCCCATTTCTGTTCTCTGTGGACACTGCACAACATGGGTGCACTTACATACATGCAGGCATAATATTTGTATACATAAAATAAAAATAAATAAATAAAAGAGAACAATTTTAACAGTTTTAAGTATTTTACATTAAAGGACACAGGATCAAGAGCTTTGTATTCATTTTATGTAGCCAGGTGGAAACAGCATGCTATAAAAATTGCATACAAGTGTTTCTAGTGTGTAGGTGCTAATCGCTTGCTACCTCACACTTCAGAAAGCATTGCGGAGATTAAGTACTGCAGTTTACTGTGAATAGAGAATGTTAAAGACACTCATGAGTGACAACTTCACTTTCATCTACACTGCCAAGCTGAAGTTAACTCCCTGCACTCATAGAACTTTTCTCTTTGAAATACCGTCTTTTTTTAAAATTTTTACAAAAACTTTATTGAGAATTTCATACATGTATATAAGGTGTTTTGATCAAATCCATGCCTACTCCCTCCCCTCCAACATTCCCCCTCTGAAGAGGCAACCTTAAAATCTTTTAAAGATTAGATACAAGCCCCCAAATACTTTTGACATTTCTGGAACATACTCTGTTCCAAAGGCCAAAAATGAAATACCTTCTAATCCCCTATTTTTACCTGTATCAGAAAGGTTTCAGGATTTATACCTTGAGAGATATTTTATTTGGCATTTATTAAATAATGCAACTCAATTAAAACTATGTAAATTTTTTGATTTGCATGGAACACTGAGAGAGAAAGGACTTTACTATAATATGAGAGGAACACTACTTCAAGAAGAGCTGGTCTAGAACTCTTTTGTAGGCCCATTGCAAATAGCCTTAATACGCTCTGCAGAATTATGACGACATGGCTACATGATTTCACAGTTCATAGCTTTCTTCTGTTTTTTCCTAGACAAAGAACTTATCATATAATTCACAGTTTGAGCTTTGAAGTGGGGGGAGGGGGGTAAAGGAACACATCGACAAGACCTATATCTAACTTGGAAAGAACGAAGAAGTAATTAAAGGTGGGTGGGAACCTTCCAGTTCCCTCACTTCTTATGGTTTACTCGTTTTCTTTCTAAAATGATGTCAATCTACTGACACCCTCTGTCTCATTCCAAAGCAGATCTGACTGCTCTGACTCAATGCTCTCTGACCTTCTCTCATCCCCATAATGACAGCAGGTAAAACATAGCTGATAAACACTGCATCTGAAACACAAAAGATTTTCCAATATTTTTTTTTCATTTGGACCTATGTTATGTCATAGGAAAAGGAGACATCCCTTCAGTTATTTTGATACATTGTTATTCCAGAATCTTCCACACCAGAAGTTTTCAACCAGGAATAACTGTGCCCATCACAGCAGATACAGTTAAATCTGGAGATATTTTGGGTTGTCACAATTGAGAGGGGGATACTACTAATTATGTATCTAGAGTGCAGATGTCAGGGTTGCTACTAAAACTTCCTGCAATGCACAGGACAGCACCCATAGCAAAGGATGCTATTTCTCTTCATGTCAAAAGTATCCAGGTAGAGAAACCTCACTCTGAATTTCAGCAGCTTAAAAAGAAATATAGCCTTCTCTGTTGGAGAAGGCTACCTACTAGGACAGCCTCCGCAAACTCACTGCTGTCTGTTACACTCAGAGAAGCCACCTCTCTAAAAATGCCCCAATGTTTATATGCCTCCCTGCACAAACTCACAGTTGGATGGGCTCTCAGAGCACTCCTAAGCCAACTTATTTTTACAGATCAAACTCGGGGTCTAGGGACAAGAATTTCCTTACGGTCATGTGGCTGCATTCGGCAACTCGGCAGGAGCAGAGCCATGGCAAAGTTTCTGGGTAGGACAGTCCATGACTGTCCTCAATGGCATGGCTGTCACTAAGTACCTGGTAATAAAATAAAGATTGCTTCCTAGTGTATACGAAAACTTGTATAGCTTCAATGGGATATCACAATCCATAAAATTCACCCATTTAAAGAATACAGTTCAGTATATTCTTGTAATGCCCTCAGAATTCTGGAAACATCATGACTGGTTTTTTTTTTTTTTTTTTTTAAGATAGAGTCTCACAATCTAGCCTAGGCTGGCTTGAACTCACTATGTAGCCCAAGCTGGCCTCAGTGTTAGAAATGCAGGCACGTGCCACTTCCAGAAGCACAATTTAATTTAAAACCCTTTCAATGCCCCATGGAAACCCAGATATAGGAGCGATCATTTTTCATTTCTACTAATCATAAACCTAAGTTCCTCCCCAGCCCCAGGAACCACTATTTTATTTTCTGTCCCAATGAGTCTGTCTATTCCAGAGCTTGCCTATGAATGAAATTATATATGGCTTATGTCTCACTTCTTTCACTTAGCATAGAATATTTTTAAAATTCATGCACCTGTAGTAGATACAGGCATCTGTGTGTGTGTGTGTGTGTGTGTGTGTGTGTGTGTGTTTATGCATGCTTCCATGTGGGTGGAGCCAGAGGTCAGAGGTTGACATCAGGTGTTTTCATCGATCACTCTCCACTTTATTTACTGAGGCAGGGTCTCTCGCTGGACTTGGAGCTTGAAGATTTGCTGTCTAGTTACCCAGCTTGCCCCAGGGATCTTATTGCCTTCCAAGTGCTGGGGGTGAGACTGCCATGCCCGTCTGGTTTTTATGTGGGTGCTGAGAATCTGAAATCCAGCCCTGATGCTTGTACAGCAAGGGCTCAATCCCCTGAGCCATCTTCCCAACACCCCTCTTCTTTTTCCACTGCCAAATAAATTTTATTGTGCAGATATTTCATATTTTGTTTATCTGTTCTTTGGCTGATGGGCACTTAGGTTGTTTCCATATTTTGGCTATTATAAATTCTGCTGCAACGAACATTTGTGTGCAAATTTTATGTAGACATTTGTTAGCACTTCTCTTGGGTAAATGCCCTAGAAGTGGAACAACTGAGTTATGTGAAAAATACTTAAATATCTAAGTGAAGTAGAGTTTCTGGAAGATCATTACTGGAAACTGGAAATTCTCTTAAGCACAGATATAAGGTAGTATAAGAAAGTAAATACTACACAGTCTAAGAAGTGACCGTTGCACATTCCCACATGTATGCATTTCAATAGAAAGGGAAATTCTAATTTTCCAAGACCAGCTAGTCAGTGATTTACTACATCAAAGTTCCCTAGAAACAGCACTGTGGAATTATTTTCTCAGGGCTCATTTCTTCAGACTGGAACAGCAATAATTATGCAGAGAAGCTGTAAACAAATATGCAGAGCCAAGCAGGAACAAAAATGGTCCTCCGGCTCACCAGGTAGAAACACAATGAGCAGCTTGGCATGATGGGCTGAGAAGCTGTCGCTTTCATCTTGATGCCACAGATGGTAGAAGAATGATAACTTTCTGCCATTTCGCTGCGAGCTCCGCCTGGTACAGCACAGATTGTTTCTCCTTGGGCTCATTCTCTAGGATATGTATGTACTTGCATAAAAATGGATGCTTATAGAATACAGATGCCCAGGAAAGGGCCTTCATCTGCCAGGATTTAAAATCACCCCCAAGGTGGACTGCAGAGGTGGATTCAGAACCTGGACTTTCCTTCTATAGACATGCAAGATGAGGGCGGGAAAACACAGCTGTCAACTGGCAAGCAGTTTCTGGCAAGGTTTGCTGCATGCAAATAACAAACGCTGTGCAAACTGAGGCAAGGGGGCTGGTAGCTACAGGCAGCAACCTGATTTATGACTCCCTGTATTGTCTACTTATCTACCAAACACTTCCTTCTGCACTTTTGACAACTCCTCCTTCTCAAGTCTCTTTCGAATTATCACCTGCCCTGTGAAAATTTCCTTTACTGCTCTCTATCCTCAGTGTTCCTGTGAACTCTGGGTCCAGCAAAGGACCTTGTTCCCAGGCATTACAACTGTGCCTCTGGCTCCTTTTTCTGTGTGAATTTATCTTATTATTACATTTATTTAGTGTGGTATAGTATATTGTGTGTGTGAGTGTGTGTGTGTGTGTGTGTGTGTGTGTGTGTGTATACCTATTACTATGGCATGCACATGCACAAGGGGGCCCCGGGGATTACACTCAAGTTGTCAGGCTTGGCAGCAGATGCCTTACTTGTCGAGCAATCTTGTCGCCCCATTGTGTGCATCCATCTTGAGGAGATCTGTGTCAAACCAGAACAGGATCTGGCCCATTTTGTGAGTCAGTGCTCCCATTCTTGATAGCTGAATGGACTGAGGGAATCTGTTTAAATTGTCCAAATTTTCACAATGGATACCAAAAAATGTTAACAGAATAATTTCAAATGCAAATCAGGTCCAATTAAGATTCTTTTCTTCCCAAGGAATTTTTCCCTCCTTAAAAGACCTGGCCAGGCATGGTTGTACACACCTTTAATCCCAGCACTCAGGAGGCAGAGGCAGGCAGATCTCTGTGAGTTCAAGGTCAGCCTGGTCTACATAGTGAGTTCCAGGCCAGCTGGGGCTACAGGGAAACCTTGTATCAAAAAATAAACAACAACAAAACAACCTGGATCATCATCACCCATCTGGAGATGAGAAGTGACGAACAGGCTGCTTTTCCATCTTTACCACCCGAGTATGTACTCGCATAAAAATATCTGTATCAAATACAGATGCTCAGGAAAGGGTCTTCAGCCAGGAGATAAAATCATTCCAAGGTAGAACCCAGAGGTCAATTACGAACTGGGCTTTTGGGGAGGGGGTATAAAGATGAATAAGATGTTTTGGATGAAATACACAAAAATTCAATAAGAAATTAAAAAAAAAAAAGAGAGAACCAGGCTTTCCTTTTGCAGACATTCAAGATGTGACCAAGCCACTTAACAAATCAAGAGGTATCAAATCTCTGATTTTTTTCACATATTTCTGAAGTTATTCTGCACTGAAGTAAGTTTGAATATTCCTGTTTATACTAAAGCTCTTGGGGGTTTGCCTTGGGAGAAAAAAATAAACATCATTTGTCGGACAATATAATCTTTGTGAATTTCCCCAAGGAAGAAGTTTAGCAGGTAACAGTAACCAGAAGGTATATGACTTACTCAGGTAGGCAGCATACAAAATTTGAACAGACAAGACATACTTAACTTACTTACCTACTTAACTGTTACAGCTTGAATGTGAACTGCCTCCCACAGGCTCACACGATTGACATTGGGTCTACAGCTTGGGGTGCTGTTTTGGGAGGTTGTGAAACCTTTAAGAGGAAGGGCCTAGCTAGAGAAATTGAGTCTCTGGAGGACAGGCCTTATGGGGACAGCCTCACCTGGGTCTAGCAGACCTGTTTTCTAGCTAGCACCATGTAACAAGTATCTGCAGCATGTTCCTACCAACATAGTGACGCCAGCTGCTAAGCCTTCCCTGCCACAGTGGACTGCATCCTCTCAAACCATGAATCAAAATAAATCCTTCTTCCCTAAGGTTCCCCCCCTCCCCCCAGCTATTCTGTCATAGTAAGAAGAAAAGTAACTAATACATTGATTTATGAAAATCTAGTTTGGGCTCTAAAAGTGGCAAAACTATTGACTTTAGGATGATCAGCTTTAGGAAAATTCAGTTTACTATTGCCCCATTCTAAGCTTTTCCCATTAAAATTTTAAGGAGTATAAACTAGAATTTATTGCTTTTTAGTATTTTAGGATTTTTTTAAAAAAAGATTTAAATTAAAAAATTTTTATATTTGTGAGTGTTTGTCTGCATGTATGCAAGTGCACTACATGGGGGCTTGGTGCCTGTGGAGGCCAGAGGAGGGGGTTGGATCTCCTGGAACTGGGAACTGGAGTTATAGGTGGTTGCAAGCTGCCACGTGGGTGCTGAAAACAAAACCCAGATCCTCTGCAAGAGCAGCATAGTCTTAACTGCTGAACCATCTCTCGAGCTCCAAGAGTTTTAAGAGTTTTACCCATATTCAGGAATCTATGCTTCTCAGTTATTTTTGAATGATCAGCTAGCTCTTCTAATCTTCTGCCAGCTCTCCTTGCTAAATGAGTTCCTCTAATTTTTTCCCCTATAGAGCACATCTACCTTTACAAAATTCTTCTTAACTTCTTAACTTTTGTTACTTGTTTCACAAATCTAACTACATCAAAATACCTTAAATAGTTTTGTGTTAATACCCACTGACAGTGTAACTAGCTATATACACAGAGATACACATAATCCTTGATGCAGCCATTTAAAACCCTGTCATTTAGAAGGACTAGCCAATCATGCCTTCACTACACTTTTGAAGCTATAGTTCTGAAACAGAGTCACAAAAACAAACCCAAAAATCTCCATACATATACCATCACATTTGACTAGATGAATGCTGTAACAGGTCATTCGACAGGGCAAGCTGTGAGAAAATTATCTCTACACTGATTACATTACATGCAAGTCCTCTCCTGCCGGCAGCCAGGTTGAGTGAGCCATTTCTTTATGGACAAATAAGGCTAGAATAAACAACACAGGCAGCATTTAAAACAAGGTGTCAATCACTAGGCACCTGTGTCTGTTTCTCTTCCTAATCCCACTCCTTTATCCACACCAAAACTGCTATTTCTGTTTCTCTATCTTCAGTTTCCTCCTCAAAATATCATATTCATTCTCAACACGGCTTCAGGGAGCTACTACCAATTAACTACAGTTTACTTTATTATCCTTGATTTAGGGGAAAACACATAAATTATGCATAAAGTGTTTTTAAAGCACAGCCTGCCTCCTTCAATCTAGCCATTTATCACTGAGGAACACAATGAGGTCCTCTTGACTTTCAGGTGTGAATGAATGGGAGATGAAGGTTCTTCCTGGCTTTGCACAGTTCCCCTAAAATTATCAGTTGATTATAGATGATGATGATAGGAGAAGTCCAGTCCGATGGACACATGCTAGGGGAGGAGCAAGAGTGATCTTATTCCCAGGAGAAACACTGAAGACTTGTGCAAGGATCCAAGGAATGAATGAATACCAAGAAATCAAGAAATAGAAAAGCATTTTTAGCTCAGGAGAGTGTAATACAAATTTAGTTCGAGAACTATGTCAAAAAGAAATCAAGTACATCTGTAAATATATTATTTTTGCCATTTCAGGACATTGGAGCTTTTCATTTGAACCTCTGTCTGTTTAAGTAATAGGAAAATCAGGAATGGGGGCGAGATTGCTGGGCAACAAAACCTGGACTGCCTTACGGAACTCTTTCCCTTTTAGTTTAAACTGGTTTTCCATTTCTTCCAAAGTGTCACTTCTCAAAGAGAATAGATTCTATACATATGTATTACAGCTTAGAAGTATTTTCAGATATCAAACCTAAGAGAGAAGCAATACCAACTCATGTGAGCTTTTTCACATTAACTGGGAAGGGTCAAACTATTTATGGTGCTTTATCTGTCAACAATTTGGAGGTGCTCCAGCATGTGCCCGGCACTGTGGGACAAGGAGGCAGACATAGCTTGGGTCCTCACCTAGCTTAGCAACAGGAAAGGAAGCTGTCAGAGCTCTCCTCCCTTCAGGCTTACACAACAGCTCCAACTGACAGTGTTCCAAAGTTTTGGACAGAAAGGAAATAAAACAGATACACTCCATTTTGTAGATGGGATTTGGGACAGACTAGGAAAAGAATTTCCTGAACCACGGAAAGAGTGGTGAGTTAGACCCCAACTCCTGACTCTCACCCTTGTATTATCTTCTGTCATTGGCATGGGCTCTATTTTCAGCTTTATTCTAGTCTACAAGAATGTTAAATTTATGGATATTGGGCTGGAGGTGTAGCTCAGTAGCAGAGCACAAGCTCAGCAAATGTGAAGTCATAGGCTCAGTCCTTAGCCGCCCCTTTGTCCTCAAACAAAACAAAAACAAAAACAAAACAAAACAAAACAAAAAACACAAGTTGGGCCTGGAGAGAGGGCTCAGCAGCTAAGAACACTGGCTGCTCTCCCAGAGGACCCAAGTTTGGTACCCAGAACCTACTTGAAAGACTAACAATTGTTTTAAGGGATTGGATGCCCTCTTCTGGCCTTCATGGGTTTGCATACACAGTATACTTACATACATATAGGCAAACACTCATACACGTTAAAAAAAATACAAGATTTGATTTCCCACTATAATCTGGACTGTGATTTCAGTGGATCCATTTATAGTATTTCTTGGCTCCAGCCGGAACTGTTCCTTTCCCTTTTTCCTGAGACAGGACTTTATTATGTGGCCTAAGCTGACCTCAAATTCACAGTTCTCATGGCCCAACCTCCCCAGAGCTGGGACTGCTTCCATGCCTGGCAGAACTTTTATTTTCAAGGAAGCAAAACCACCAGAAATGGTGATGTACGCTTTTAATCCCAGCACTCAGGCAAACCTTTGTGAGATGGAGACTAGCCTCATCTACATAGCAAGTTCTGGGCTAGCTGAGGCTATAGGGAGACCTAGTCTCAAAAACACACAAAAAAATAGCACCTATGTAAAAACTTTGGATTAAGCTGGGGTGGTGGTACTGCCTTTAATTAATTGGGAGGCAGAGGTAGGCAAATCTCTGTGAGTTGCAGGTCAGCCTGCTCTACATAGCAAGTTCCAGGTCAGCCACAGTTATATAATGAGATCCAGTCTAAAAATTTTAAAGGAACAAAACAAAAAATACAAATAAAATCAATTTCCGATAAAAACAGTGATATGTCACTCACGCTCGCAACAGCATTATTTACAATAACCAAAAAGAAAATGTTATCCAAGTGTCCACTGATGAATTAACAATCCATTTGTGGAAGTGTAGTATATACATACAATGGAATTTCATTACACATCAAAAAGGAACTTAAATCGTGTGCTGGTTATTTTTTGTCAACTTGACACAAGCTAGTGTCACCTGAGAAAGACCCCCAACTGATGAATTTCCTCCATTAGCTTTGGCCTGTGGTTATGTCTGTGGGGCATTAATTAATTGCTGATTGATGTAGGAGGGCCCAGCCCCCTGTGGGTGATACTAACCCCGGGCAGGTGGGTCTGGGCAATATAAGAGGGGTATTTGAGCAGGCCAGGGAAAGTCAGCTAGTAAGCAGCATTCCTCCACGGACTCTGCTTCAGCTCCTGCTTCCAGGTTCCTACTTTGAGTTCCTGCCTTGGCTTCGCTCAGTGGTGGACTGTGACCTCGGAGTTGTAATCAAAAACCCTAAATTGTTTTTGGTTGTGGCGTTTTATCACAGCACCAGAAACAACTAGGGCAAACTATGTGAGATAAACTCATACACAAAAAGAAAAAAATATTGTACAATTCCACTTGCATGAGGTATTCAGGAACACACAGAAGCAGAACACAGACTTCCGCTTGCCAAAGTCTAGGGGTAAGAGGATACAGCCAGCTTTTTTTAAACATTAAAAGTTTCAGCTTTACAAGGTGAAAAAGTTCTGGAGATTAGTTACACAGCAATGTAAAAACACTTGACATCATTGAACTGTAAAAATTGTTAAGATGATAATTTTTTTATTTTGCCACATTTTTTAAAAATCAAAAAGAAAATCTGTCACTTACCTCATTGTGCTATTAATTTTTCACAAAAACATTCCTTCTGACTTCAGAACTTGGTAGGAATAGGCTCTCGACACTGTTAAGAGAAACCAAAGAATTTTCTGTGATGCTTTTTTCAGCCAGCAGTATGTTTAAAAAACTCTTAGTGCCATTGTCCAAGTTACTTTTAAATTTAAATTAAATTAAAATTGCTAGTCTGTGTTCTAAAAGTTACATTTAGGTAATGAGGTAGGTAATGGTTTCCTGTTGGTGGATGCCAACACCATGATACTTTTTATATCTCTTCTGAGGATCCAGAAGCAGAATAAATGGAACGACCCCAGCTATCTAATGAAACCAGAGCATACAGGTCGTGAAGTGACGCTTACGACCATGTATGCTGTTTGCATTGCGATTCAATTCCTAGACTTAATATGCACCTATACTCTTAGTCACTATTACAATTTCTTTTTCGTCAGCAGTTCACAGGACATTCAGTCTGAAGCATCTAATCAGCCATGGGTCTAAAACAGGGTTGCAGATAAATGCCACTGTGGATTACTGCGGATGACAGATGGCATCCTTCTCATTCTTGCTGACTGTTGCTGGAAAGGACCTGGAACGAGACCAGAGAGGCGTGCAATTCTATCCCTTAATTCCCTCTTGCTTTCATTTCTCAGTCTTCAACCACATGTCTAAACAACCTAGATATTTTCCCCCATATAGTATGCACAGTTAATAAAATTTGACTAACCGATGACATAAACAAAGCTGTAAATGTTTGCAATAGAAATATATTTATTAATTTAAGAAAGCTCATGACTAATTATTTGTAACCTTACAAAATCTTGTAACACATGAAGAAGTGAATAATGTTGACTGGAGGCTTCTCAGATACCTCATCTCACTGGGGAATTACAAAATACTGACTACCAAAATAGAGCTGAGGAATCTTTTTTTAAATTTTATTTTCCAAAATAGTCTTTTATGACAAAATTATTGCAGGAGTAAAGGGAATAGGTTGGCATCTGGAGACTCACTGAGTGAGAGGCTCCTGTTCACAGCCACAAGTCCATCTGTTGTGTACAACTGAAACATCACACAGTTCTAAAACACCTGACTGATCTTTCTTTACCTCCATCTCTTCTTCATATCAACTTCTCTTCATAAAATTCTTCCAGGAAAGGAGCTTTGATTTGTCTGGATTTATAGTCCCACTGCCCAATACAGAGCCTCATAGATACTTGTTAAATGATGACTGAATGAAGACTCAAACTTGGACGTGACAATATACATAGGGTAACATGTATGGGACAAATACTACTTCAAGATGGGAAAAGAGGTGAGCATAGTGGAAGATTTTCTACCCCCAGAACTTTTCCTGATTTCTATTGTGTCCTTCTAGACTTATATTGCAAACAAACATGCCTTTAGCATTGAATTTGGCCACTATGCTGGTCAGGACTTAAGGATGTGAAACCGCTATTTGTGAACAGAGAAAGCCCCCAGGAGAAGATCTATTCTGGGGGCGGAGAAAGGGGGACAAACCTGGGAGTCTCTGGGAACTGATATAGCTAAAATTAAACTTCAATTTCTCTAATGTATTTCAAAACTATTCAATAACAGGCAATGTGCCTAAACCAGCTAAGTAATTTCTGATTTACAGCAGTACATGATACAATACAGAATTTACTTTCAAAGGTAGAATATAAATCACTTAGGCTCAAACTACAGCTGACCTTGAAATCAGTTGCTAAAATTTGAGTATTTCTATGTAACCCCCATCATGATATTGAAAGAAAGCTGTTTTAGAGGGAAAAAAAATCAACTGCAATGGAAATATTTACCCTTAAACTACCTAATCGGCACCCAATTAAAGCTTCCCCAGTCAGCAATGCAGTAGGGTAAAATTCAGACTACTGCAAAAATAAAAGCTTCCTTTCAAATGGTAAACGCTGCTAACTGAAAATATTTGCTTAATAAAATAAAAATAATGAAATACAACCGAAGAAAGGCAACAATAAAAAAATGTTCTTCTGGGAACTTAATTTGTGGAATCTAATCGTTCCTATCAGCAGTTTTTAAAAGACGAACATTAAAAAAAATTACATATGTTTTCAAAAATCAAATTATCTAATAAAACCCTCCTACACCCAAAGTTTCAAGAAGGAGGGTAAAACATACATAGATCCTCAATGCAATAAGAATAATAATCAATGAAAGCGCATTTTACCACCGCCTCACCTCGAGTGCAGAAGATTGCAGTGGGACCAGCGGGTTTAGCTTGCAGCTTGGTTAGCATAAAACGGAAGGGGAGTTTCGTTGGCTCACCCCTTTTTTTTTTTCCCTCTCTCTCTCTCTCTCTCTCTCTCTCTCTCTCTCTCTCTCTCTCTCTCTCTCTCTCTCTGTCTTTCCTAAACCCGGCAAGCGAGCTTCTGCCCAGTTTTGCTCCTCTACGGATAATCCGGAAAACCTGCCGCCTGCAAAGTGAGCGCCTGGAGCGGGGGACAGTCCCCAGGTGGCCTCCTCTCCCTCCCTTTCGGTTGACGCTCCACTTCCTGTTGGCTAAAAAGGCATTCCCGAGAAGCTCGGTTTTGTAGTTTCCAGCCCACCTCCGAAAACCAGTCCAGCATTTCTCCCGTTGCTTCTCCTAGGTAACAACTTTTAATCATCCACGTGACCGGCCTTGTATATGCAACACTCCCCCCCCCCACCAAAAAAGAGATGCTTAAAGGAGTGTGTCCCTCCTCCAGGCTCGTCCGCAGCGTCCTCACCCTGGTGTCCCACTCGGTCGACTTTTGCCTGCACTTCCCAGAAATGGACCAGATGCCACGGCTGCCCATGGGTGACCTGGAGGCCAGAGGGGCTGCAGCTGTTAGAGACTGCGGGGGAGGCAATGCAAAAAGTCTCAATGGCTCTATTCCTAAAGAACTTCTTTTAAATACCTTTAAGTGTCTCTTTTGCAAGGCACTCAACGATCGTCTCCCGCGTTTCCTCGGGTGCGGTAGACACCCTCACCATAGACCCGCAACGCCATCCTTGCACATCCTGCGCAGTGGCGGCGCAGCACGTGGCTGCCTGGGTCCTTCAGCACTGATGCCTAAGGCTCCCCAGGGATGTCAGGTCCTTAGGGGGTTAATGGAGAAGGGGCAGGCGCGGGCTGCACTGCATCCGAACGTCCGGGAACGTTGGTGGTGGGCCACCCGGGTGGGTGACAACGGGCCCTCAACCACCCAGCCGGTCCCGTCTACAGGTCGCCAGCTCAGATTTCCTCCCCAGTCCAGATGACAGGACCCCAGCTCAGCCGGAAACCCGGCTGGGCGCCCCTGCTTTCCGCAGCCCTGCACGGCCCCGCCTCCTCCAGCAGCAAGCCCCGCCTCTCCAAAAAGCCCCGCCCCCGGACCCGCCCCCTGCTTTCCCGTCCCAGGACGCGTTGCGCGGCCCGGGCCGGAAGTCCTCGGGTTCCCGGGTGTGCATCCGTATCTCTGTGTGTCTGTCTGGCGGCGGTGCGCGGCCGCAGTCAAGCGACTGGGGGGGGGGGGGCCGCATTTGGGGGGACCACTGTCGCCACCCCACCGAGTCACATCTAGAGGAAAGGAGGCCCGGCCCTTCGCCGGGCGGAGAAGATGTTACCCCTGTCCATCAAGGATGATGAATACAAACCACCCAAGTTTAATCTGTTCGGCAAGATCTCGGGCTGGTTTAGGTGCGGAGTCTGTTTGCTGGGAGGGGGTGTCCGGAAGCAGGAGACAAAGCCGGGTCCTAAGGATGGCCTGAGGTCGGGGGTGGGAACATCACCCTCCAGCTGTGGAGGAAGGAGCATATGGACTGGGCAGGTCTTGAAAGGGGGGACCCTACTTGGGCTCCCGACCTCCCCTTGACTACTGCCTCTTTCACTGTCTTGTCCAGGTCCATACTGTCGGACAAGACGTCCCGGAACCTGTTTTTCTTCCTGTGCCTGAATCTCTCTTTCGCTTTTGTGGAACTACTCTACGGCATCTGGAGCAACTGGTAACCACGGGGGAAAATGGTTGGGGCGGAAGCAGAGGGTGAGGGAGACCAGCCACTATTTGCTTAGTGCCACGTAGCTCCACACCGGGAGATCAGGTCTTACCTTTGCCACCACCTCTCCTCCTGAGTTGCTTTCGCATACCAGCACCAACGCAGCCAAGGCTGCGTTTCTAAGATCCAGGGCCTATAAGGGACAGGCTCTTTGATTTCCTGCAACTGCATCTGACAGGTCTGACAAGCCCCACTCCTCATTTTTTTTGGCAGTGAGTCTCCTCCCCAAGTGTTTGCCTTAGTTTTGCCTAAACGAAATTGGGAGGAACCTGTGTGGGAGTGGCATTTTGGATTTCACCCTTAAGGTTCTGAGAGGGATATCTGAGCGTCTGTGTTCAGTTTTTTTTGTCTTTGAATGGCCTTTGAAGAGGTTTATGAAGAATGTCTGGCAAAGTATATGTCATTCTCTTTTCTCTGATCCCGAAACTGTCTCATGATTTCCCTGTGGTCGTGACTTCAGTAAAAGAAAATCTGATGGAGTTTTCTGAAAGTCCTTCTTGAGTTGATGGCTTCGTGTATCACCTTTGGGTTTTGGGAAACTGTTTTGACTAGAGGAGCATCGACTGTAACTAAGGAAATGACTGTTCAAGTGTTTGCTGTGGAATAACAAGGCCTTGTGAAATAGTAAGATCAGCACACTTCCCATGTCTACTAACTCAATCTTTAGGTCTTGCACCCTTTCAAATAATCTGCATATGAGGAGCTGGAGAGATGACTCAGAGGTTAAGAGCATTTGCTGCTTTTCCAGAGGATGTGGGTTCAGATTGCAGAACCTATATCAGGCTGCCTGTAACTCCAGCTCCTGGGGATATGACACCTCCTTCTGCCCCCCTCCAGCACCTGCACACATGTAACCCACACCACACACACACACACACACACACACACACACACACACACACGAATTTTAAAAAAATTTAAAATAATCTGATAAAAGGACAGAATATTCTACAATTTTTCAGGGTATTCTTAGGTTCCCTGAAATAGATCTAAGAACTATTATCTGAGATTATTCTGTGCCACTTATGGTTAATTTTTGTTACTTATATTAAATTAACTTAGTGTCTGTCCCATTTTCAGAGGAAAAAAAGACAGTAGTCTTTGATCTTTAGCTCCATTGAGTTTGAACAAAAGTGATAGTTCACCAGGTTTTATGACTTCTGATTTGAAAAGTGGGCTTTTCAATTCAGTTGCCAATTCTATTTTATCAAAAGCACTCAATAAGGTTATAATGATTACTGGTTTTGTTATTACTTGGGGGTGCAAAAGGCCTATTGACACAATTAAATCTCGATATACTTGATAACCAAATTGAATCCTCTGAGAATTGTGTGTGCATAGGCAGGATATCCCATTAGATTTTTTAATCCTATAAATTAATACGCTTCACTGTATTACATATGTTGAAAGCATGATAGTTTTAACTTGTATATTATACTTTAATCATGAATATATGCTATTGATAATATGTTTGACATTTTCCTCTTCCTAAATTGTGTGTAATTTAGGCATATATGCTGCTTGTGCCATGACTGAATTTTAGTTTATATATTCACACTTTGATTTAGTTATTCTGGCCTCCCGTTGACATAAATCACTTTGTGAAATACCCCGTTCAACAGATTCATATCCCATGAAATATTTGTCACCTGTTTCGTGGAAAGTTAGGCATATAGTAACCTTTTTGATCTGTAGAGATCAATTAAATCTGCAGATAAAGAGCTGAATAACAGAAACTGTTATTGTCCAAGTCATTTGTCAGTATATGTCATCGCATAAGGAAAGTATTGGTGGTTTATGACTTGTTCGTCTGCCCTTAGGTGATTTCTTCTTCTGCTTTTGGGTGTCCTTAAGTGACGTTTCTTCTGTACTCTTCAGGTTTATTCTCTTGGGTTGTTAGTCCTTCAGACTTGAAATGCAGCTCTATTGGCTGTCATACTGAGACCATTTAGCAGGCCATTTATCGTTTTTGCTTATAAGTGTTAATGCCCCTATCTACAATCACTTGTTCCCCAATATTAATTTTTGTCAGTGGATATGAAATATAAATCACTTAGTGTTTGGACAGATTTAGAAATTTGTTAGAGCTTGGAGTATGACTCAGTGATTGAGTTCTTGCCTACCATGTGCTAGGCCCTGGATTCAATCTCCATCACACACATAGCCTATAATTTCAGTACTTGGGAGGTGAAAGAGCAGAAGTTCAAGATCATCCTCAACTACATAATGAGCTCAAGGCAAGCCTGGGCTACAAGAGACCCAGACTCAAAAACCTCTTTTACTTAGGCCTTTTCATAATCTGACTTCCTCTGTTATGTAGACAACAAAATTTTCAGGTTTTTTTTTTTTTTTGATTGATTGATCAGTAATTTATGTGGTTGGAATATCTCTGTGCTTATTCCTCATCAAAACCCACTTGGTCTTAGTCATTTCTATGTTCAACCTTATTCTAAAATAAGTTTTGGGGCTGGAGAGATGACTCAGTAGTTAAGAGCACTCACTGCTTTTGCAGAGGACTCAGGTTTGGTTCCCAGTACCCACATGGTGGTTAACAACCATTCGAAACTCCAGTTGCAGGTGATCTGATGCCCTCTTTTGACCTCCATGAGCATTGCATGACATGAATACACTTTACATACATGTGGGCAATACACTCATACACAAGAAAAAGTAAAAATAATAAAATATTTTCAAAATGAAACTGTTTCAAGCTGTGGAACATCAAAGAGCAAGATGTTGTTTTTCCCTTCCTAGGGGATTAAAACATGGATAAAACACTCTCTTCACAAAGGTTCTAAGAAATATTTGATGGGGTTGCAACAAATATTAAGTTGTTCTGGTTTTATTTTTAGGGCCTTCCTTCTAATGGAAGAGCTCAGTTACAGGTGGTCTATGTATTTGATGGTGGAAAGGTTCTTCAGTGGAAGTGCCAAGCTGCTAAGCTCTCTGATTTTCCCATTGACTTTTTTTGGTCTTTTTGAGATACTGTCTCCCTGTAGCCCTAGCTGACCTGGAACTCACTATATAGACCAGGCTGGCCTTGAACTCACAGATCTACCAGCCTCTGCCTCCCAAGTGCTGGACTTAAAGGCATGGGACACCATGCCTGACATAGAATGTTAGCTTTATTTAAAACTTAGTTCATGTGCCACGGGTTAAGGTATCTTATTCAGGCATCTTGGTATGTATTCAGAGTAGTGGCTTGATACATATTTGCTGAATGAAAGAATGAGAGTGAATGAATGTACAGAATTAATCTGTCTGTGTGAAGCAGGCTAACTGCCCCTTGTCGGTAAATGAAGACAAAGATCAAAAAATAAGCATGAATCTCCCTTTTTCTTTTGTTCTTAGAAGTTAAGAGAAAAGTGGTAGGAATACTATGTGGTTTTTATTAGAATGTTTTTTCTAGTATTTTATGCTTCAGTCTCTTATTGTTGAGTGATTGCATAATCTCAAGATATATATGCCCATGGTTTTGTATTGCAAGGATAAGTTATAGAAAACAAGCATACAATTGTTTAAACAGACAGGACTTTATTCCCAAGATGGCTGGTAGAGTTCCAGTTCTCCCTTGCATCAGCCTGTCTCAAGTGAAGAGAGAGACAAAGAGTGTGCACTTTGTCTTTTAAGACTTATCTGGGTGCTAACACATAACTCTCACTAAAACTTTATCACACTTCTAGGTCATGCCTAGAGGCCACTGTGGTTTATTCTGCTCAACCATGTAGAGGCATACAAGTCCAGGATTCTTTTCTAAGAATGGGAATATGTGATAGCATAGGTTTAGGAAGTAGAACCGAGAAAGAGCTAAACTAACTTAACACAGTGAATGGAAGCACAGGGCTTTCACTCTTCCCATAGTGACTGCAGGTCCTATGGCACCTATCATCTAAGTGTTTTGGTGCTCCCCACCATGAGCTTTTTCCTAGTATATTGGTATACTTTGCTTTATTTGTTTTTTAATACTCTTTTGCCTTAAATTTACTTCATCATCCATTTAAAAAACTTAATTTCTGTTTATTTAGCACAGTTGTTGGAAACAGTTTTTCCTTAGAGAAGAAACTCAGGTAAAGAAAGTTTTTGTATTGATAAATAGTTGTTCAAGAAATGTTTAAGGAAGTAAGTTCATTTTTTATTTGGTCCTTTTTTTTGAGACAGGTTGGTTGTCTGCAAGAGTAGCAAGTGCTCTTAACCACAAAATCATCTGTCTTGCCCCCAGAAAACTTTTTGTCACAGAAAATGTTACCATATATAAAAATAATGGACTGGACCTTATGCGTTCATCACTCAGCTTTAACATTTGTTCATCACGTGGCCTGTTTCATTTCTTCTGTCATCCCTCTCCCACTGTTGGGTTGATTTAAGCAGGTAACATCGTTTTTCCACAACTGCTTAGGGCTGATTTCTTTAAAAGATAAGAATCATCCCCCTGATCCTGCTTTTTTTTTTAAATCATAAAGCTAAAACCATCCATAAGAATCCATAATAAAAAAATTATCTGTAGCTGGGTGTGATGGCACACAGCTTTAGTACCAGTACTTGGGAGGCAGAGGCAGGTACCTGTGAGATGTGAGATGGAGGGCAGCCTCATCTACATACTGAGTTCCAGGTCAGCTAGGGCCTCTTAGTGGGACCCTGTCTCAACAAAGAAAAAAAAAATTATAAAACATATTAATTCCTTAATTTCAATTACCCTGTTCACATGTTCTTCATTGTCTTATAAGTTCTTTTTACTTTTTATTTTACAGATACAAATCCTAGTAAGATCCATACATAGTATCTTACATCTCTTTTAATTGATACTTTCCTTTTTTTTTTTTTTTCGGTCCTTTTGAGGCAGGGTTTCCCTGTTTCTCACTATGCAGACCAGACTGACCTTGAACTCACAGAGATCTGCCTGCCTCTGCCTCCCAAGTGCTGGGATCAAAGGCATGCGCCACCACACCTGGCTATTTGTGCTGTAAGTAGGCATCAAATGTAATCTTTCTTTCTTGTTTTATTTTAAAGGCCAGTTATATCCTTGCTATTTAGCCTAGCTGGGCCTTAAACTCTACTGTTGGGTTGCCACCACTCCCAGTGTTAAATAAAATCCTTATCAAAAGTCCTTCCCTCCCTCCTTCCCTCCTTCCCTTCCTTTTGTTTTTCGCTCGTTGGAGACAGGGTCTCACATTGTAGCACAGGATATCCTAGTACTCATTAGGTAGCTCAGGCTGGACTCAAACTCATGACATTATTTCTCCTTTAGATTCCTGAATGCTGGGATTACAGGCTTGCCACCATGCGTGATTCAGATGTTTATTTTGCCATATGTTCTGTTTTGCTTAAATGCTCATATTTCTCCTTTTTACCACAGGAAGTCTCCCTCCTTAAAATATCTTTAGAAAGTAGTCGCTTAAAAATGTTTTTCAGCTAGTAGTGTCACACACCTTTAATCCCAGCACTCAGGAGGCAGAGGCAGGCACATATCTGAAATCAAGGCTGTCCTGGTCTACATATTGAGTTCCAGGCCATCTGGGGCTGCATGGAGACTATCTCAAAAAAAAAAAAAAAAAAAAAAAAAACTCAAAAAAAAAAAAAAAAAAGTATTAGTATTTAAAGAGAACCCTAAAAACAAGAATTGAAAGTATAGCTACTATCTTTTCTTTATCACAACTTACTTAATGTGGCAATTTTATAATCTTAGATAATATCTGCGTTTAGTCATTCATTTTTGTTTTATTTTAAAAATATTTTATTATTTTTATTTTATGTGTATGAGTGTATTGCCTGCATGTATAAGTGCACCTGCGTTGTGTAATGCCCACGGAGCTTAGAAGAGGGTATTGGATTCCTTTGAGTAATGGACGGTTGCTAGCTGCCCTGTGGATGCTGGGAACCAAACCTGGATCCTCTGCAAGAGCAGCCAGTGTTCTTAACCACTAAACCATCTTTCTAGCCCCCTTTTATTTTTTCAAAAAATTTAGTTACATTTTATTTGTTCATTGTGTGTGTGTGTGTGTGTGTGTGTGTGTGTGTGTGTGTATGTGTGTGTGTGTATCTGTCTGTCCTTGGAGTATACACATGTGGGGCTCAGAGGACAACCTGTGGGAGTTGGTGCTGTCCTTCCACCTTGTGAGTCTTGGAGATTGAACTCAGTTGTCAGGCCTGGTGGCAATTGCCTTTACTTACTGAGCCATCTCACTCACCCCTACTATTATGTTTTAAAGAAATTTATGCTATACAGTATAAATGGTAATTTGTAATCAGTAACATTTGGTAATACTGAAGATGAACAATAAAATTCACATTTTTCACAGCAGTGTTTTTACAGAGAATTAGAAATAGTTTTTCACATGAATTTATCTACTTGTTTATAGCAAGTAATTTTCACATTGTGATACTAGGTATAGGGGAAAGATTTCATATCACTCTGCTTTAAGAGAACACGATGTTCTTCCATCTCAGAAGAGGAAGTTTTTCAGGTAGGATCACATTTTAGTAAATACTAAATATTGGCCTGGGGATATAATGTGGTGGTAGAGTGCTTGTCAGACGTGAGGGCGGCACTGGGCCTGATCTTCAGTACTACAAAATAATTAAATACTTTTATGGAAAGTAATTTAAAATTTAAATAAAATTTAAATTTAAATTGATGCATATTAAGATTGTTATGCTACATCTAAACCTCTTTAAAAGGAACTTACTTGATTTTTGTAGTTTATAACAAAGATTTACTTTTTTGTTTTAAGGCAATATTTTGTATTCATTAAATGTATATAAAACAGAATTGCTGAAAAAATAGCTTGCTAGGATTTCTGTTAAATTACAGATGTATTGGTCTTCTATTAATGTGGTGGTTTATCTGTGGGCCTTAATTTTTTTTTTTTAATTTTTGTGATTTTCATACAACATAGTTTGATGGTATTTAGATCCCCTCTCCTATTTGTACTGCTACCTCCACTGCCCCCCCACCCAATTTAATATGTATAGGCCTGTTATATATGTAATATGGCCTATAGAGTCTGATTTGTGTCCCTAAAATGTCCTTCAGTGTGGGTCCATCTACTAGACTCACCAAGAGTCCCATCCCTGTAAGAAAGATACTTCCCCTTCTCAGCAGCCATCAGTTGCCAAAAGTTGTTTAGGTTGGGTTGGGATTTCTTACCCACTTCCCCATGTCTAGGCTGGGATTTTATCTGGTTTTGAGCCTTGTGCATACTGTCACCATTGCTGTGAGTTCATATGAGTAACTGACCAACTGTGTGGAAAACTGTTTCTTTGTGGTCATCCACCCCTTCTGGCTCTTATAGTCAGCCATTCCACCTTCTCTGATCCCTAAGCCTTGGGAGGCAGTGGTTTGAAACAGGTGTCCTATCCAGGGATACGCACTCTCTGGCCTCTTGTTCTCTGCACATTGGACAGTTGTGAGTTTGTGTGTTAATTGCCATCTGATACATAAGGAAACTTCTCTGGTAAGAGGTAAGAGATGCATTCATCCTATGTGTAGTGGTTGCACTGAAGATGTGTCAATTAGGTTTAAGCATCTCAGAGATGCTTATTTTCTATGTTTGATCAGTTTTGTAACTAATAGTCTCCATCTGTTGAAAAAAAAGCTTCTTTGATGAGGGGTGAAAGGTACATTTATCTGTAAATATGAGGATGCATTTTTAGAATAAAATAAAAAGTTATATTGGTCTAGACTGGGCTGTAAATTTTACTCCACTGGCCTGTGTTTATTCTTATGTCAATGCCACACTGTTTTGATGAGTGTAGCTCTGTTGCTTTTGAAGTTAGGAAATATGAGTTCTCCAGTTTTGTTCTTCTAGTATAGAACTTTTGCTTTCTTACAAAAATCTTAAGTACAGGTGTGTGTGTGTGTGTGTGTGTGAGTGTGTGTGTGTGTGTGTGTGTGTGTGTGAGAGAGAGAGAGAGAGAGAGAGAGAGAGAGAGAGAGAGAGAGAGAACATGTATGCAGGTGGCCCTGGAGGCCAGAAGAGAGTGTTGGATTCCCTAGAACTGGAGTTAGAGGCAGTTATCAGCTGCCTGATGTGAGTACTGTGAACCAAACTCTGGTCCTCTGCAAGACCACCAAATGCTCTTCACCACTGAGCCATCTCTGCAGCTCACATTGCTTTTTAAAATGTGAACTTTAAGATCAGCTTGTCATTGTCTCAAAAGAAGTTAGCTGGGATTTAATAAAGAATAAACTGAATCTGTGACTCATTTAGTGAAGTGCTGTCTTCTGACTTTGCTGAATGAGGCAGCACATAGAGTGAACTGAGAGTAATACGCAGATTAGCCTGTCCCTGTGCAAGGAGTGGTACAAATTCCCGAAGCTTTACATAGCTGCAGAATGAATGTTAAACAGTGTCCTCTTCTGGATGTGGGTTGAAGCTCAGTGGTAGAGCATGCTCTCTAGGTATCTCAAGTCCTAGGTTCAATCCTAAGCATTAAAAAAATTTTTTTGTCTTCTGATTAATAAACATGAAAGCCTTTTATTTATTTACATCATCTTTAATTTTTGAACAATATTTTATAGTTTTTCAGAGTGTATATTTTACAGTTTTTGGTTACATTATTTATTTAATTTTTCTTTTGAGTGCTATTTTAAATGGAAGTTTTTAAAATTTAATTGTTGCTCTTTGTCACTCTGTCGGAGTAAAGCTTATTTTGATATGTTGACTTTTTTTTAATCCTGCAAAATTAATCAGTTAATTTAGTAATTCAAACCTTTTTTTGGTATATTCCTTAGGATTTTCTATGTGTAAGGTAATGTCATATATAAATACATATAATTTTACTTCTCCCTTTCTAACCTGAGGGCCTTTGATTTCATTCCCTACTTAACTGCCCTATAAAATGGTACATAGAGCACAAGTAGGAAGGAGCATCATGGTTTTGTTCCTGATCTTTGGGGAAAACAGCCCGTTATGATTAATAACAATATCAGCTACAGATTTTCATAGCTGCCATACAAAGGGCTAAAGAAATTCCTATTCCAACTTTATTGGGTGTTTTATTTTTATCATCAGGGCTGCTGCATTTGGGAAATGCTTTTCATCTTCTGTTGAAATGATCGTGCACGCCTTTATACTGCTGTGGTTCATTACAATGACTAATTTCATTCATTAAACCATCCTTACATTGTTGGGTTAGATCCTATTTAATCAAGGTATGTATACTCTCAAAAAGTATATTACAGGGTTTGATTTACTAGTGTTTTGTTGAAGATTTTTGGATTCATGTTTACAAGACATTGGTCCATAGTTTCTTTGCTTGTGATGGTTCATCAGGTTTTAGTGCTAAGGTGATGCTGGTCTTATCCTTGGGGGCATTCTCTCATCTTCTGTGGAAGAATTTGTGAGAGATTGGTGTTAATTGTTCTTTTAAATGCTTGATAGAACTTACTTAGTGAAACCAGCAAGTGGCATTTTTTTCTTGGAAGGTTTTGTTGAAAGTTTTAAAGCAGCTAATTCTATCGTTTTTCTTACTAGAGGTCTATTTAGATTATCATTTTTCAGTCAGATTTGTGAGATTGGTGCTTCTAGGTGTTTGTCTATTTTAGCTGGTCTGTCGACATATAGTTCCTAATCTTATGATTCCTTTCAGTTCTTTAAAGTCATCCTGCCTTCCCTTCTTCATCTTGCTGCTTAGTGATATGAATGTTTCTTCGTTGTCTTTTTTTTTCTCCTTTGAGAAAAGGTGTCATTCTGTAGCCCAGACTGGCCTGGAGCTCCTTCTCAGCTACTGAGTGCTGGAATTACAGGCACATAACTGCTGGTTGAGTTTCTTCATCGATCAGTCAATGTAAATATTGCCAATTTCTGTAGTCTCTTCAAAAACCAACTTTTGGTTTTGATAATTTTTCTTTTTTTTAATTCTCAGTTGTCTTTAAACGATATTAGAGATAAGAACACAATACCTTTTAAATATTTTATTATTTTTATTTTATGTGTATGCATGTATTGCCTACATGTGGGTAAGTGCACCCGTGTTGTGCAATGCCCGTGGAAGACAGAAGAGGCTTTCGGATTTCCTGGAACTGGAGTTACGGACAGTTGTTAGCTGCCAAGTGGGTGCTGGGATTTGAACCCGGGTCTTCTGCAAGAACAATCAGTGTTTTTAACTGCTGAGCCATCTCTCCAGCCCCAACAATACCTTTTATATTGACCTACATGTTTGTCGTTTTCACTGTAGTCTTTGGGTGTTTATTCTACCTGGGAGAACTTTATTACTACATTAATTCACATCTGTTAGTTTTGAAAAATTTCAACCGTGGTTATCTGAAAGGAGTATTTTTCTAGAATTTTGGATTAACAGTATTTTTCTTCCTTTATTCCTTGATGCTATTACTCTGTTATGTTCTGACTTGGATAATTTCTGATAAAAATCATCTGTTACCTTTGTTCCTTTCTATGAAATTTTCTTTTTTTCCTTTCTTTTTGGTATTCTGTGTAAAGTATAGGGTCTGTGTGGCCCCTCCTTCTCTGCTTGTTGCTATTCACTAATCACCCTTGTGGGAAGCGAGCACAGCTGAGTCAGCCAGATGGCGCCCTGGCTGGCTGCCAAACCTCGTGCTGTTTACTCCAACTCTTGGCTGATTGCCAAGGCTCGTGATTCCCGCTTGCTTACTCCAACTCCCTGAAGCATGGTGAGCCCGAAAAGGTGCTGCCTGCCTGATGATCTTGCTATGTGGCCAATGAGCTGCACTCTGCCTGCCCGCTGCACGTGTGTGTGTCCTGATTGGTCCTGGCTGGGGAGAGGGCTGTTGGAAACGATATATGAAGAGCTGAAGTGGGTGAGAGAGAAATAGGAGAGAGATGTAGGAGAACAACAAAGGTGTGAGAAGTGGGTGAGATAATGAAGAGAGAGAATATGAGAGAGAATAAGAGGGAATAAAGGAAGGAAGAGAAAAAGAAGCTTGAACCTCACCTTGGTGTCTGTGTCGTCTTTCCTCGGCTCTGCTGGACAGAGTCGTGGCTCACGACACTTCTCAAATCAAAGTGTACTATCCTAATTCTCAAAACAAGAGTGTCAAATAAATAGATTAAAGACAGATACTCTTCATTACTATAAAAATAAAATCCCTTAATAGGATGTTAGCAGGTATAAATCAGCAACATAATTACAGGTTTTTAAAACAAAGAGTAGTGGTACCAGGGACAAGTGACAGTAGGCAGCAGGGTAAGAAGACAGTAGGAGGCAGTATGTGGCGATGGAGGAGTTCTGTAGCCTGACTGTGGCAGGGGTCACCCAACTCTATACCACATGATAAAAGGACACAGCTACAAGAATTCTGTGCTACAAGAATGTAAAATTCAAGTATTTTGTAACTTTGAATCGCCAATTATTTCTAAATATGAGGCTTTTGAAAAAGAAAAAAAGTACAAAGAATAAAACCACCAAATCAGTAAGAACTGGTAGTTTGTATATTCTAAAGTTTCCTATATAGACAATTTTTTTCTTTTTTATGTATATGATTGTATTGCCTGCATGTAAGTGAGTGCACCCGTGTCGTGCAATGCCATGGAGGTCAGAAGAGTGTTTCAGAATCCTCTGGAACTGGAGTCAAGGACGCTTTGTAGCCACCA
>NW_008346434.1:660054-663269 GCF_000622305.1 Nannospalax galili
AGCGAGCACAGCTGAGTCAGCCAGATGGGGCCCTGGCTGGGTGCCAAACCTCGTGCTGTTTACTCCAACTCTTGGCTGATTGCCAAGGCTCGTGATTCCCGCTTGCTTACTCCAAAGTATGGAGAGGCCAAACAGGTGCTGCCAGCCTGGTGATCTTGCTACATGCCTATGAGCTAGATTCTGCCTGGCCGCTGCACGTGTGTGAGCCCTGATTGATACCGGCTGGGGGGAGGGCTGTTGGAAACGCTATATAAAGAGCTGAAGTGTGTAATAGTGAGGACACAGCATCATAGGACACAGCATCATAAGGGACCAGCATCATAGTGAGCCAGCATCATAGTGAGCCAGCATCATAGTGAGCCAGCATCATAGTGAGCCAGCATCATAGTGAAGAGAATACGAGAGAATAAAGGAGAAAGAGAAACAGAAGCTTGAACCTCACCTTGGTGTCTGTGTCGTCTTTCCTGGACTCTGCTGGACAGAGTCCCGGCTCGCGACACACCCTGGATTTTGATCAGCTTTCTTTGATCAATTTTGGGTGGTTCTCTGCTTCATTTGATTCTTTAACATAAACTCTCCATGGCAGTTCCTCATTTGTTCAAAGTCCTCTCTGACAGCTCCACCGTCTAGGCTGTTTCTGCATCTGCGGCTTTAGTTCTTGACAGTGAGGCCTAGTTCCCCTCTTGCTTCAGCTTGTCCTGCTAAGTATTTGATATTTAGTTATTGCTTTATGTCTTACAGCATTTATTGAGTATTGGAATTTATAGCTAGTAGAACCAAAAATTGACCCACCTTTTCTGTTAATATGGTGGAGCTTTTGAAACCTGTCTGCTCAATAATTGAGCACTGAGGTTTGAGTTAGGGAACTTGTTTTTGCTAGCTAATTTCAGTTAAGTGACAGACTTCAGATTTTTGAGTGACTGCTGCTGCTTTGTGCTTAGTATAGCATTTGGAGTACCAGACGGTTTTTTCAGGATTCTTGCTCTGTTCTCAGCTTGAGATTCTGCACACCAACACCACAGCTCAGTGTTCTGTGCTCTTGCTAGATTGGCATGTTGGCATGTATTTTATCCAAGGTGTGATGAAGATACAGTGCTGAATTCTCTAACTACAGCTTATAGTCCTGCTACACCAGAGTGTCAGGGTGGTTTGGTTTTTTCTTTGTTGTTTGTTTTTGAGACAGGGTCTCCCTCTAGCCACAGCTGGCCCGGAACATTGACTGTATAGATGAGGCTGGCCTTGATCTCACAGTGATCCACCTACCTCTGCGTGCCAAGTGTTGGATTAAAGGCATACTCCACCATGCCTGGCTGGTTGTTATTTATTTATTTATTTATTTTAAAGATGAAGACTAGAGGTTTGTTTAAATCACAGTTCTGGAGGATGGGAGGCCCAATATGAAGGTTTTGGCATCTGGTATAAGGGCAGCATCATAGCCGGGCATGGTGGTGCACGCCTTTAATCCCAGCACTTGGGAGGCAGAGGCAGGTAGATCTCTGTGAGTTTGAGGCCAGCCTGGTCTACATAGTGAGTTCCAGGTCAGCTGGGACCACAGGGAGACCCTGTCTCAAATAGGCCAAAATAATAATAATAATGGTAGCATCATAACAAAGAGGGCATCCCAGGGTGAGATGTAGCTCATGTCTCAGGAAGCTTTCATGCTGGTGCATCTCCTCCCCTCCCCCATCCTGTCCTCCCAGTATAACTGGGTATCAATAATAACAGACTTTTGCTTTGCTTTAGAAAGAGTTTCTCCCCCAGTAGCCATGGGTTTTTGTCTGTATTTGTTTTGTGTTTGGGATTCTTCTCCTAACAGCAGTTGACTTTTTCCTATGATCAGGAGCCGAGTGATTCTTACCTCTGACCCAGCAGCATGTGGTTTTTGTTTCACTCCTAAATAGTGTTGGGCTTTTCCTTGTATGTAGCGTGCAAAAATTTCCTTTTTAGGTATTTCAGAGTTGGCCTTGATACCTCTCTCAGTGTCGTATGTAAATGCTGTTTTAGAAGGTAACTCCTGATGAACAGAAGCTGAACCTTAGGCTGTAGAGAAGGCGGCTTTACTTCTCACTTAGTATTGTAATACACCATTGTGTTTGTTCTTTTTCAGCCTAGGCTTGATCTCCGACTCTTTCCACATGTTTTTTGATAGTACTGCCATTTTGGCTGGATTGGCAGCTTCTGTTATTTCAAAATGGAGAGATAATGATGCTTTCTCTTATGGGTAAGACTTCAGAAATATTTTTCTCAATTCTAAGATGCATAGAAAAATGTACCATTCTCACGGCAATGAGTTTTTACAAGCTGAATGCACCTGTGTAATGTGAACTCTTGAAATCCCCTCTGGTCTCGTCTAGTTTCTTCTTACATACCTCCTTACCTTTTTAACTTCATGGATTAGATTTGCCTGTTTTAACAAATATGATTAGAATACACAATTTTAATTTTATATTGCATCCAAAATCTTTTGCTTAGTGAGCGAGCCCTTTCTACTAAAAAGTTTTAGGGGAAATTGTTACTATATAGGGAATTTCTTACAGCCTATTTTCTAACAAAGTAAAGGAAGTTTCAGCATAGGAAAATGATCGCATTTCTTTTTCCTTTTTTTTGCTGTTAATTTATTAAAGTTATTTTGTAAGGCGCTCCTCAACTCTGCCTTTGTGTCTGGTGATTCTTCCTCTTGCTTGATTTGGACAGTTAGACTCAGAACCTTGTTGAGTGACTTTGGAGGGAAGCAGTGGATTTTCAATTATTTGATTTACACTTCCTGAATTTTCCGGTTTTGAGCTCAGAATGTTTCTCAGCATAATTCCATTTATATGTAAGCAGAAGTAAGAACTCGGCCTTTCTCTTTCTCCTCACAACCCCTTTCATGGCCCCTCTCTCTTCTCCTGTCCATTCTCTTCCTGCTTATCCTGGCTTCACCTTTCCTGAGTGCTCCCTCACATTCTCTCAGTCTGTGTTTCCCCTTTTCTCTTTCTCACTGTTGTTCACCTCTCCCCCTCATAATTCCATTTATATGTAAGCAGAAGTAAGAACTCGGCCTTTCTCTTTCTCCTCACAACCCCTTTCATGGCCCCTCTCTCTTCTCCTGTCCATTCTCTTCCTGCTTATCCTGGCTTCACCTTTCCTGAGTGCTCCCTCACATTCTCTCAGTCTGTGTTTCCCCTTTTCTCTTTCTCACTGTTGTTCACCTCTCCCCCTCCCCCCGTCCCCCC
>NW_008346434.1:664169-665367 GCF_000622305.1 Nannospalax galili
CTTGCATCTTCTTTTTGCCTTGTCAGAAGAATTCGCACATGAGACATACTTAGGCAGTACCACTTCCACAAATTACATGCTTTAATTCTGACTCATTCTGTGCAAGTAAACATAATCATTTATCTAGTTTTCATAATTTTTTCCATTTTAAGCCCACAACCTAGTAATATATTAAAGTGGATCCAGCAGTTTATCAGAATTCATGAAACACACCTACCAAACTAGAAATTAGACACAAAAAGATGCCTAAAAAGTGTTCTTGCCTTTGATCTTGAAATCCAGTGAACTTAGGATAAAAGCCTTTTAGTCAGGCATCAGCTGTGGACCTAGAGGGCTAGATGAGAAGAAAATGCTTTTTAAAAGAAACAAACAGTAATCCTTCTGATTTATTAGATAAATCCCTTTTAAGTATAGGTTACAGAATACTGACTGTGAATTGTTTGCATTTAATAAACTTTTCTCCAAAAAAAAGTACATGCTTTAAAAAATAATGTATGCACTTAATTTACTTGTGTATGTTAGAAATTAGAGTGCCAAAATCCATACCATGTTGGGATCTACGTAATAGAATGAATTCAAACATAGCTGCATAGTGGACATTGAAAGAGTCCATTTAGCCTGGTGTTCTGGTTTCTTTTCTCTGTTGCTGTGGTGAACACCATGACCAAAATAACTGGGGGAGGAAAGAGTTCATTTCATCTTACACTTCTAAGGCACAGTTTATCTTTGAGGGGAGTCAGACAGGAACTCAAAGCAAGACCTAGAGGTGGGGACGGGAATATAAACAATGGAGGAACCTCCTTGCTGGCTTGATCCCCTTGGCTTGCTCAGCTAGTTTTCTTATACTGCCCAGGCCCACCTGCCTAGGTACTAGCCACAGTGAGCAGGGCCCTTCTATATCAATTAGCAAACAACAAAATGCTCCACAGACTTGCCAACAGGTAAATACAATGAAGGAAATCCCTCAGTTGAGATTCCCTCCTTCTGGATGCCTCTGGTGTATGTCAACTTGACAAAGTCTAGCCAGCACCCCTTGCATGATGGTGCATGCTTCTATTCCCAATACTTGGAGATGTATTTCAAGCCCTGCTTGAGTTGCAGACAGCCTGGAAGGGTCTCTACCTAATATCCTATCTGAAAATAAATGTTCTCTTTATTAAAAAAAAAAAATATATATATATATATATATATATGTATG
>NW_008346434.1:665492-669155 GCF_000622305.1 Nannospalax galili
ATTTTTACAAAAATATTTTATAAAAATTATGTTTAGAAGTTAAGATAGAAAGCAACAAAAAACTTTTTTTGATTTATTTGTTTTTATTTAATCTGTATGAGTGTTTTGCCTACATGTCAGTGCAACTGTGTCATGCAGTGCCCTGCTCACGGAGGTCAGAAGAGAGCATCAGATCCTGGAGTTATGGATGGTTGTTAGTCACCATGTGGGTGCTATTTTATAAAAATTATGTTTAGAAGTTAAGATAGAAAGCAACAAAAAACTTTTTTTGATTTATTTGTTTTTATTTAATCTGTATGAGTGTTTTGCCTACATGTCAGTGCAACTGTGTCATGCAGTGCCCTGCTCACGGAGGTCAGAAGAGAGCATCAGATCCTGGAGTTATGGATGGTTGTTAGTCACCATGTGGGTGCTAGGAACCGAGCTGAGGTCCTCTGCAAGAACAACCAGTCATCTCTCCAACCTCCCCTCCCCACCCCCACTTTTTTTTGAGACAGGATCTCCCTGTAGTTCCAGCCGGCCTGGAACTCTTACTATGCTGACTTTTATCTTACAGAGATCCACCTGCCTCTCCCTCCTAAGCGCTGTTATTAAAGGTGTGTGCCACCATGCCCTGCCCTAAAAACACTTTTTAATACAGTCTGTATTTAGTTCAGGTTGGCCTGGAGCTTGTGATCCTTGCTGTCTTGGCCTTCTGAGTGCCGGGATTGGCACTGTGTGCCACCACAGTGTCTGAAAAAGCAGTTTTGATGCTTTTATAATGTTGGTGTAAGGAGATACTTTGAATAACGGTTGGACATGTAAAAATGCTAAGTGAAAGCTGTTTCTCAATGCTTCACACAGGCAGGAAGCAGGAAGCTTCAGCAGTCCATGGAGGAAAGACAGATACTGTAAAGTAGTTTCATCAGAATGATGGGAAGGGAGAATCGAGTCTAAAAATGCATAATTGGAAGGTTTTGCTAAGTTTATTAGTTTTAAAAAAAGATAAAAAGTATAAATAGAAAGTTGTCTCTGGCATAATTCAGTGATAATTTAATTTTATTTGAGATCGGAGCTCCGTTTTGTAAGGGTTTCAGAGCTGTAGGGGACAAAGTGGAGTGTAAGAGTTCTAAGAAAAGGAGGAAGAAGTAGGTTGTGAGAATCCTGTTTTCCAGACCTCTCTTACTTTCTGCCTTTGGATCCTTCCTTCTTTGTCCACTTGTTTGGTCTTGTTCTTCTTTCTCCACTGACAGCTTGAGGTTTACATCTCTGTGGCAGGCCCTTCTAGACTCCTTACTGTCTTCTGGTTGCCTTCTGCAAGTGTGTATGCTCTGCAGCACTCCACTATTAAATGTAGTTCAGAATAAATTAATTCTCCATTTCTACAGTATTATATAAAATACATTATGTAAGTATTAGGACTTTGCTGGCCCTTAAAATCATGTACTGTGGTTTAGAATCTCTGAAATACATGTTTATGATTCAATTTTTAAGAGGCATAATTCATTGTTTACCTTCCTTTCTTTAGGTATGTTAGAGCGGAAGTTCTGGCCGGCTTTGTCAATGGCCTCTTCTTGATCTTCACTGCTTTTTTTATTTTCTCAGAAGGAGTTGAGGTATAGTAAATAATCATTAGCATCTGTAAATGACATTTCTCAATGAAAATGTTTGTCAATTAAAGATGTAACAGAGTATTTCAACTATGTTATTTATTGAAGAAAATGTTGGATCAGACAAAATATACTGTGTATGGGAGGAGCTTACAGGATAGTTGAAAAAAAATGGGGCATATGTGTAATATCTGGAAATGGAAAGTCATTCAGTGGTGCTCTATAAGCTCGGAATAAGGCGTTGGCACTGAAAAGGCGAGGTGCAGTCTGGGCGACACGGTCTTTTAGGACCTGTTCTGAAAGAGCTAGAACTTGAGAGTTTTGCTAGTGAATCTTCAATATTTGGTGTAATTTCTCTGAAAACAGAAGTGTAACAATTAACAAACATAAAGAATAGGCTAAGATGCCAAAGAGGAGGAAGTTTGGTGCCAGATATTCTCACTGACACGTTTACGTGTATTTAAAAATAGTGTCTGTGACTCCTTCAGTAAGAGAGCACTAGTTTCAGTTCTCTAAACTTTGGTAGATATTTTTGAGCACTTTTAATTCTGAAAATGACTAACATTTTTAATGCCGCCTGATTTTTTTTACAAGTTGCTCAATCAGAAATGATATCAATGCCATCTCTCTGATCTGTGTGTCTTCTAGAGAGCATTGGCCCCTCCAGATGTGCACCACGAGCGACTGCTGCTTGTCTCCATTCTTGGATTTGTGGTAAACCTAGTAGGAATATTTGTTTTCAAGCATGGAGGTCACGGACATTCACATGGCTCTGGTATGATGGTTAGAACTGTTTTTCTTCTTTTTTTACATTTATTTATTGAGGATGTGTGTGCACGTGTGTGTGTGTGTGTGTGTGTGTGTGTGTGTGTGTGCACACGTGCACATCCATGCATGTGGAGAGATCAGAGGACAACTTTGGGGAATCCATTCTTTCCTTCCACCGGGTGGGCTCTGAGAATCAAACTCAGGTCAGCAGGATGGGTGGCAGGTGCAGCTGCTCTTGCCTGCTGATTCCTCTTGCCAGCCTGTTTCTTCTTTTTTTTTCTCCAGGTTTTGTCATTATATACTTTAGAAAATTAATCATTTGGGGGCTGGAGAGATGGCACTGACTGCTCTTATAGAGGACCTAGGTTTGATTCCCAGCACCCTGGTGGCAGCTAATAACTGTCTATAACTCCAGTTCCAGGGGCTCCAATACCCTCTTCTGACCTCCACAGGCATTGCACAACATAAGTGCACTTACATACATTCACGCAATACACTCATACACATAAAATAAAATAAAAATAATAAAATATTAAAAAAGAATTATTCATTTTAAAGTTACAAAAGTACTATGTCACATTCATAAATGAATTCCTGAACCATGCCTTGTACCTATCCTTACCAGTGCCTTCTCAGAGCTGTTACCATGGTATCAGTTTGGTATAGCTCTCTCCAGATTTGTGTAGCCCATCTGTTTTATGTGAATCTTAAATTCATAAAAAAACAAAACAAAAAACAGGTAGCAAAAAAATCTTTAAAAAAATCTAGCCACTAAAAAAAATTGTGTGTGTTTGTGATTTTTAAGATGCTTCCATTTGGTGTATGTCAGTGTTCCTTGGGTTGTAATGGCCGCATAAAATTACATGATGTGAAACCCGACAAAGTGGTGCATGCCTACAGCTGTGACACCTCAGAGGCAGAACTAGAGAATTAATACATATTTGACACCTACCTGATCTACATAATGAATTCCAGGCCATCTAGGGTACATAGTGAGACCCTATCTCAAACAACAAAAACAAACAAAAGCAAAACAGAACAAGCGAGAAGACCATGCTGTAGTGTGGATCACTGGTCTATTTGAGTGGTGTTTTATGAGTAGACTTCACTAACCCATATAAAGCCCACACTGGTGAACACATGCAGTGTTTTCCAGAGCCTTGTTGTCCTATATTGTACCTGTTACTCACACATAACTCTGTAAACTTAAATTTTAGTTAATTAAAGTAGAAATTTACTTCCTTATTATACTAATGGTATTCCAGGTACTCAGTAGCTCATGAGGTTAACATATTGGCAGGCATAT
>NW_008346434.1:669184-674569 GCF_000622305.1 Nannospalax galili
TTTAATTCAGTGTGTATAAGTAGAATGAGTAGAACATGGTGTACATGCATTTTTAGGTAGACATTTTTAGTTTGCAATTTGCCTTCTGATTTGACTGCAATTCACATTTACTTCCAGGAACAAATACAATAATTCATTTCCGCCCCAATGCACATCATCGTTTACTATTGGAGATTAAGGTGTTTTTACTAATATTTGGTCAAAGTGGCTTCTATTTTTTTCATATTTCTCTGATTAATAGTGAAGTTGAACATTTTGCTGTTATGTTCTTAGGAAATTAAGACTGTTTCTTTCCTGTTCATATTTCTTACTGGTTTCTCTATTGTCTTTTTCCTACTCCATTTATAAGTTATAGTAATACATGTAGCACTGGTACTCTAATCCTTGATGTGTTGTAAATATCTTTTTCCAGTTGCTTGTCTTTAAGCTTTTATGTAGGGATTAATTTAGATGTAGTCTGTGATGGTTAGCTTTGTCACCTTGATAAACTTAGAATCACCTGGGAAGAGAGTTTTAATGACAGACTGTCTACTGGTGTTGACTGGTGGGCATGTCTGTGGGGGAGTACCCTAATGAAATTAGTTGATGTGGAAAGACCCAGCCCACTATGAGCAGTACATCCCCTAAGCAGGGAATCCTGAACTGTGGAAGAGTGGAGAAATTGAGCTGAGCAGCAGGCAAGTGAGCATGTGTGCATTCATTTCTCTCTGCTCTTGACTGGATGTCATTAACTGTTTGAAGTTACTGCCTTGACTTCCCCACAATGGTGGATTGGCACCTGGAAATGTAAGCTGAAATGAACCCCTTTCTCCCTTAAGTTGTCCGTTTGTCGAGGTATTTTATTCAAGCAACAGAAATGAAGCTAGAGCATAGTCTAATTTTTGTCTTACAGTTTTCATGCATATTTTCTGTTTTATTTCATAGTTTCCTAATTGAGGGATAAGAATACAATATCCTCTATATTAATGCTTCATTTGACTTGATGGTTTCTTGCTAGTTTTTCCCTTCATCTATAGTTTATTCTTTATAATGAGTGAGTTAGAGATGTTCCCCCCCTTTAGGATTGAATGAGCAGTTTACCAGTCACTGTTTATTAATTGGCCTTTTATTTTCTTGGGAAAACTTTTAATGTTTGTCGTGGAGGCAACTGCATCTATTTCAGATGACTAGTATATTGATTCAATAAAACACAAAAACTTTGTCCTCGTTGGGTGTGGTGGCGCACAGCTTTAGTCCCAGCACTCGAGAGGCAGAGGCAGGCAGATCTCTGTGAGTTCGAGGCCAGCCTGGTCTGCATAGTGCGCCTCAGAGCAGCTGGGACTATAGGGAGACCCTGTCTCAAAAAGACCAAAAAAAAAAAAAAAAAAAAACCAAAAGACAAAAAACACTTTGTCCCAATATACTTTTGTTCTTTTCGTCTTCCTTATTATTATCAAAAGACATGTATATACAAACCCATCAATACAGTTTTATAGACACTGATTTGTATGACTATCTTTTTTAAAATGGAGAGTTGTGAATAAAAACTGTATCATTTCCTTCATAATGCCTTTTAGTTACCTTTCCCAGAATTTTATTTTTCTTTATGTGAATTTGACCTACTATGTAATGTCCTTCAGTTATCCTGAAAGACTAATATTTAGAGGGGACAGGTTTTGTTTATCTGGAATTCCTTAATTTTTCCTTTATTTTAACAGGGTTTCTGTAGTTTATGCAGAACTTGGTTGCGTTCTGTAGCCCCCATACCACCACCACCACCATTTTGCTATCGTTTGGCCTCCCTGGCTTCTTCTGAGAAGCCAGCTCTTAATATTTTTGAAGTGCTGATGTACATAAGCTATTGAGCAAGAGAATAATTACTGTCAAGATTTTCTCTTTGTGTCTGCCTTTCATCACCTGTGAAGTCTCTGATAGGGTTTAGAGTTTATTCTACTTGGAGTTTTCTGGGTTTCTTGACGATTTTGTCATCAAACTGGAGTAGTTTTCAGCCATTGTTCTTTGTCTCTCTGCCTCTTTCTCGCTTTCTTCTTGAGTCTCTGGTGCTTAATTTATGCACTTGATGTTTGCAGTTTTCTGGGGCTCTTTATTTCCTTTTTTTTTTTCTTCTCGGAGGAGATATCTCTATTTACCTGTCTGTAAGTTTGATATTATTACAGCCCAGAGCTGCTGTTGAGTCCTTCTAGTGGATATCTTATTTTGGTTGTTATGCCTTAGCTTCTTGCAAGTCTTTCTTAGATAATTAACAGATAATGTTTTTCTTGTAGCATGTGGCCATTGAGTTTTCTGCTAGTTTTTAAAATTTCAACATCTTGCTTTTATTTTTGTCCTACCTTCCTAATGGTCACACTTGAACCAGTATAATTTAGTAGTTAACCAATGATAGTCAAATGATTTCCTTAAATACCTTGTTTGGAAAGCTCCCTCTTTTGCCCAGGGGATCTTTGTGAGAAAGCACACCTTCAAACTTTGCTGCTTGGCTTATAGCTTTTGCTTCCTGCTTGCTTGGGATCTCAAGGTCAGTGAGAGATGAAAGTAGTTTCCTCTTTGTCAGGTCTTTCTTAGACATATGTAACTTATGCAGTCTTTTAGATTCCCAGAAATGTACTAATGCTTTTCACATTTCCTTGTGGCTAACTGGCTTCTCTGAGGTTCCTTCAAGTTCCTAGACTGGACTGTCTCTGCCCCAGCAGAAATCCTAATCCTCAGCAGCTGAGATATGCTGGGAATTTGCCATCATGTTAATGCCCTTAGTTCAGCCACGCTCTCAGTCTAAGCCATTGCTGAGACCAGGGGCTGTGTCAGGGAATTGTACACTTGGGCAAAATATTGACTCTGCAAGAAGATAGTGCTTTGTTAAAAAGCAACCTGATCTCTCTATTATCTCCAGTCCTTGTGGTTTTTGGATCCTTGGCCCCTGAGCTGGGGAGAGAGATAGAAAGAGAATAGCTCAAAGTTAAGCCACCAAAGGCTGTGTTGTTGTACCAAGGCTTAGTGGTTCTTTACATGATGATTTTCACTTTATTCTGTGGTTCTGATTAATTGCCAGAGTTCTGAAATAGTTGATTTGTACTTGTTTTCTCTGTATGTGTGTGGTTTAGAGGAGCACTAATTGGTAGGTCTTTCCATCATTCCAGAGGGTGAGGTCCTATAGCTGTGATCTTTTCATGTAATGTTGTACTGGATTTGACAGTCTGGTCTTTAGAATTCATTCCTGTGCTCCATGGTAGGAACTTAGGATTGTTTGAATAAACCAGTAATACTTTTTAGAAGCAACTATTTACCGCATTGTATCTAACATTATTATATTACTGTGATCATTTATTCCTACATACCTTCTGTTCAAATAGTCTTTGTCTTCTAGGCCATGGACACAGTCATTCCCTCTTTAATGGTGCTCTAGATCAGACCCATGGCCACGGAGATCACTGCCATAGCCATGAAGTGAAGCACAGTGCTGCACACAGTCATGACCATTCTCACGGACACGGACACTTCCATTCTCATGGTAAGTGCGGCCAGAGCACCTGCAGGGGGCCAGCCTCCCAAGCAAACCAGAGCAAGATGACTTTTCCCAGTCAGAATGAGTCCATCTACGTGATTTCCAGGGTTATTATAATGTAACACAAAAGTAACTCAGTGTAAGGCAGTGGATTTAAGTTTTTTTTCTTTTTTTTCAGCAAATATATCAATAAAATGGTAGTATTTTAATTGTATGAATTGGAAACAGTTGAAATTTAACAAATGAAAAGTATGACTTTTTTTTTTTAGGTCTGACAAGGCCTTTTGTAGTATTTAGAATTATAAAAACACTGGAGAGACTTTGTTTTTTATAGTTTATTACAATCTTTGATACTAAATGCCTGATATTTATTTCCATGTTCCTTCAAAAATCTTTTTTAAAATTTATTTATTTTTGTTTTATGTATACATAAATGTATACAAGCTTTTCTGTGTCTGCCTTATAATCCTTACATGTCTTCCAAGTTCATCCATGTTGTCCTAAATTGCAGCTTTCCTCTTTCCTTCCTTCCTTCCTTCCTTCCTTCCTTCCTTCCTTCCTTCTTTCTTTTTCTTTTTAAATAAGGAAGAATGCCATCCTTTTTATCTGTTGGGCACATTTAGGCTGTTTCTATGACTGGCTGTGTTCTGTAGCGCTGCATTGAGGCGAAGTGCAGATATCTCTTTGATCCTGAGCTTGGTGGTAACATTGTAGTTCTAGTTAATCTGCCATCTTAGCAGGTGCGATTGTATTTCCTTGAAATTTTGATTTCGATTTCCCTGATGATTTGTGATATTGAATACCTTTTCATATACGTGTTGGCCATTTTTCAGTCTCAAAATTTTTTTTCTCCTTATTTGAATTCTTTATATATTTTGGATATTAACAAAGATGCATATAGTTTATAGGTATATTCTGCCTTCCTTAGGTTGTGTTTTCTGTTTTTTGTGTTTTCTCTTGCTGTGCAGAAGGTCTTTAGGTTGGTATAGTGATCCTACTGATCGGTTTTTGTTCACAGTGCCTTTATCAACCTCTAAAATGTGCCATTTTATAACATTACACTGGTATTTTTTTTTTTAATAGTTGTTTTGAAGTTTATAACAAAATGTCGATTCTTAATTTCATAGCGCTCTAAGTAAAGCTAAAAAATACAGTTCTGAAGATATAAAAAATAATTGTTCTCTCTAAAATAATGGACCACATTTCTTCCTTTAACTTATTATTTTTTGTATAAAACCGTTTGGTGTTCAATTGACACCTTCCTGGTATGGGTGTGAACCTAAATTTGAATCTGCAGGATTCATGTAAAAGCTGGTCAAGGCAGTATTGTCTGCGATCCCGGTGCTCTTCTTGGTAGTTGGAAGGCAGAGAGATGACAGTCCTAGGCATCCACAAATAAGACGATTTTCCACGTACAGCAGTGAAGGACAAAAGATAAACTTTGATCTCAAACAAAGTAGAGGTGAGGGCTGACACCTGTAGCTGTCCTCTGACTTCCACATATGCAGTGTGACAAGAATGTGCCTTCAGACACACATCATATGCACACACACACAGACATGCATGCACACAAATCATAAATTCCCTCTACTATGAACAACATTAAAATAACAGAGGCAGAATCAAGCAAATATCTATACATCTATACATTCATAAATAAAAATATAACAACAGTGTACCATATACAGCAATATGCAAACTAAAGGAACTCATCACATATTTCCCTTTTCAATGCATAAACCGTGAAGCCAAGTATCTTAGGTTGTAGTTTAGTCTCTGCCATGTAATATATGACATTGAGAAAGTGCCCTACTTACTCCGAGCTTCATCTGAAGAATCATAATAATACCATGTACACCACAAGCCTGTTTGAAAATTTAGGTTAG
>NW_008346434.1:681323-758803 GCF_000622305.1 Nannospalax galili
CCACGCAGGGATGCAAAGGCAGATGGGGATGGAAGAAGCCCCAAGATTTCCCAGGGAGTGGATTGAGTAGCTGGGTTGTACTGGATGCAAAGGGTCGGGGGGAGTAAAGGTAAGCCTCGGAGCCCCAGAAAGAGGCTGTCAGCCCCAGAAAGAGGCTGGCGGGTGTTGCAGGACCAGGGAAGTAGAGGGAGATGAAGGCAGGGCCAGGACCAGAAGCCGTGCTCCTGGAGCCCAAGAAAGGGACTGAGTTGCTCTGGGTGAGAAGGATCAGGAAGCAGTATTGGTTCCCCAGGTGTCTGGGGCCCCAAGTCTAGGAATGGCGCAGGGCCCAAACTAGGAGTTTTCTCTTGCTGTGCAGAAGGTCTTTTGGTTGGTATAGTGATCCTACTGATCGGTTTTTGCTCACAGTGCCTTTATCAACCTCTAAAATGTGCCATTTTATAACATTACACTGGTATGTTTTAAAAACCTTTCTTTTCCAACATTTTTGTTCAAGTACCCCAAAATAATTTTTAAAAATTTTATTATCTCTCACAAATTTATAAAATTATTTCTGAAATAATTTTGACCAGGTATCTACAAAGAACATAATTTGGGGCACATAATATTTAATTAAATTAATTAATTAAACAACTTAACGTATTTTTGTCTTTTGAGACAAGGTAACACTGTGACTCCCTAGCTGGCTTAGAACTCACTACATAGCCCAGGCTGGTCTCAAACTTGCAGCAGTCCTCCTGTCTTTGCTTCCTGAGTGCTGGGTTTACTGCCATACGCCTATAAATAATGTTTCAAATGAAACTTATGCACCAGTCTACTGAACATACTCAGTGAACTCTCACCACCTTAATGATTTGACGCTCACCCATTCAAACCAAACCACCAGTTATAAATCACACATCATCCTGTTTCTCCTTGATTTCTTTATTTTGCTTCCTTTCCAGAATTTCTTATTAATAGTGTTATGTTGGTATTCGGTCTTAGCTGATCACCCATCATATTTCTTGGCGATAAAATGTGAATATAGGTCTGGAGCGATCATGTCTACCACAGAAGGATGGGGACCTGATTTCCCTTTCCAGCGCTCACGTAAAATCCAGCATAGCTATGTGCTATAGTAATCCCAGCATGGGAAGTGAGGGAGGGGACATATCCTTGAAATTCATTGGCAGGATGGCCTAGCTCAATAAATGAACTTCAGGTTCACTAAGAAATCCTGTGTGAAAAATAAAGGGTAGGAGGCAATGGAATAAAGATGCTTGCACTCTCCTCAGGCCTGCACACACGTGTGCACACCCACATACAAATGATGTTAATCAATCAGTAAACATGACTCTGCATTTAAATTTTTGATTTTCTGTGAACTTAATACATAGCATTCAGAGATTTCTTTCAACTGGAATTGTGGTCGTTATATACAAGTCAATCAAAATGGTTCTATATCAAATTTTGTTAGTTATAAACTGTAAAAAGGCAACATTTTATTTGAAGTACATTTCTTAAATGCACACACCTTTAATCCCAGCAGTTGGGAGGCAGAGGCAGGCGGATCTCTGTGAGTTCAAGGACAGCCTGGTCTACATAGTGAGTTCCAGGACAGCTGGGGCTACAGGGAGACCCTGTCTCAAAAAGACAAAAAAAAAAAAAAAAAAAAAAAAAAAAACGAACAAAAAAACCAAAAAAACTTTATATTTTGGTTCTTTAAGACAGTTATCTGTCTCTGTAGCTCAGGTTTCCCAGAACTCACTCTGTAGCCCAATCTGGCCTTGAACTCGGGCTAGTCTTCTGCCTCAGCCTTCTGAGTACTGTGAGTGAAGAGAGCATCATGCCCAGCTTTTTTTTTTTTTGCCATTTATTTATAAGTATGTAACATTGGATGAAACATGATTCAGTACCAGTTTGCCTCTTGTTTTTCATCTTTATCATTGTAAAGACTTAGAAACTTAGCTGGAGGTTCTGTTATAGTAATTTCTGTTAATTCATTGAACGTTTTAGAAGTTATAGCAGTCTATCATCAAAATTGTTTATAATGCCGGGCATGGTGGTGTGTGCCTTTAATCCCAGCCCTTGGGAGGCAGAGCAGGTGGATCTCTGTAAGAATGAGGACAGGCTGGGACTAGGGAGACCCTGTCAAAAGAAAAATTTATATATATATATATATGATGTATTAGCTGGTATTTCCATTAACCCCTGTCTTCATTTTATTAAAAACAAAGACTTAGAAACTACATTGCTTACAAAAGGATTTGCTAGCCAGTCATTAAAGCCATAACTTTCCCACTGATGTCATGAATATTTTCAAGTGATTCCTTGTTGCTGTAGCATTTTTTTTGTTTTGTTTTTTACATCCTGGGCAAGGCACTTTGCTAAGTCTATATAGGGAAAACATAAGTTTCTGGTCAAAGAGAAGGGTATGTGCTAGGGAACTGTTGGCCTGATGGGCGATGCTCAGGCAGATTATTGTAGCATGTCCATCGGCTGCCAGGCCGTGAGAGATAACTGATGCTGCTGCCCAACACAAAATGGTGAACTTCAGACACTGTGAGGATTTCGTTTTGTTTTGTTTTTGCTATTTTTGTGTGTTACTCAGTTATATGGTTCTTGGGCACGAACAGTGTAGGTACAGACATCCCATCGCAACATGAAAAGATTGGATGCGTAAGTGGTTTTGTGAATTTAGAAACTGACTCCCTTATGTGTATTATTTCTGAGTTCAGACTATGTCTTACCGACTTCTCTGTTAACAAAGTCCAGCATAGTTCCTGGCTATAAGAGCAGCTCACTAAACATTTATTGTGTTCATAAATGTTTGCCTATAATTTATATTTGTGTTATTAAATTGCTGAGTTAATCTTCTCCAGATTTCACTCCTTCCTGGCTCCTTACCCTAAAACAAGTTGAACCAGTTTGAGAATCCCTTATGCAAAGAGACCAGGTTTCAGATTTTTCTTAATATTTTGGAGTTTTTACAGTAGGCTGTTTAGTTGAGCTTAATTACTTGAGACCAATTTCAAGTCCAAAATGGTCCAGGATGTAGAACTTTTTGAGTGTCAACATGATGCTCCTAATTCTGGAGATTCTGGAGCTTCAGATTTGGGGTTGTAGATGTTCAGTCAGTGGTTTAAAAGAAAAAAATTGAGGTTTGATTCTCCTTGCTGTGTTTAGTTGGGGAAATAGTCAAGAAGAGGTTTGGAAAATACTGGAAAAGACATTTTGTGTAGGTTTGAATGAAAATACATGTTTTGGAAGATTTGAGAACAACTGTTTAAGAAAATTCATCAGGTACATTTTGGGGGAGTTAAACTAATATTGTATTGGACTCATCATAAGTGCACAGCATTGTTTGGCATATTCTAAGTACATATGTTAACTTTTAATATTTTCTCATAGACTTTTGAAGGAACTGCACCTGTTGTCCCCATTAATTGAGACACAAAGAAGTCACAGTAAATGAAAAAGTAAAAAGCTAGGATTTGGGGCCAATGAGATGGCTCAGTGAGTAAGGGGCATGTGCTGGACAGCTTTAGTGTCAACTTGACACACCTGGGTTGAGGGAGCCTCAACTGAGGAATTTCCCCCATTGGACTGGCCTGTGGCCATGTCTGTGGGGTATTTTCTTGATTGTTGAGTGATGTGGGAGGGCCCAGCCCACTGTGGATAGTGCTACCCCTGGGCAGGTTGAGCAGGGGCCAGGGGAGCAAGCCAGTAAACAGAGTTCCTCCATGGCCCGTGCTCCAGCTCCTGCCTCCAGGTTCCTGCCCTGAGTTCCTTCCTTGGGCTCCCTGATGAACTGTGTCCTGGGAGATGTAAGCTGAATAAACCCTTTCCTCCCCAAGTTGGAAGTTGTCAGAGTATTTTGTTACAGCAATGAAGAAACAAACTAAAACAAGGCACTTGCTGCCAAGCCTGCTGACCAGAGTTTGATTCCAGAACCCACAGGATGGGAGGAGAGAACCAGCTGTCCTCTCACTTCCACATCTCCGCAATAATCAATAATAAATAATCAATAAACAATTTTTTTAAAGCTGGCATTTGGGTGCCAATCATTTGAGATATATAAGAACTAGGGCCTTGATTTCATTTTGCTCATGTCTCATTGGGGGATACTGTGAATCTCATATTTACTTGAACACTTTGTAAATGTAGATTTTTTTTTTCCTTTTTAAAGCTAGTTAGATCTCTGTAATATAAGCAGTAAAGGTTTATAATTGCTCTTATGTGAATAGTGTAGGGAGTGAGAACTCTGGTCCTCGTGGCTATTTGGGGATCCAGGCATCTTCCATCTATGGAATGCCCATCTGGTGGAGTCCTCCAGAGGTGTCTCTGCAGTTCTCGGGTTGACTGTGAGCCTGAAGTGGTTTACATCTCCTGCTTCCTTATCCAGAACTCTGCCCCAAAGCAAACACCCTCTAACTCAAGAGAGCCTAGGAAATTCTGTGCCTGTAGACCCAGGAGGAAAAAACAAAGGAGTTTGATAAGTAGCTAGTCTGTCAGCCTGTGCCACAGATAACAAAATACACGACCAAGAGGACTTTTACATTTCCCATACTTGGGAGTTGGTCTTCATAACTTCGTCAGCAGAATATCTCTTTCCAAATACTTGTGTCAAAAAGAACTTTGCATTTCTAGAAGTGCCACCTATTTGCAGAATCTGATGTTTGATCAAGAGCTGGATTTTTATACTAGCTATGCTTTTGGCTGTTGATGGAGTTTCCATGGTAGCTGCATCTCTTTGCAGCAGTGCCACAGACCACACCTAGACAAAGTTGTGCAGCCTTACGCTTTGGTATTTCTTTGTTTTGTTGTTGCTGAGCATTGTAAGGGTGAAGTATCATAGCTGCAGTGTGTTTAAGGGTGTGCTGGCCCTTTATTGTCAGCCAAGAACCAGTGGCTATAGGCAGTCACTCCTAGTCATGATCAGAAAGCTTGTCCATCCTTCTGATGATCTTTTAAAATAAAGGTCATCCATCTTTTAAAGCTTTACTTACCTGTGTTTACCTATTGTTTCATTGTGAAAACAATGAGTGCTCTCCAACCTGTTTGTGTAGAGAAGTTATAGTACTTTCTATATTTTATTGAATTTTTGTATGTTTCCTACACATCTTAATCATCCTTATACCCTCTTCTCCATCTGCACTTTCCCATAACCCCCCCACTGGATTTCATGCATTCTGCTATTTTTGTTAAAATCAAGTTAGTGTCCCTTGATGTCCCTCAGTACAAGTTACAGTACTTTTTATCTTTCATTAAAAGGAAAATTTTATTTTTCAAATAGAATTAATAGAATGAACACTCTTCCCCTGAAACATCCCATTGAATATACCACTGATCTAAAATTTTGAAAACTTTTCTTCATGCCATGTTTGGCAGCCCATGTGGTTATTTCACATCTGCTATCCACTCTTCACCTCACCCTTTTCCACACAAAAAAAAAATCAGCAAAGAATGAGTGAATCTTTGCAGCTGGCAGTGACTCATACGAGATACCTTAGCTAAAATCTCTTGTACCTTCCCCACGGGACTGCTGCCGCTAAACTTTCTGTCGTTTGAGAAACACCATTGCACACCTATGGTACTAGCTCTGTTCTTGTCTTTGTGGACAGGGGAAAATGGTTAAGGTTGTTCACGTGCTCTAAGGCAAAAACTTTAGAGACGAATTTACATTCCTTCTGTATAGAAAGCTTCCCACATTGGTGTAGAAGCTACTAAAGAAACAACTGTTTGGGCTGGAGAGATGGCTCAGTGGTTAAGAGCACTGGCTGCTCTGCAGAGGACCCGGGTTGGATTCCTGGCACCCACATGGTGGCTAACAACCATCAATAACTCCAGTTCCGGGAAAATTCGTTGTCCTCTACTAACGTCTGTGGGCATTGCATGACATGGGTGCACTTACACATATGCAAGCAAGACACTCATAAACATAAAATAAAAATAATAAAGAAAAATTAAAGAAAAAACAAGAAAAAAACAACTATAGTCAAGTTATCTTGGCCTTTGCCCTGGCTTCATTTCACGGGTATCTGGAAACTTCAAATAGTAATTTCGTTTTCTCTGAACTTTGTCATTCTAAAAGTACTAACAAATATTTTACTAGTATTAGTGGATTTTCATAGTGTTTTGTATGTTTTGTGCTTTTTATTTTTTAATACAATAATTTTAGAAATATTTTATATATACCCTTGATACATTTTTAATTGACCCCACTAAATTTACGTTATTCAATTACTTCATTAAAATTTTAAAATAATTTTGTAGGTCTAACGTGACTAGTCGTACATCCTTCATCACACATTTGAATGAAAAGGACTCTGAATTGCAAAAATTTGAATCAGGAATTGAAGACATATTTTAAAATAATTTAACTTGATTCTCTACAGATGGTCCCTCCTTAAAAGACACAGCAGGACCCAGCAGACAGATTTTACAAGGTATGACAAGCGGTCTGTGTGTTTCTCAACTTTAGGAAACTGGCTTCAGAGTTTTCAGTTGTCTGAAATTTTCCTTTAAGTAAAATATAGAACATGGTAGCTGTGTTTAAGGTGCTTTCCCTCCTAGTGAATTCACATGCACTCTATTATGTGTATTATGCATTTGCATTTTGTATATGTATTATGTATGTGTATTTTGTGACTTAGGTGCTTTCTCAGATTTAATAAGAGAAGTTAGAAATTCAGAAACCTGTGCAGCTTAAAGGTAAGTGCTAGGCCTCTAGCAATAGTAACTGTAGGATGGTGTGCTTGCTTTTGTGGGATTCTTACGTGGTTTTTCTAAGAATAACCTTCAATATATTCTATGTTGTAGGAAAATTTAGAGCTAAAACTGAAGTAGAGTAAGACCTCTGTCATATTTGACGGCATCGACTAATGACACCCAAACTGGTGCTTACTGTCATGTGAATGATGTCAGATAGAGAGAATTAGTCCATCTACGAACTCTGGTTCTTTCCTTCTGGGGATGCGAAACAGTCTTTGTTTCCACTTGACTTTACTGTCAAGGCTTCCAAATTCCCAGCTCCCTGTTTTTTCTTGTATTAACTCTTGACTTTGGTCTGATTTTCTCCATAAGCTTTAGATACAATCTCTACTGCACCTGTTTTTCTTTACTGTTCCGTGGTCTAATTCTTGCTTCTTATGTTTTCACTGAGAACCTACTTCACTTATAGAATAATTTATTTTCAGAGGGCATAGTCTGCCTTCTAGTCATGAATTTACCATTTACAAAACATACAGAGTTGCTTTAAAACAGTGTTTGCTGAAATTACTTGAAATCACACATTTTTGAGGCAGCTATATCAACTGCTGCAAGTTAGCTTTGATAATAAGAATTTATTTTTAGTTTTGATAAATCATCACAAATGGGAGGAAAAGAAGATTGATTATTACCTTTTGTATAAGCTATTATGAAAATAAGTTTATATTTCTGAATATCCATCAGTTTTGGTGTTCCAAAGAGGCCAGTCAGAAGCTGAAGGGTAGATATCACTGCCTGGTATAGAATCCTTCCGCAAACTACTCTGTGGACACTCTCATGTGAATACTAGATTACAGCATCCTAACTTTAACTTTACATGTACTGTTTTAGAAGAGTTAGATTATCAATATGTTACAAATCTCCTATCGTTTCAATTTCATGTTAAGTTAAATGTTATATATATTCCTTTAGTGAGTTTTTAAGTTACTATAAAGTAAGAAAGTAATAGGTACTAATAAAACTTACTTCGGGGTAGCAGATTACATGTAGGTAGGGACTTTCTAACATAAATAAATCAAGAACAAATGATTTCATGTGCCAAACTTTTCGTTTCTGAATCTACAAAGCACTGATTAAAGAATGTAAAAGTTTAAAATCATGTATCACATTTAAGAGTTTGAACTTAAGGACTTATAATCCATTTTGATAAATATTTTTCAGTTTTTTTTAAAAGCTAAAGGTAGCTCTGTTACTGATTTATTTCATTCTTTGGTATTTAAAGCACCATAGGGAAGTTGAATATTTATAAGTATTCTCTGGTTAAATTTTTGGAGTTCAATCACCAGGCCTCTCATGGTGGGAGGAGAGAGACAACTCCCACAAGTTGTCCTCTGACCTCCATATTATGCACACACAATAAGTAAATAGATGTAAAAATATTTTTAAAAAGAAAAACTCTGAGAACAGCAACTAGCTTTCTAAAGAATGGTTCTACTAGGATGTTGAAACTCTACATAGATGGAAGAGCATCCAGTGGAGGCTGGGAAACAGTTGGTATAATACCTGTTGTGAAATTACAGTCACAGATTAAGTGTAATTTCCTAGGAAACACTGAGATTAAATTGCTAGTTTTCTTTAGTTTAAATGTTTTTGTACACTTAAGTTTGCCTTCTGTTGTTCAGAGAATAACAAAATAAACAATTTCTAAATTGGTCACATGCTTTTTGGCATTTTTAGCTACATTCACATCGAGTAGTTGATAGTACTGAAGACTTTTTTATATGAAATTTTTTATATAAAATTACTTTCTTGTGTGAGGACTAAAGGCATGCACTACCATGCCCACTTTATCAGTGTTAATGGTGTATGTGAATTCTTGAATAGTTAGCCAGTATCCTGTCAACTTAGTATTTAATATTAAAAGTTCAACATGTATTTTATATTCATTTAAAAATATTTAGATACCTGCTTTTCTTCACAGTGACTTTGAGTATAGTAACTAATTTAGTGTGGGGTCGCTCCCTCTCCTCGTGGATCGTTGGCCACTGGTCCACGAGGACAAAGGGAGCAGGAGCGACGAGCAGGGTCAGGACTGCCAGTGATCACTGACTGAAGAAAGCCCTTCTGGGGAGGTAGGTTCAATGATGCAAACAGCTCCAGACTCAGTTAAACAGCTCCATTTATTCAGTGGGAGAACTAGGGAAAATATAGTGTGGAGGCAGTAGCCAAAGCCTCAGCTGATAGGTGATCATAGTATGCTTTATTTACATGTGGCAGTAGGCTCCTATCATCGGATTACCAGGCAATGCCTAATTATCATATAGAAAAAACCTGGGGGTAGTTTTTACTCCAGGTAACTATGCCAAAGGTCATGTTCCAAATGAGGGGAGGCATCTGTGCTTGGTGGCACTTTCCAGGTTAGTCAGGAAGAGAGCAGGAGGCCCCCTGCTGAGAAGGGGAGTCCTTCCATTTGGCGCCAAGCCCCTTAGAGCTATCCGGACATGGAAGACTACAACCCTAACAGCAGGGTTCCCCAACAATTTAGGTTACAAAACCTTTTGGATAGGTCAGGTGTAGTGGCTCATGCCTTTAAGCCCAGCATTCGAGAGGCAGAAGCAGGCAGATATCTGAGTTTGAGGATAGCTTGGTCTACATAGAGAGTTCCAGGCTAATCAGAGCTACATAGTGAGACGGTATCTCAGAAACAATAAAAAAAAAACCCTCACGTACACACATAAAAAACAACCTCTAAATAGAGTTAGGGTCTGTATGAAATTCTAAACCTAAAGGCAATATTTTAACCACCAGCAGAGGGCTCTGTGTGTACATGTATTCAGTATGAAAAAAATTTTTTGACCAATTTTTTTTTTTCTTTACCTTAATGTCCTTTTCTTCCTTGAACAAGTTAACTTTTACTCTCTTTCCAATCAAGGATGAATGTTCACAATTTTTTAAGATTAACTTTTCTCTACTTCATTTATATGATTCTAATAAAAGCTGATATAATTTACCAAGTAGATGCGTCCACGTATTGATATAAAAAAGGTATTTCTCAAAGGAAGGTATCTCCTGTTGGCATTGTTTCTTGTTATGTGGCTTTTAGCTATACACATGGACTCTTAAAGAATTATATTGATCCCTTTAATCTTTGGTTATACTTTCCTTTTGGGTGCTCAATACCATACAGTTGGCCCAGATAAACCAATTTATTTTTACTCTTAAAGGTTGTTTGAGGATCTGTTCCTCAGGGGTGTCACATGGGCTTGGGAGGAGCCCCTGACTCCTTTCTTTTACTAGTTCCATCTATGTAAAGATAAGTCAAAGGTCCTTCTCAATCATGGCTGGCTTCACTTGGAAGCACGGGGGAAATGTTTCCTCTGTGTTGACCCTTCTCTTTGTAGACTGGACACTGGTTCAAGTCCATTTGGTGGGTTCTCCATGGCCTCCTTGATCAAGAGGACAGGTGACACACCACAGTTACAGGACATTTTGAGAGATGCTCATAGTCCCTTGGAGCTTAGTCGACCTAGGAGGGCAGGGAGCAAAAACTGTCCTTTGTGTCCCTCTGACCAAATTAGTATAGGCCTCAAAGTATGGCTGTTAGACATCCAAGAAGGTTAGTTCTACCAGTCTGGTACTTTTAATTACCATGTGATATGTAGATAAAGCTTGGGCAAAAACCAAATGTTCTCAGATAAACCTTGGCTAGACATGTATTATAGTCCTTGAATTAGTTGTAAGAGACTCCCAGACAGCAACCCAAGATAGAACTGGGAAAATGAAGAGCAGACCCCAGTCTTACCTAAATGAATTGTGGGAACTGAATGCTGCTAGATGAAGAAGAGCTGATCTTCCTAAAACAAGGAAATCTAGATAGGCTGACTAGATTTAGCAGATGGACAAGCACTGGAGAACAGCTGGGGGCGCCAACAACACAGTGGACAGTAACAGGGATTACAGAGTATAGGGGCTCCAGCTCGGGGGCAGGGGGCGGGCTATGGGAGAGTGCCATTTGGGATGTGGGTATATAGATGAATAAGATTGTTTGGGATGTTCTGTATGAAATACACACAAAAAATCAACAAATAAAACATATAAGCTGTATTTGAGGAAGAAGCATAAAAATTTGCTTCATGTTAATTAGCAGAGGTGAGACACATTACCATTGAACTCTACCTGATGATTTTATATCCATGCTCAGGTGCCAAGGAGCTCAGAAAGTAACTGACTATGACTAGTAATAATCAGATACATAGAGATTAGTGATGCATGTGCAAACATCTAAGTGTTAGTAACCTCAAAAATGAGTTTTTCTCTATGAAACAGTATATTTTAAAATGAAATGGAACTCTTTTTTAAAGGTTAAAACCTCATTCAATTTTATGTCTTATGGGAGTTTATAAGTGAGTTCAATATTGTATAACTGTATTAATTCAACCGTGAACCTAAAAATTTACAGCCAATTTTGAAGGAGATGCATCTTACCTCTGGAAATTGTTATTGAATATGTCAATGCTGTTGTAATGAAATGCTTCTAATTAAGTGTAAAGATGGCTCAGTAGTTAAGAGCAATAGGCGCTCTTGCAGAAGACATTAATATTCTATTAACAGTTACTGCACAGTCAGTACTCTTGCTTACTGATTTTTTTCAAATTGATACTTAAGTTTTGTGTATAAAATTTTAAGTATAGTCCCAAGAAATTTTAAAAAATGATTTTTTTGTGCCTTCTCTCTTAGGTGTATTTCTACACATTCTAGCAGACACACTTGGAAGTGTTGGTGTGATTGCCTCTGCCGTCATGATGCAGAATTTTGGGTTGATGATAGCAGATCCTATCTGCTCCATCCTTATAGCCATTCTTATAGTTGTGAGGTAAGTGATGTCCTATGTTACTTCCCGCTGTTAAAATGAGAGTGAGACAATACAAATACTCCTTGAACTAGAGATCTGCAATACAAATTATTATGTTGCTTTTCATTTGGTTTCTAAAAAATTCCTGTGCATATTTTCTTTCTAATATTTCTTTTTAGTTTCTGGCTATCAAGCCTCTGATAATAATTCAGATCTTAAATCTAACACTGTATCTGTAGAATAAAATATTGGAAATGTAAACTTCATTAACTAGTTAGGGTATTATAGTTTATATATAAATCTTACACTGTCAGATTTGAGTCAGTATTTCCTCTGCTAGAACTATTTTGAATTATAAAGTCATTATTATTGTAGAAGTCTTGTAAAAGTATACATTCAACTTTCAGTGTGTCTCTCTATCTAGGTCACAGAATTCTTAAGAAGCAGTTGTCCTGACTCTCTCTTTCTTTTACCTATTGTAGTGCCAGTGCATATGTGAAGAGAGCTTAGTACGCACACCTGTGTCTGTTCTTACCTGAAGTATAGTGTGGAGTTGTTATCATCTAGGGTTCTCTTGTCCTAAATCACACTGTATGTTTTGCATAATTTTTATTAGAAAGATAGAAATATGTTATTTTATCTTACAGCATTTAATTAGTTAAGAATTTATATAACATGTTGCTGTTGGAATGTTGTCATTTTTTTCCATTTGACTTTTTCTCACTTTTTCAACGAGGGGCTGGAGAGATGGCTCATTGGTTAAGCTCACCTACTGCTCCACTAGAGGACCCACATTCAGTTCGTAGAATCACATAGCAGCTAACAACCATCCTTAATTCTAGTTCTAGGAGATCTAACACCCTCTTTTGACCTCTGTGGGCACTACTACCTGTAGGCAAAACATTCAAACACATAAAATTTAAAAAAAAAAACTTTAATGAGTACAAAGACTTACTAGGGCTGGAGAGATGGCACAGCACTGGATACTCTTGCAAAGGACCCGGGTTCTATTCCTACCACTCACATGGCAGCTAACAAATGTCCGAAACTTCAGTTCCAGGGGCTCCAACACCCTCTTCTGACTTCCGAAGGCATTGCACAACATGGGTGCACTTACATACATGCAAGCAATACACTCATACACTCATACACATAAAATAATAATAAGTAAACAAAGATATAGAAGTGAGACAGTAATGACTGTTTATAACTTGTAGTTGAACAGACTTAATAGATTGTAACAAAATTACAATGTTAAAATTAGACATAGATGGATTCTTTTCAGTTTCTGCCTTAAAATTGGATCTATATTTTATTTTATTTTTAAAAATATTTTATTATTTTATTTTTATTTTATGTGTATGTGTGTATTGCCTGCATGTAGGTAAGTGCATCTGTGTCACGCAATGCTGGCAGTGGACAGAAGAAGCTGTTGGATCCCCTGGAACTGGAGTGATGGACAGTTGTTAGCTGCCATGTGGGTGCTGGGATTCGAACCCATGTCTTCTGGAAGAACAGCCAGTGTTTTTAACCACTGAGCCATCTCTCCAGCCCAGGATCTGTATTTTAAACATGCAAACCACAGATTTCTGAGCATTGTTCATAGAACAACCCTGGGTGAGTTGATGTGATTGTCAGATTATTCTTTGTATTATTTATACCAGGAAGCAAGTACTATATATATAAAAGTCATTTGGTGGCTGGAGAGATGATGGCTCAGTAGTTAAGAGCACTAGCTGCAGAGGACCTTGGTTTAGTTCCCAGCACCCACATGGCACTTAACAGCTGTCCTTAACTCCAGTTCCAGGGGATCTAACATCCTTTTCTGACCTCTGTAGAGATTGCACATGTGGTGCACTTACATACATGCAGGCAAAACACACACACCCATTAAAGCTCAGAAATCCTTTTCTTCATCTTTGGAAATCTTACCACGCTTCCTTGAAAGTTCAGCTTAGATGTTGGCATATTCTGTGAAATGAACTGACACATCACTCTCACTATGGTGCTTTCAATGTTCATTTTATTTTGTTAGTGTTGTAATTGTTAGCTACTTTAATAGTTTTTAAGGGTAGGATCTTAATAATCCCTTTTCTTTGTCTCAAGTTATTGCCACCTTTATTCCAGCTGCTACTACGGTTTGCTTAGAAAACTATGACAGCCTCCTCATTGACCTCTCTCTATCTTCTAAATCTTTTGTACAGGCTAGAATGTCCTTTTAATGAGGATTTTGTGACATACTAGAACCATCTTGATTGAAGTCCTTCTGTGACTCTTACTCTCAGAATTACATCCATGATATTCTTTAATCCTCGTCTCGCCCCTGCTCCACTTCACACTTTTCTCTCCAGAAACAGTCATTTATTTCATTTCCTAAATATGTTATGAGTTCTCTGGATTCCCTCTTGTGTTTAAGGTCAAGCCTTTTGCTACCTCCTACAGATGTTATGTACCACAACATGGCATACTTTGCATATAATTGAATCTAAACCAGTACCCCTTAGGAAGCATTACCCAATCCTATTTTCATGCTGCGTGAGGTCCATCCCTATAGCACTGACTAGCACAGTGCCCTTTCATGGCATTGACCTGCTGTATCCACAGAGTCTGTTTTATTGTGTCTCTGAAGCTCTGTAAAGGCAAGTGAGTTTTCTGTCATTTTAAAGTGACCGTATGATTCTATCTGGTCAAAAAAATGTTATACTTTAGATTTAAATTTGAATTGTTTTCAACCCTAAAGAATTAGATTTTCTAACTAAAGAATTAAATTTTCTAACTCCAGTTGGAAGGTCTTTCCTAGTTCTGTTCTCATTCATTTATTCTCCAAACAAAAATAAAAACAAATAAATGCAAAAATACATTCAACAGGCTTACTTTACTGAAATATATAACACATTTTAAAAATCTGTACCAATCATCTTGAGCAGGTATCTTGTTAAATCTCCTTGTTAGCCAGGCAGTGACAGACAAGATCTTGAGATTCCTACTGTTTTGATCTTACATGATCACAGAGGAGAGAGATAATTAAATTAATAGATTAAACCATTGCAATAATCAAAAATTATTTGTGCTGTGCAGGGTTAAGGTAGGACTTTGTGGTGGTGACTAGGTTGTCAGTTGAAACAGATTAGAGAGGTCTCTTTACACTGGGATCTAAATGTCACAGAGCTTTCCAGCCTAGGAGCCAGTTGATGTAAAAGCCAAGTAGTAAAGACAACTGAACTAAAGGAGTCTGGTCGGAATGGTCAGAGCAGAGGGAAGAAGAGGAGAGGCTGTTTGAGAAGGGCCTGGGAAGTATTAGGTAACATCCAAGGCAAGGCCTGAATGGTGAAGGAGAGGGCCATGGGAGAAAGAACATTCCTGGTAGAATTTCCATTATGAACACTGCAGCAGGAGCATACCTAACGTGCTTGAGGAGCAGTAGGGGCCGTGGAGGGAGTACAGTGAATAGAGCAGAGAGTGCTGCATGTGGTATAGAGCTCAAGGCACAGGTCCAGGTGTGGGTGTAAATTTGGGTGTCATCACCTTCTATGTAATATTTAAAGCCATGAGATTGGGCACATTTGCCCAGAGAATGAGCAGAGAAGGAAGCCTGGGGGACTGGGCCCTGGGAAGGTGAGGTCCACGAGGCAGTGTCAGTGAAGAGTGCAGTGCAGTGCAGCAAAGCGGGCGGGGGAAGCAGGAGTGCACACCGCTCTACAGGCCCCTTAAAGAATGTTTCAGACCGGAAGGAATAATCAACCTGTTAAATGCTCCTGGGAACAATCCGTCACTCAGACACTCAGAAGAGTAGTGAGAAAGAAAGCCTGATCAGAGAGCTTCAAGAGAACGGGAGAGGAGGAAATGGAAATAGCTACAGTCAGCTCCCTTTCAAAGCCTGTCGCTGTAGAGGGGCGGGTGTGAGTGCCTGGCAGCACCGGGGACCCACTGAGGTTTGTGGTCATGAATTTAAAGTGAAAACAACCAGCAAAGTTGTAAGTTTTTCTCCAGTCTTGTTTAGCTGCTTAAAGTTATGGAATGCATAAAACAGTGGATTTAATAGGTTTAGGGCTGTCAGATGGGTGTTGTGATGACAAGGGGCAGGATAGGGATTATAATGGTGGGAAATTAAGATTTAAAGATAATGAAACAGGCTTTTTCAGCAGTGGTAGGATCAGTGAATTAAAAGTTCTTTGGGGGGGAAAGTGCTACTGTGGAGATATTAAGGGAAGGGATCCAGAAATAAAGCTTTCATATTGTGACATGCTTAAAATTGAGATCTAAGGTCTAAGTTCATAGGAGTGGAGGAGAAGATCATACAGAGGCCAAAGGATGAATTATCCATGTAGGTATTTAAACCAGGAGTAATGAAAGGGGTGGAGGGGAAAGAAAAAGCACATTGCTAAACTAGCTCCACTGATGGAGAATCATCAAGACTTGCACCACTGGTATTCAAGGGGATCAGCCATCAAAAAATTTGATGGGTTTGACCCTCAAGCAAATGGTGGTGGGGTGGGAGGAAGTAGAATGAACAGAGATCTAAAAGTAGTAATAATAAGCAAGGAGGCTGTCCCTCTCACTCCACAAGCCTACCTAAGAAATCCTAAACTGCTAAAATAACCACTTCAGTGTTGTCTTGCTCCAAAGCCAATTGTTACTGCTTTGATGAGAGCCACGCCCAGCAATCAGAACATGGGATAGAAGTTCAACAGTGTTTAATAAACATGTGTTAACATCATGGTAAAGAAATGAATACTTATAAGGAAGTCGTCTGTTAACATGTACTTTTGTGATTATGTGATGGAGTACATGGAAGAAGGCGTGTAGGAAAGGCATTTCCTAAGAGTACTGTGTGGAGAACCATGCCCTCAGTTGATAGCCAGTTTTCAGGGACAATTTTCTCTCTATTATGGGAAAAGGCAGAGGATTTAATGAAAATTATGTGTTTAAAATTATGGTTTTTGTGGCTGTGGCCGTGGCTCATCAGTTGGTAGAGTGCTTGTCTAGCATACACAGGCCCTGGGCTTACTTCCCAGTACGACATAAACTGAATATGGTGGCCCATTCCTGTAGTCCCAGGAAACAGAGGTTTTAGCTACATGGTGAGTTTGAAGTGAGCTTGGGATATATGAGTCCACCTGTTGAAAAAATAAATAGGGTCAGCAAAATAGCTCAGTGGGTAACTGCATTTGCTGCCAAGTCTGATGACCCGAGTTCAATTAACGGGACCCACGGGGTGGAAAGAGAGAACCAATGCCTACAAATTGTCCTTTAACATGCATATGTATACTGTGGCAGGTACACACAAACACACAAAATAAATGCTTAAAAAAATTTAAGCTAAGAATAAAAGTACGTTTTTTAATCAGCAATCCACCTTCCTCTGTCTCCCAAGTGCTGGGATTAAAACCATGCGCCACTATCCCTGGCTCATATTCTTTCTGCCCCATTTTCCCAAATATTCCCTGAGACTTAAGATGGAGTGGTACAGATACCTGTCTTACTTAGATCTAAACCCTTAACTATCCTTTATTATCAGTATGTAGTACAATCATGGGCTTTGGATACTCTTCATTCATTGCAAGAGGCTTCTCTGATTGAGGCCTCGAATAACCTTTGTCTGAGTCTAAACATAAATATTTAGAAAGTGGTTTGATGCTATGTCAGTTATGTGTTAGTAGTAGGTTCTCCCCTAGGGCCCAAGACCTCCTCAGTAATAAGATTTTTCACCTGGTTTACAGTAGTAGGCATGGATTCCCTCTTGTGGAGCAGGACTCGAATCCAATCAGGGAGCAGTTGGTTACTCTTGTAACACTTGTTACACTATTGAACCAATGGGCAGGTTGGTATTGTAGCTCACCGAGTACACACCTAGGTAAGACCATTGATGCCTTGATTCCCCCAGCGCCCTGCACAGCACCATCTAGCACTGTGAAACCTAGCCAGCAGGGAGGAATCTTCCTCTCAGTTCCAGCTTGATTTCTCTATTGTCTCACATGTGATGTGTGGAATCTTTCAGTAATAGGGTGTTTTCAACTAATTCTGGTAGGCAGCCAAAAAAAAAAAAAAAAAAAAAAAAAAAAAAAAAAAAAAAAAAGCATGACACGCGGCAGGAGGCAAGCTACTTCCCCGGACGGATGCGGGACCAGGTCGTCACAAGAGCCCTGAAGCGCCCCTATCGTAGTAGTGGACAGAAAACAGCCTTGCGGGTAGCAACACGAGAAAACAGGCAAGGGCAGCCACGAGAGCTTCAGAAACCCGTCTGTAATGGTTTGGGGGGCTCTGTGGCCTCTTTGACCAACAACTCCTGTGGAGGTATTCTATACCTGGCACTTGGATTTTGTTTGTGACCCATTACTTCTAGGACCAGCATCTCCTAGCCTTGTGGGGGATCTGTCTGCCTACAAACTCTCTGTTTTTTAATTGGGTTGTCAGATAGTAGGTTTCCAGGTGGCTTTTTCATATTCTCTTACTTTTATTTAACTTTTCCCCCTCCTCCTGTCTCCTCAGCTGCCACATTCCCCAACCATTCTCCTTTGTTTAAACCATGCAGCCCCCAGTATTTCCCCTCTTCATCCTCATTTTATGTTTGTGCTGCACCCTTCCCCATCACCCCCCCCGCCCCCACACACACATACTCTATCCCCTTCCTAGTTTCCTGGCTTCTGGAGGTACTAAAAATTAAACGCACAAAACTAAGGAGTAGAGGCCAGGATCCTCATATGAAAGAGAACATGTGTTTGTCTTTCTGGACCTGATCAACATCTCTCAGTATCATTTTTATCAGTTTCATCCATATACTTGCAAATTTCTTAGTTTTCATTTTTTTTATAGCTGAGCAATATTCCATTTTGCTTAGGTACCACATTTTCATAATCCATTCATCATTGATGGATTACATTTCCTAGCTATTGTGAATAGAGCCACCATGAACATGGATGTATAGGTATTTCTGTAGTAGAATATAAATTCCTTTGAGTATATGCCCTAGAGTGATATAACCTGGTCACATGGCAGTTGTCTTTCCAGTAAAACAACACTTCTGACATAGGCTTTAATAAGAATATGGTTTTTTGTTTTGTTTTGTTTTTTTAATGGAGAGCACTAATTTTTAAAAGTGCCTTGAAATAGAGAATAAAGTCCCACATGGAAAGTTCTAACAAATTCAACAGAAAATACTATAAACTAGTAACGTTTAAGCCAGGTTTGGTGGCAGACATCTGTAATCCCAGCACTGTCTGCTCTTAACCTGGGTTCCGTTCCCAAAACCCACATGACAGCTAGCAACTGTCCATAACTCCAGTTCCAAGGGAATCCAGTGTCCTCTTCTGGCCTCTGTGGGCATTGCACACACATGGTGCACATACATGCAGGCAAAACACTCATACAAATAAAAATGAAAAGTTCATATACCTAAAAATAAAGAATTTTAAAATGCTATAGAAATCTGCCCTGCCCTTCTGTTTGACCAGTTCTCCACCTTCATTTTCACAATGAAAGTCATTTCTGCAGTTGGTTTCGCTCAACATTTTCTGTCCCAGGTGAAGGGTAATAAAAAGTTCTTGGTAGGGACTGGAGAGATGGCTCAGTGGTTAAGAACACTGGCTGTTCTTACAGAAGACCTGAGTTTGAATCCCAGCATTCACATGGCAGCTAACAACTGTCCCTATCTCCAGTTCCAGGGGATCTGAAGCCCTCTTTTGACCTCCATGGGCATTGCAGGACACAGGTGCATTTACATACATGCAGGCAATACACATACACACACAGAAAATAAAAATAATAAATAAAATACCTTTAAGAAAAGTTAAGTTCTTGGTAGAACTGGCTTATACTGTACACATTTTGTTTCCCAGTGAAAACCAGATGTCACTTTAGAGTGTAATTTTCTTTTCTGAAAAGACTTCCAACCGTTGATTTTAGTATGGTTTTGTTCCCATTTTCTCTCATTAGTGAGATGAATTAGAATTGAAAGTGAGTTTACAAGCTAGAATGTAGAAATCTGAATACTTATGTCATTGCAAATTTTAAAATGATGCCATTAACATAATTCTGTAGCTCAACTGTCCACTTAAAAGGTTCCTAGTGCTTGCCAAAAATAAAAATATAACACAACCCAGAAATAAGCTTTGTTATTGATAAGGTATTTCTGAAGTCTTCCTGGATTTTTTTTTTAATCAGTTTCTGAAATTTGCCAGCTAGCATTCTGTGGTGCCTTTGTACCTTTTTTCTTAAAAAAAAAAAAATCATAGTCATTTAGATGTGTAAGGAAAAGCTTTGTGACCAAAATAAAGTATTTTTGTTTGGTATAAGTTTTTAAATAATATATTTATTATCATATGGAGGGAAAAGTACTCCAGTTTTAGAGACAAATTCTAGAGGCTTTACTAGGGACAAGCTATGACCATAAATTGAGGTAAGAAGTAGAAAGGATATGCATGAGGAAAAACAGAATTATGAGTGACCACAAGCATTGTTTGTGTGCACAGGATTTGAACACAATACTGATTTTGGTGAATTGTAACTGATTCCTGATTATTTGTGGCTTATATTAACTCAAAAGTAAGTAAACTTTTGAAGACTTGGAAGCTACTCTAAGTTCAAATAGTCATATGAGAAATTGTAGACATTTTACTTTTTCAGAAATGCTTTTGGGTGTTCCCTAACAATTTCCGTTGTGGTTTGCCTTTCAAGTGGTTAAATTTGCTAACTATTCTTTGGGGGACTTAAGATAGAAGTAAACAGTCTATTGTAATTTTAATTTGCTGCTTGTCTATGTATTCTATTGTAAACTGAAGTTAGTAGGACACTAATGCTTAGTGGTTAGTACAAATTCTAGTCAGTTGGTCTAGCCCTTCCTCAGCCAGTGTTATGGGAAAAGTTGCCCCAGTTCTATAAGGCATCTATTCACATGTAATTATCAGCTCTTACCTGTGCCTCTAGAAAGATGCTGGTTCTGCAGTATCATTGAGGGAGTTGAGAAGTGCTCATTCCGGGCACTGTGTGTTCAGTGGTTCAGATGAAGAACGCTGGCTAGAAAATCATGGCAGAGAGGGCCTTTAGAAACACTGAAAGAAACCACACAACACAGGGATGTTGAAAAGAACTCTTCAGTGTAAGAGTCCAATTATGTAATAATATCTCTTAACAAACCCTCAGTAGTTTTTATTGAATCACCTGCTTTGTCCCTGACACTTTCTTAGGTTCTGAGGACACAACACTGTGCATTGATTCAGTTTTTGTCATTATGAACAATGAGCATATTTAGAAATTAGTGATTTAAGTAGAGTCTTCACTTATTTTCATCCTCTGCATGTGCACATAGACACATGCACAGAGAGAGAAAGAGAGAGAGAGAGAGAGAGAGGGAGGGAGGGAGGGAGGGGGAGAGAGAGGATGTTTCTAAGTATACCTCACTGTTAGTTCATCTAAGCAGTTACAAATGGTGTTTCTATGAATTGACTATTTCAGGAGAGGGATGTCCCCTGTCCAATGAAGAGGGAACAGGGTTTTTGCTTAGTAAGATTATAGTATGGTATGGGAGTGGGTTATATTTTCATGTTTTTATAGAAGCTCACTGAATTTTTCCCTTAAAAGATATTACTAGCTCACTTACCATAGTGTAACGTAGGCTAGCGTTGTTCTCCGATCACAAACCCCCTAGCCCTCACCTCCCTTTGCATTGTTTCCTGTGGGAAAATTATGGTGTTTTTTTTGTTTGTTTGTTTTTTGTGGTTCCCCCCCCCCCGCCCCCCGAAAACAGCCAATTTGTAGGTTAGGATTCACTTTAACTCCTCTATGAGTGTTTATTCATTGCCGAGGGAAGCAGTGAGCCACAGATCTAAAATGGTCATTTGTGTGCAAACTGAAAAGAGCCTTGTGAGAGCCATCTTCCAGTGTGAGCTCCTCAGTAATCCACTGTTGAAACTCATTCATTTCCTTCTTAAACACCAGATACACTGTATTGTTTTTCCAAGGTCTTAAAGCCAAATGCCACTTGAGTAGAGCTACTTATGGAAGTAGAACTTCAGATTTACGCATTGTCTGACTTAAAGTGAAGTCTGCAGTTATGGTAAAATAATGGCTAATTTGTTGAAAGGAAAATATAAATATACAGATTACTATTTCTGTGTTTAGTTTATCCCTACCATTTTTGTTTGTATATTTAAACTGTAGCATTTCTAAGTGCTGTATGTTTCATTGTAAAGCAAAGAGGGCTGGAGAGATGGCTCACAGATTGAGGGCACTGGCTGGTCTTACAGAGAACTCAGGTTCAATTCCCAGCACCCACATGGCAGCTAACAACAACGGTCAATAACTCCAGTTCTAGGGGAATCTGATGCCCTCTTCTGACCTCCATGGGCATTACATGACATGGGTGCACTTACATACATGTAGACAATACACTCATACACAAAAAATAAAAGTTAATAAATATTATTTTAAAAAGAGGTTAAATGAAGGTAGAAATTCATTACTAGAATATCATTTTTTTACCTACAAAAATTTTAGAATCATTAGTCCATTAAGAAAGTGTTTAATATTGCTGGGTTTTGAATTCTAATTTACATTTCTGTTACAAAAAGTGAAAATAAATTAATTAATGGTGTAATCAAATTAGACATGTCTGTTAGTAGTGATTTAAAGCAAACAGTGGTATGTGCATATAATTCTTTGACTAAAAATCAAATCAAAACCTTTCCCTTTTCCCCTTTTGTTTATGTCTTACCATCTTGGAGTATGGGGTTGCCTGGGTTGGCGAGTTTCATTTCTGAATTAAGGACATTTTGGTAACGTGTGGTGTGGTGTTCCAGAGATGTGGAAAACAAAGATCTGGCCATGTGCTAGAAGAGGAGGTGCTGAGCTATATTATCCAATGGATATGGTAGAAGAGGAGGTGCTGCGGTAGATTAAACAATGAATATGCTAGAAGAGGAGGTGCTGAGCTAGATTATCCAATAAATATGCTAGAAGAGGAGGTGCTGAGCTAGATTAAACAATGAGTATGCAGACTGGCAGGAGTACCTGTCAATAAAGAGCTTGTTGTACAAGCATGATGACTTGAATTTCGAACCCCAGTAACCATTCAAATAGCAGGTATGGTGGGTCTCACTGTAACCCCAGTCTAGTAGAAGCAGAGAGCAGAGACAGGTGGATTCCTGGTACTTGCTGACCAGCTAGTCTAGCCAAACCAGTGAACTCCAGGTTCAACCGAGAGATCATCTCAGAAATAATGTAGAAGCTGGAGAGATGGCTTGGTGGGTAAAGGAACCTTCTCTGTAAGCCTGACAACCTGAGTTTCATGTGCTGAGGCATGTATCCTTCCCCCAGTAATAAAATAAATTAAAAATTTTAAAATAAGGTGGAGAGCAATAGAATAAAACATCCAAACTTCTGGTCTCCACTTGAAGGCATGGTTGCATGTGCATGCACGTACACACACCAAAAAAGAAGAAAAATAGATGCTTTAGTTTAGGCCTTAAATGTCCCCCAAAGATCCCTGTGGTAAAGGCTTAGTATTGATTGGAGCACAGTTAGGAGATGATGGAACCCTTAAAATGTGAGGCCTGATGAGAGGTCCTTACATCACTGGGTGCGTGTCCTTGAAGAAGACAAGTGAGATCCCATGCTGCCTTCTCATTTCCTGTCCCCCATGGCTCTCCACGAGGTGACTGGTTTGCTCTGCCATGCCTGTGCTGCTCTGGTGTGCTGCCTTGCTTTGGGCCCAAAATAATGAGCCTGCCTTTACAATGGAACTGTAAGCCAAAATAAACCTTGTCTCTTTATAAGTTGATTACCTCAAGATATTTTTATAGTGATGGAAAGTTGCTTTACACAACAAAAACAGTGTAAGTATAAATGTGATAATTTGATTAAGTGCCCAGGAACAGTTTCTAAACCTCTGGGTACCTTACTGGTGCTTACAGAATAAACCTCTGCGGATGGAAGTGTGCAATTATCTGCCCCTTACCTGTTTCTCAAGCTGTAGTTGTTTTCCATAGTAACATATTGTACTATATGTACTGTACATCATTGTATCATACTGGCCTTTATTGTGTTATTTATGGGGGACACGCTGTACCTGGCTACCTTTGTATCTTTGCTCATAATGTTCTGATCTGGAATGTTGTTCTTCCTCCTCTGTTAGCCATCCCAGTCCTGAGTTTTCTTTAAAACTCAGTTCTGATTCTTTCCTGAAGCTTTTTTCCCTATTCCTAAGTACTTACACCTATCATTGTTTTCTAAAACAATGACACTATGTATTATGCTTCTATAGATATGCCTGCCAGTGTAATGCAATAGGACTGTGTTGTGTTCAGCCTGGCAATAGTGTTTAAGGCACAGTAGTATTTGCTGAGTTCTGGAGGCCTGGATTGTGAATTGGGAAGCTTGGCTTATGGTTTTGCCTTCTGGAGCCTGTGATTCGAGTATGGGTGCTTTTAATGCTTTCTCATTTTCATGATATGTGGTTATCACTTCATGGAGTGTTGACACATGATACTTTTAGCATGTTGAAAGTGGAGGCTAATAATGGAAAATGGGAATTCACATAGTATAGATTACAGACACAAATTTGAGTTTTCAGAACTGGAGAGCAAAGATCACTAAACAGTAGAGTCAAATTAGATGTTGCAGATTTAAATAGAGCTATCCAAGGTCACTTAGATTTGAACTACAAGAATATAAGAATCTCAGCGTTGCTTTATAAACTATATTAAAACTTATCAAAAGTAGCTCTTTTCATATAATAGTAAATAGTAAGGAAATCAGAGGCCACATCTTGTTCAAGTGTTGAGTTATTTTCCTGACAGATCATCACTCAGACTTCTTTGTGTGTATGGAAGAAAGAGGACTTACCTGATACGTATGTGCCCAGATTATGATACTGTATCAGTGCTTCTCTAGCTGCTCATTTTTGTTCGTTTTATATATTCATGTGACTTTTTGGCCTGCCCTGTTAATCAGTGTTAAAAGCTAATTTAAAAAAAACAAAACAAAACTGCTGTACTGTCTGCAGATATGAACCATATACTCCACGATGAAGATGTGCCATTATGGACTTTTACAATTCAGAGCACAGGATGCTATGACTTTCTATTCATGGTTTGTATTTAAAATTTTAAAGTATGTATATAACATACTTACTCTAAACATTTTTAGTGTAGATTTAGCTCATTCGATTTGTGAAAATACTTCCTTTATGACCTAATTGCCAAATCTTATCTTTACTGTCCTCCCTGCTCATTATGCCTGATTGCCAGAGAGAGAGAGGCCTTCCCATGAAAGAAGTCTTAACTTCACCTTTTAGACTTAACTCTAACCATAAACCTGAGAAGTGGCTTTTTTTTAATTTAAATTTTATTTGTTATTTTTTATTTTATGTGTATGCATGTATTGCCTGCATGTAGGTAAGTGCACACATGTCGTACAATGCCCTCAGAGGTCAGAAGAGGCCATCGGATCCCCTGGAACTGGAGTTACAGACAGTTGTTAGCTGCCATGTGGGTGTGGGGATTTGAACCCAGGTCTTCTGCAAGAACAACCAGTGTTCTTAACCGTTGAGCCATCTCTCCAGCCCTGAGAAGTGGCTATTTTAACTAAACAAAAATATATCTTATTCATGATAACCCTTTTACTTTTAACTATGTCAGAACCTCAACATGACACTTTTTAAAAGAGTAATTGTTTAATAATGACCTCCAGTGTTTTGTACAAGTCAGTTAAAAATTTGAAAACCAGAGCCAGTTTTTCGACTTTCGGATGCATGTTTTTGTCTTTAAATAAGGTAGTGCTTCCAAATTAACGTGGAAGATAAAGCGTAGAAATGCTAACTCATTCCAGGTTCCCAGTATTTCCTACGTCATGAATTAATAGTATCTAAAGGTTGGAGGATCTATTCCCAGGCTGTGTTCATAGGTGCACTGCTATAGTTATGCAGTGATGCCATTTTTGTTGTCACTGAAATAGCTTACATAATTACTAGAAACATTTCTGGGTTTATCAATGAGTCAGAGGTAGATTTTATCGCTGTGGAGTTTTGGCCAGCTGCATCTTTTGCTACTTTATACATGTTATGGTGCAGACTGCATCTGGATGGGGAACTGGTTGTTCTGCAGTGACACACATGGCATCCAGCTTTTTTTGTTGTTTTGCTAACACCTATAGTAGCATATTCTCACTATCAGATAAGACATTTTTGCTGTCACAATAAACAGAATTTCATATGAGGGTTCCATTGCCAACTGTGACAGCTTCAATGAAAGGTTTTTACTTTTTAAAATTGATATGCCCAGCTTTCCTTTTTTAAAAAGTTAATAGCTTATTTTAAGATCTGTATATATTGCATTAGTAGATGACATTGCAAGAAATACAGGTTTTTGCTATTGTTGGGCAGAAATTTCTCTCTTCTCTGTCAGTACTTGGCAGATGGAGGGGAGATCATTGACAAAATATATATACAATCTGTCTGAGCCCAGAACACCCTAATGTAGGCCAGAATCCCTTGTTTCTAACTACTCTTCTCCCATAAGAATTATAAGACAGAGAAGTTATAAAACTACACCTTAGATTTATGTTGCTTTTATTGAAGGCTTCTAAGATACCAATATTTCTTTTCTTTTTTCTCTTTTTGCCACCCCAAAGATTTTAAACCCTGGCATACCTTCCTACAGGTATATTTTAGATGAGCGAGATACATTTTTATGAAGCAGATGAAGGGTAAATGTGAAAATGGGAGGGGAGCGATGGAGAACTGCTGACTGTGAGTTGTCTCAGGCTGCTCAGTTATCTCACAGTTTCCATGACCAGAACTCTGGGCATAGCCTGGCAAGCTTCTCTGCTCTGGGCCTCACAAAGCTGTAACCAGTGTGTTGGCTGGGGCTACAGACTGATCTGAGGCTCAGGGTCATCTTGCAAGCTTATGTGGTTGTCAGCAGAAATCCTGATCTTGCAGCTGTTAAACTTGTAGTGGATTCTTCAAAGTCGTTAGGAGAGCAGCTGACTTCAAAGACGACCCCAGTCCCTCCTTTAAGGGCTTGCATTTGACTAAGCCAGGCCTATCCAGGATAATCTCTTTTGATTAATTAAAAATTAACTTATTTCAGCCTTAGATATATCTGCAAATTCACTTTATTACTGCCATACTCTGTTGCATGAAGCAAGTCACAAGTTCTGTCTGTATTCAAGACTGAAGGATTATAGGGGGCTAGAGAGATGGCTCAGCAGTTAAGAGCACTGGCTGCTCTTACAAAGGACCCAAGTAAATTCCCAGCACTGTATGACGGCTAACCAGGTGATCCAAGGCCCTCTTCTGACTTCCATGGGCATTGCATGGCATGGGTACACTTACACACATGCAGGCAATATACTCATACACATAAAATAAAAATCAAATATTTTAAAGAGTGAAGGATTATATATTCGAGTGATGCATTGGTGGTCTCTTTAAAGTAGGTTAGCTTATTTTATCTTTCTCTTCTGTGTCCTAACCCAGTACCTGGAAAAGTGTTGATATTTGTCAATGTGGAATGGAAAGGTAGATGGGCATTGGGATGAATGAGTGCATGAGCAAACTAAAGCACAGGGCACCCGCCGCTTTCTCAAGGTCTCTGTCATGGTTTCTAGACCGTAGTCGGTCTTACTGTTCCACTGTGTTCCTCTGTGAAGTGTTTGTATTATCTCAAGAGGTTATCTTGTTACAGCAGTAGAATGATTCTGATTCCTGGTAATAAATCAAATGTAATGTTACAGTTTTCTGTGTTTGTCAAAGCCAGTTGAAACGTTTGGTACATCCATTCCTGGAGGCCTTGAATTTGGAGTTTTTTAAATGACTTTCAAGTTACAAGAGTTATGTATTATCTGATAGTATTTGTACAATTGCAAATTTATTATAACTCAAAACATTGAATGTTGTTGAATGCTGTTTTCAAACAGTGTGTTGGAAATCATGTCCAATTTGGGTTTATTCTAAGAATGCAAAAATAATTCAGTATTACAGAGTTTATGCGTACTGTCATAGAAACAGTAGAGAAGCCCTGTCCTCATTGTGAGAGGTGCCAAAGAGGCTTTGGAAGAGTGCAGCCAGCCCTTCTTCCCTGCTTCCCGCTCTCCCTCTCCCTTCCTCCCCTGCCTCCTCACCAAATCCCCCCATCCCTCCCTCCTGTTTTGTGTTTGGGTTCTTTGAGACAGATGCTCATTTTTTAGTCCAGGATGGCCTGGAACTCACTCTGTAGCCCAGGATAGAGGTGACCTCAAATTTGTGGCAATCTTCTTGCCTGAGCTGTCAGACTACTGGAATTACAAGCGTCAACTTCCATGTCCTCAACTGTGTTACTTATTTCACTGAAACAATAAACAAAAAAGACTCCAAGTTGGAAAACAGTGGATGTTGCTATAACATGACAAATTATATATATATCACAACCTTAAAGCCATGTTTTTTTATTGTTGGTGCGATAACACTAAGGGCATTCCCACATATTAGGAACCAAATAAGAATTCTTTCTCTTGCCTCTGTTTGTATACATTGTATATTGTATATACTTACTATATGCTGGTGATTGTTAGCCTTCAGTGTTGGACAATGAAAATTTTTGTGCACAGTAATTACATATTTGTAAAACCCATGAAAAATTGATACAAAAGTATAACAGATACTTAGTAAAGTTACAGATATAAAAATTGATCTAGAAAAAGCAATGCCCTTTAGATATGAAAAAAATTCAGGTAAGCAGAGTTTGTAATCCTACCTACTTGGGAAGCTGAGCCAGAAAGATCACAAGTTCAAGGCCAGCCTGGGCAACTTAGTGAAATCTTGTCTCAAAATATGATGTTAAAAAAGACCTGGGGATTTAGCTCAGTGGTCGAGCACTTGACCTAACATGTGTGAAACTAGGTTCAGTTCCCAGCACTGGGGAAAAAAAATCTAGTTTGAATGTTATAACTGAAGATGCCTTTTCTTGTGACAGCAAAGATATATATATAAAAAAATTTAGTGAGGAACTTAACACTTTTGAGGAAAAAAAACACACAAAAATAAACTTCAACAGAGCCTGTAACAATATTAAAGAATCAAGATTATAAACATGTCAGCTCTTCTTATGCTTATTTACATATTTTAAATTCCTAATAAAGATTCTGAGACTAGAAGGATGGCTTAGTGGCTAAGAGGACCTGCGTTTAGTTCCCAGCACTAAACATGAACATGTTGATTCACAACTGCCTGTAAATCCAGCTCCAGCCTCCTTGGTTCACACACACACACACACACACACACGCACGCAATTAAAAATAATAAAATTTTAAAACATTCCATCAGGTCTTTTTTGTGTGTGTCACCTGGGGAAAAGGCAGTAAAAGTTGACGGTAACATTGTTAAGGAAAAACAAGCTGGAAAACTATCCAAGAAAACCCCACAAAAGAAGATATAAAGTATAGTCTTCATAAATAAAAATGATTTGATTTGCCTGAAAAAGGAAATTAGGGAACACATTTGTAAATACAGAAATATATGTACAGAAGAAATCTGGTAATAATGAACATAGCATCTGAAATCAGTAGAAGATGACCTTTTAATTACTGCATAGCCATGCAGAGAAAGGTGAATTTGGAACTGTACCTTACACTTTATACCTTTGGAAATTACACGTGGGTTCAAACTTTAAAAGTAAAGCATGAAGCCGTACTAGTACTAGAAGAAAGTCTAGATGAAACTTGGCTCCAAGAGAATAGCAGTGACAGCTGCGGCTCAAAATTCAGAAAACCACCAAAGGAAACAGTGGGTGAACTGAATTACGGGAGCGAAAGGAGGGAAAGAGAAAAGCTAGCGAGGTGACTTATCAGGTGAGGGCACTTCCTACCAAGGCTGAGGACCGAATTCCGTCTCTGAGAACCACACGGTGGAACGAGAGAACTGACTCTCTCAAATTGTCCTCTGACCTCCACGTGCGTGCCATGGCACCTGTGCGCCCACACACATGTATACACAAAAGAAATTAAAACGTAATAGAAAGTAAAAAGAACTTAAAAAGAGACAAAGCACATTAAGATTTTCCTCCTTACTTGCTGCAAGGTGGGACTGAGTGGCCATTGGTCCTATGAGACTTCACTGTGGGGAGACACTGCAGTCTTTCAGAAGCTTAGGTCTTCACCTTGTGTCAACCCAGCTGCTTCTTACCCAGATGTAACAAGTGGTCTTAACCTCTCTGAGTTGGTTTTCAACTCCGAGATCCCTACAGCCCTGCCTTCATCTGAGATGCTGTGATTCCAACATTTTCTTGAAGTTACTCAAGGCTGTTGTGAGGATCAGATTGGAAATTTTTTATGAAATCACTTTAAAAGCTATTAAGTGCTATATAAACAAAAATGTTATTTGCTAATTTGGTGTTATATACCGATTGTTTTTGTTCTAAAGAGCAGATGCATTAAGTGTTATAACTAAGTCCCAGAAACTTAAGGAAAAGAACTTTTTCATGACTTTATCTTCAAGTTCTCAGGGTTCTGTAGGGTGTCTTACTGTCTTCATTACTGAGTAAAGTACACGCACCACAAGTGTGCATTGATTTGGACCATGAGTTTCAGAAGCTCAGTATAATTATGTGAACCACATTCTTGATATGTCATTTGGAAGGATCTGTTCTTCGCTAGTGTCCTACTTGATTTCTTTATTGATGTGATAAAACATTGATCAATACCAACTTGGAGGAGCTGGAGATGGCTCAGCAGTTAAGAGCACCAGCTGCTTTTGCAGAGGTCCACGGTTCAATTCCCAGCACCTACATGGCAGCTAACAAATAATAATAAATATTTTTTAAAAACAACTTGTAGAGGAAAGGATTTATTTGGTTTACACATCCTCACAGTTCATCACCAAAGGAAACCAGGGCAGGAACTTGGGGCAAGAACTGCTTACTGGCTTGTTCCTCTGGCCTGTGCTCAGCCTGCTTTCTTACACAATCCAGGACCACTTGCCCAGGGATGGCACTACCGCAGTGGGCTGGACCCTGCCATATCACTCAGCAGTCAAGAAAATACCCTCACAGATAATGCCCAAAGACTAATCCGATAGAAGCAATTCCCCAGTTGAGGTTCCCTCTTCCTAAGTGTGTCAAGTTAACAATTGAAGCTATCTATCCAACATAACCAGGCTTATGAAATTCAAGGTTAATAGTAATCCATCACTGTGGATTGGTTGCATTTATTCAAATAGGACTGAATTTAATTTTTAAGTACTTTGCAATACTATTTTAGATTAAATCTTGTCTTTTTATTTTTATCTGTTAAAAGTTTTCTAGTGGGGGTCTGGAGAGATGGCTCAGCGGTTAAGAGCACTGACTGCTCTTGCAGAGAACCTGGGTTCAATTCCCAGCATGCACATGGTGACTACGAACCGTCCTATCTCCAGTTGCAGGGGAATCCTAAGCCCTCTTCTGACCTGTGCGGCATTGCATGACACAGGTGCACTCACATAATGTAGGCAATACACTCATACACATAAAATAAAAATAATAAATAAAATATTTTTTAAAAAAGTTTTCTAGTGGGGCTGGAGAGATGGCTCAATGGTTAAAAGCACTTGCTGCTCTTGCAGAGGACCCAGGTTTGTTCCCAGCACTCACATGGCAACTTACAACTACCTGTAACTTCACTTTCGGGGAATCCAATGCCCTCTTCTGGTCTCCTTGGACACCAGGCATGCATATAGTACACATACATATATGCAGGCAGTCATGCATACACATAAAAACTTTAAAAAATTGTAGATGGCCTATACTAGAAATTTACATTATTTTAAAAGTACATTCTTTTTCTCTTCATGTTGACAGATTCTAAGAACCCCTGATAATGAGGAAGAATTTACTACTAAACCATTTTATAAGGTTGAATCAGTAGCTTTGTTACCAGATACTTATTTTCAGATCTAAGTAGTTTAACTCTGAATTTTTAAGTTAAGCATGATTGTTCATGTTCCCATATTGTGTACACCTTTTAAAAACTATATTTATAGATGTATATGTGCCTGTGTGAATATGCACATATTCACATGCAGGTGCCTGCAGAGACCAGAAAAGGGTATCAGATCCACTAGAGTTGCAGTTAAAAGCAGTTGTGAGCTGCCTGACAGGGTTGCTAGGGACTGAACTAGGGTCCCTTGCAAGAGCAGCAAGCGCTCTTAACTGCTGAGCCATCTCTCCATTTCCAACACCATTGTTTATTTATAATTGCTGCTAGATTACTTTATTAATTGTTGAAGTATGGTGAGGCTATTCCCCTACAAGCTGTCTGTGAAGTAAAACTTAAATATGTTTTCATTTGCAAAGTTGCTTGCAGTAAAGAATAATAACCATTGCTTATTTAGTCTGTTCATGTTTAAAGTTAAATGTTCAAACTAATATTATGTTTATTGTATGATTATAGGTTAATGTTCAGCTTTGGAAGAATAGAGACTTGTTTTTACCTTGTTTTATTGGTAAACTCATAACTAATGATTCATTTCTTTTCATCTATGATAGGAAACTAGCATTTCATTGTGAAAACTAGAATTGAGTTAGTCAACCAGAAGTGAACCTCTAATTGCTTCCAAATGCTCACTTTTACGGCTGGTTTGGATACAGCTCTGTCTTAGCTCAGTCAGGAATTTGCTAAGCTTGTCTTTTTCTCCATATCCTTTCATTATGGTTAGATAGATCCATGCTAAGATCTGTTTTATGAATCCTCATTATGATAGTTAATCAGAAAAATCTGGACAGAAACTCCTGAGCTAAACACAATTTTAAAAGGCAAAAGCTGGAGTTGCTACAAATTTCTTTTACGTTTTTATGAACTTTGAAATTATTATAGAAATTGACCCTGGTTCTCAGTTGCGTATCTACCTTGTGATTGAGCAAGAACTCCCTCCACCCCAGCAGTTTCATATTTTACTGTATCTCATACAGCTGAAATTATTACATCATTTTAAAATTCTTGTTGGGCAAATAAGTGTGGCATATCCTTCTGCTTTGGTGAAGAACTTGCTGTGGCTCAGAATAAATACTTTAAATTTACCTAAGGGAACAACCATTACAATTTTCTTAGGATTGGGAAATCAGTAAAGGTAACAGTGACCCTTTAAGTTCAGTGTGTAAAACCTTTTGTAACTTATTTTTTCTTTTTCTTGAGAAATGAGAATGGAAGAAAGAAAAACCTAATGGATGAATTGTAGCTTCTCATCACTGTCATGATTTCTATCCCCCCCACCCACCCCAGGAGTGTTCGTAGCAGCACAGTAGATAGAAACAGGCTCTACTCGTTACCTCCACCTCTACTTGATTTTCTCAAGCCTTCTCTGCCCTAGCTTTTGCTCCTCCTGAAACTGTCTAGTAGAAAGCCTCAAACGGTCTTCTACTGTTAGAGATAATGGCCTTTCTGTTTGTATTTTCCCTCCTTCGTTGTAATGTTTCTTGCTGCTGGCGACGCCTTTTCTGTCCCCCGTGCTCACTTGCTCGGTTTCTGCTGCTCTCAGTGCTCTTTCCTGATAGGAATTCCATGCATGTGAAAAGATTTACTTCTTGGATTAATTTTGTTCCGTAGAATCAGCTGTAAATTCTATTCTGTATATATTTTTGTGTGCAACACTAGATGCTGGAGGCGCAATCAGAAGTCACAATCCATATCTTTAAGTAGTTTTCAGTGTCACGGAGAGAAAAACAACCAGATAATTTTGCAATGTGATAATCCCATAACTACCGTTGATCCCCCCCCCCATTTTTTTTGAGACAGGGTCTTGCTAGGTATCCCAAGCTGGCTTCAAACTCAAGATTCTTCTTCCTCAGCCTCCTGAGTGCTGTGGTTTTAGGTGTGTGTCACCACACCTCCCAGCATTAATTTTTTTTATAAGGACACTTCATAGTTTAGAGGACAATTTATGATTGGGAAATATACCCCAAAAGAGGTGAGACTTGAATTTTAAAGAAGCAGAAGCCAGAAAAAAGGCCTATTTCAGAATATTCTAGGTCACAATGATAGCATTAGCCAACACATGAAAGAGAAGTCCAGGCATGCTGTGGTTGAAGAGCTTGCAGTGTGAAGCAGGAATTGAGAGGAAATAGAGGGGACCAGAGACAAAAAACAGTGTCATGTTAAAGGGCTTATACTTCATCCCTTAGGAAGTCAGGAGCTTTTGACTCAGCTTTTAATAAGGAAAGGATCAGGCCAAGTGCTTGTTTTACATAGTTCTATAGAAAATGATGTCATATACAAGTATATAACAAATCACACAAAAACCTAGTACCTAAAATAACATGCATTCTTAATCTTTGCTCTCTGGGATTAAGGAGGCTATGGGCATGGGTTACTGAGACCTGTGGTTCAGGGTCTCACAAGGCAGTAATCAAGTTGTCATCCAGGGTTGCTGTCATTCCAAGGGTTTTCCGAGGGGAGAATTCACTTCCAGCCTCACTGAAGCAGTTGCTAACAGTCTCCTATTCTCTGGGTGATAGGGAATTGGACTAGTTCCTCTCCAGAGGTGCACCTCCATCTCTTCCCCATGGGCTCCAGTATAAAACAGCTCACAACATAGCAGCTGTGAGGTAGCCAATGAGAGGGAAAGAGGAAGTCAGCAGCCAGTCTTTCAGCTAATCAGAAAGTGATATTTCACCACTTTTGTCATACTCTGTTCATTAGTAGCCAGTCTTTAGGCCTGATGCTTAAGAGGGGAGACTGCACACGAACATGAATCCTAAGAAGCCCTTGGGAGCCGTCTTTGAAGCAACCTAACAAATGGACTTGAGGATGTAAGATTAGATGCCAAGGAACACTTAGGAGGCCTTAGGATTGGAAATTGCCGTAGATGTGTAGGTTGAAGGAGTTAAGAAATACCTTGAATGTAACATCATGACAACTTATTGATTTGGAGTATGACAGTGATAAGGGTTAAGAAAGAATCAAGGATAGTATTTAATTATGCTTGGCTCTTAAATCACTATCTCTGACTCAATGACTATTTCTACTGAGATGTGACTGAGTCTCCTGTCCACACCAAACTGTCTTCATTTTTGCTTGTCTCCTCTCTTTAGTAATCTAGGTTTGTCCTTAATGTGACAGTGACTGTGTCTTTTACTATATTGTTAGAAATCAGTTATTTCTGTATGTTTAATTCTCTTCTGTCTTTGTTTCTATGGTTACCCTTCTTTATCCAAAAATCACTCTGTACTGACAGTATGGGAACAGACTCCTAATTCCTTTCCTGTATCCTTTTCTTTAATTTAGATTCTAAAATGCCTGATACCTGTATCTTTCAGTCATTCAACCTAATTTATCAATGGGCGTACTTTGTGACCAGAACTTTCCTAGGCCTCCTTGGGAATGTGATGGTGAGCAAGACATGGGCCCCATTCCCTTTAGTCTGTTTAGAGTTTCCTCTTTCCTTCTGTCACAAACACCACCCATCATCAAGGTACAGTTCTTCCTCCACTCTTCTGTGAGACTTTCTATGAGATCACAGGTATGTATTTCTGTGATCTCTACCTCCTATAACTATTATACCAAGAGAATTTTACTTCTGACATTTAGAGATTATGTAAGCTTAAAATTGAGCTCTGGCTTAAGTTGTTAAGGGCAGCGAAGCTATTTCTGACCTCCTCTTTCAGTCTAGAGTCAGCCATAGAGAATGTGTCACTCTTGGGTGCGTTAGGATCATTTGGAGTGCTTTGTAAACACATAGATGTCTGGACCCTCCTTCAGATATTCTGATTTAGTATGTTGGAAATAAAAGCAAAATAAGCTCTAAAGTAAATGTAGTATCTAGCCAGCTTAGGTCATTGCATTGGAGTCACTCTTACCAGCTGTTGTTTTGTGCACACATAATCATCCAAACAACCTAAAACAGTAGACGGAAGACTACCTACATCAACACACACTAACCTTTGGGCTCCATCCCTGGATTTGCTGAATTTATTATGTATGTGAGAATAGCCAGGCTTCTCAACTCCTTAAATAATAAAATATAATTTGTAGGGCTGAACAGTGGCTCAGCAGTTAAGAGCACTTGCTGCTCTTGCAGAAGACCAAATTCAGTTTCCAGCACCCACACTGGGTAGGTCACAACTCTCTGTAACTACAGCTACAGGGGATTGATTGACCTTTTCTGACCTCTGTGGGTACCCGCACACGTGTGTGCATACATACATGAAGACACATATACATAAAGAAAAAAATTTAAACGACTGATAAATAACCAGGTTAAGAAATACTAGATGTGCATACATGAGGTGCACTTACATACGTGCCTACATGTAGACAGCCAACTCATATACATAAAATTAAAACAAATACTTTGTGAAAAAAGAAATACTGGATGAATCATCTGATACATTGATTAATGTATTTCCTCCAGCCTTTTTAGTTTAGAGCATAACTTACTGATTCTATGAGAGATTTGGAACAATGACCAGTAGATCCTTCTTGCTGAAATTCTGCTAAATCTTACTCTGTTCTGTAGTGAAGGATATTATTGCTCTTGTGCAGAAGGGGATTGTCAGAATGTGGCTTTAACAGGTTCTTTGTTTTTCCTTAGTGTTATTCCTCTTTTAAGAGAGTCTATCGGAATACTGATGCAGAGAACACCTCCTCTGTTGGAAGGTGCCCTTCCCCAGTGCTACCAGAGGGTAAGTTTCAAAAGATCTCAAACCACTGGATTTTATGTTGTTTTCAAACTGTTAGGGTTTTCTGCTTTCGTAAGTGTGGGGAGCATGTGTCTATAATTTAATGTTTTTCCCAAGATTGAATGCTGACCATGAAAGTCACTCACACAAACCAGAGTAAAATATTGGGAAATATTGAACTTTAAAGAAGATGTAGAAATTGTCCTTATCCAGAAATTTAGCTTAAAAAAATGTGAATAGTGGATGAAATAATTATGTGTTCAGTATATTTTTTTAAAAGGTTTATTTTTATTTATGTATATGGGTATATGTGCCACATGTGTGTAGGTTCCTGCAGAAGTCAGAAGAGGGCATCTGATTCCCTGGAAGTGGAGTTACAGGTGGTTGTGAACTGTTAAACATGGCTGCTAAGAACTGAATTTGGGTCTTCTGAAGAGTAGCAAGTGCTCTTATCCACTGAGCCAATGCACCAAGCCCCAATATTATACCACAAGAACCTGTATTCTTTAAAAAAGTTATGCCGGGTATAGTGGCGCACGCCTTTAGTCCCAGCACTTGGGAGGTAGAGGCAGGCGGATCTTTGTGAGTTCAAGGCCAGCCTGGTCTACATAGTGAGTTCAGGTCAGTTGGGGCTACAGGGAGACCCTGTCTCAAAAAGACAAAAAAAAAAAAAAAAAAGTTATTATTTATGTGAACTAAAAAAAAAATGCATCCGTGTGTGTGTGCGCACATACAGGTGCCCATGAAGATCTGAAGAGGGTGTTGGATCCCCTGGAGCTGCAGTTATAGATGGTCATAAGCCTCCTCACATGGGTGCTGGGAAACAAGCTCCAGTTCTCTGCAAGAGGAGCAAGTACTCTTAACCACTGAGCCATTTCTGCAGCCCTGTAATGTATTTTCTGTTTGTTTTATAGCTCCTACTATGTATCACATTCTCTTCTAAGATACTAGAGACATAATGGTAAACAAAGACCTTGCCTCTGTTCTCATGGAGTTCACATTCTAGTGGGGAAACATAGCAGATGTTAAATGATCAAGAAAATATCAGTAATGATTACTGTGAGAAGTGAAACAAAGTATGGGATAGACGTGGATGGCACGATCAAATTCAGCGAGGAAGTCATGTTCAAGTATTTGAAACTTTGATAGGAAGGGTCTAACCCTGCCCAGATCCTCTAGAGGAATGTTCTAGGCAAAGAAAACCACTAATGTGAAGCTGCTATGGCTGGAGTTGATTAGTGTATTTGAAGATTAGCAAAACAGGCCTTGTGGCTGCAGCATGAAAACATGAAGGGAAAAGTGATTGAAAGGTTGGGGAGAAGCAGAGATCAGATCTTAGGTCCTGATTGCAGTAAGAGGCTTAGGCTTCACTGTCATTCAGTGGGGAGCCCTGGAGAGCTTTTGGGCAGTGGGAATGTCCTGAATTGTATGTTTTTAAAAGGTTATTCTCTGTAGAAAACAAGTTTGAGGAAAAAGACAACTAGTTATGAGGCTGTTGACATCTAAGTGGGAAAAGGTAGTCAAGGCGACAACAGAGATAAAGGCAAATACACACTTGGACATATTTTTGGAGGTAGATTATGTTCATGAAGAGTAAAACACTTGGTCTATGGTAGTGCTATTTACTGAGGTTGTGGTTAGATTGGTAAATGTTTGAGGATGGAAAATTATTCTAAAGTAAGGGCTCTGTTTATAATAAAGTTGAAATGTCCATTATTCATTTGGGGGGAATGCCAACTGAGTAGCAAATCTAGAATTTGGGACACAGATTAGGAATAAAAAGGGCCTGGATTAGGTCCCCAGCCTAAGGGGTGGAGGGACGTTATCATATGAAGGACATCGGGAACATTAGATTGCATGCGATGGCTGGGAGAGGATTCAGTTCTGGCTGTTTTCACCTCCAGACTTAGAGCGCAGATGGAAAAGCCAGAAAAGAAGGTAAGGGAGCTGCAAAGTCAGAAGTGTGGCTTCAGAGAGCTGGTGGAGGAGAAAGGATTTAGTCTGCTGCACTGAATATTTTATGGGGGGCACATATGGCAGGAACAGAGAAGTAATCCTTGTCTGGTGTCATGAACATCATTGATGACCTCAAAGAGAGTGATTTCAGTGGTATGTTAGAAAGGACAGCATGAGTAGATTAAGAAGAAAATGAATTTGGGAAGTAGAGACAGTGTCCTCAGGCAACTCCTGTAAGTATTCTTAAAGGGAGTAGAGTAATGAATTCATAGTCTAGATTCAGATGTAATGACTTTTAAGGTCAGCAAGATGGCTCAGGGGGTAAAGCTGCTTGCCCCCAAGCCTAACAGCCTGAGTTCCATCCCCAAGACCCACATGGAGGGAGACAGTGGCCTCCTGAAGTTGTCCTCTGACCTTCTCACTCGTGCATGAGCCCACACACATACTCAAAAACACACATACATGCACAGTCATACACAAAATAACTAAATAAATGTAGTATATTTTTTTTGAGGCAGGGTCTTAGTATGTAGCCCTAGCTGACCTGGAACTCACTATATAGAGGAGACTGGCCTCAAACTCAGAAGAGATCTTCTGGTCTGTGCCTTCCAAGTTCTGGGCTTAAAAACATGCCCCACCATACCTGACTAAAAAAAAAAAAAAAAAAAAAAAAAAAAAATTAATAGGATTTTTAGAGCAGCATTACCCCATAGAATTTTCTCCAGTAATATAAATGTTCTATAATCTAATGATTCAATGTAGAAACCACAAGCCACCTATGACTAGTATACTTGATTTTTAATTTTTAATTTTCATTTCAATAGCCACATGTATCCAGTGATTTTTGTTTCATACAGCACAGTTACTGATGGGAACAGCCCGAGAAGAAGGGATGGTATAGAGCAAAACACAGTATTGAAGGAATGAAGCTCTCAAGAAGATGAGGGGCATAAACCCCAAATCCAGTGGCAGGGCCGATTGTAGAAAGGAGCAGGGAGCTGCATCCCTCAAGGAAGGCAGAAGTGTGCCTTGTGGATGTGTGGGTACAGAATAAAGAATTTTCTGTGTTGTTTCTGTTTTCTGTATTATTTAAAATGCAGTGTAGTCATACATTAAGACTACAGGAAAATGAGAAAAGTGTAAAAAAATAGTCTTTAAAAATATTTTATTATTTTCTGTGTATGAGTGTATTGCTTACATGTGTGTATGTAAATGAACCATGTGTGTGAAATGCCTACAGAGGCCAGAAGAGGGCATCAAATCCCCTAGAACTGTAGTTACTGATGATTATTAGTGACCATGTGGGTGCTGGGAACTGAATCCAGGTCCCCTGCAAGAGCAGCCAGTGCTCTTAACCACTGAGCGATCTTTCCAGCACTTAGTTTTCCTTCTAGAACTAGGTTTTGTTTTTGTTTGTTTTTTTAAAGAGAACTTTGTTATTAACAGCTTGTAATGGTCCTTTTACATTCTCATTTCCTTATTTTTTTTCTCAATAGCATTTTCTTTATTTTCAGAAATATGTTCATTTTGTTTGGGACAAACTGTATGTGTCTCTGTGTATGTATCACACATATCACACATGTGTATGTATTATTCACTGAGCACTTACTTGGGCCAGGTACTTTTTAGGTACTCAAAATATAAAGCAAAAAGCAGTACCTGGCCTTAATTTATTCATTTGTTCATTTATTTATTTGCATGCACGTGTGTGTGTGTGTGTGTGTGTGTGTTTTGTGTGTGTGTGTGTGTGTGTGTGTGTGTGTGGTACATGTATAGGAGTGAACAAATGTCTGTGCCTGTGCCTGCGCATGTAGAGGTCAGAGTAGGATGTGGTGTCCTCTGTTGCTCTCTGCCTTACTGCCTTCTAGAATCTCACCATCTCAGCTAGGCTGACTGGTCAGAGCGCTCTCAGGACCTGCCTGTTTCCACCCCCACAGTGCTGGGGTTACAGGCATGTACAGCCATACTTGACTTTATACATGGGTGCCAGGGATTGAGCTTACATCCTTATGTTTGCAGAGCAATCACTTTTACCACTGAGCTATCTCTCTAAACCTCTCTGACCTTACTGATCTTAAGTTCTGCTGGAGGAGGCAGTCAGTGAACCCATTTGAAATAGACTAAATACAGATTGAATATCCCATATCTGACATGCCTAGGGCAAGAAGTGTTATAGAATATTTCCAAATAAATAATGAAATGTCTTGGAAATGGAACTGGGATAGCCATGGTTGTATTGTACAGCTTATTATATAGCCTGAATACAATTTTATTTTTTTTTATTTTCTATTTTTTAATTCTTTTTTTTTTTTTGGTCTTTTTAAGACAGGGTCTCCCTGTAGCCCCAGCAGGCCTGGAACTCGCTATATAGACCAAGCTGGCCTTGAACTCACAGAGATCCTCCTGCCTCTACCTGGTGCAATTGGTTAGTGCTTGGGATTGAGCCTACATCCTTATGTTTGTAGAGCAACCACTTTTACCACTGAGCCATCTCCCTAGCCTTGGTGATGGCTCAGCAAGTAAAGGTGCTTGCCATCAAGCCCAGCAACTTGAGTGTGGTCCCTGGGACTGAACGAAAGTTAGGAGAGAAACAGCTCTAAAGAGTTGTCCTCTGACCTCCAATGCTTAGATCACAGCATGTGCACACACAAGTAAGATAAAAATTTAAAAAGAAGTATTCTGATCTGGGTATTGTGATGCACGACTTCAATCCCAGCCCAGACAGAGGCAGGCAGGTCTCACAGAGATCGAGGCTAGCCTGGCCTACATAGTGAGTTCCAGGCCCAGGGTAACTGGAAGACCCATTTGTAAATAAATAAATAAATAAATTGACTGGGAGACCCATTCTCAATAAACAAATAAATACATAAACAAAATTATAAAATAATGAAAAGGAAATATTCCTCAGGCTTATTAATCTTTTCAAGGAACTTGTTCAGTTATTTGTGAATCTTTATTCCTTCTCATTTCTGCAGGTCTACTCTGTTTTTTCTAGGTTTTTGGATCACATGTGTTTATGTCTCTCTGATCAGTGTGTTTGAAATTATAATTTCCCTCTAGGTACTCTCAGTTGTGCTCAACAAAATTTGCTATGTGCTGGTTCCTTCTGTTTCCCAGCATGCATCATGACACCACCCTGAACACAGAGTAGTACTCCATAGGAACTTGCGGGTCCAAGCATCCCTTTTTAGCTAGAGGGTAGAGGCTGCGCTTGTGGTCTGCTGCATGGTGACTTACGTGGGAGGGGGTGCTACTGCGATGCTGACATCTGTCTGTGTTTCAGGTGCAGCAGCTGCAGGGCGTTTACAGTCTCCAGGAGCAGCACTTCTGGACCTTATGTTCTGATGTTTACGTCGGAACCTTGAAACTAGTAGTAGCACCGGATGCTGATGCCAGGTGGATTGTGAGCCAAACACATAATATTTTTACTCAGGTATCACCTGTTACTGCTTCTTTTAAGGGTCTTCTATTTCACTGTGTCGACTTAGGAGATGTGAAAATACTATTATTTAATAGATAAATATATAGACTGCTAAATTACATTTTCCTCCCATCAGTCAAATTTTGGAAGATCTTTATTTTAGTTGGCACTTTTGTTGTATTGTTGTGATGGTGGTAGTGGTGGTGCTGGGGATTGAACCCAGGACCTTACACCTTAATCAGTAATGTTGTTAAGAAGAAAACCTCATTCTGACTTCCTTTCTCTGAAGTCTTAAAACATCCCTCTGAGCAGAATTACTTTCCTATGATCTATCTATGTGACACCTTGTACATATCTCTCGCTTTCTCTCCCATCACATCTTCAGACATGAATATGCAGTTCAGTTAAATTCAAGGAATTAGCACAAATTAAAGTATCTGACTTCTGCTAAAGAGGCATATATGATTAGGTTCCTTTGGGAATGAATTACTGATGTAATCCTATGTGTAATTAGGATTTACATAATCTTAATGTTAGATGTAGCTAAGGCTTACTCTTCTACACAATAATATGTTTATTACTTACTTATTCCAGAATTTTAACAGCTTTCTTAACAGACAATACACAAGTGTGACTCATCACGGTGGTCATAATGAAACAGGGAAGACTTCACAGCGTGTCTGAACACTTCCCATACTGTTCCATGCCTCCTGGGCAAAAAGACAGCAAGGCATGCAGAGTCTGTCTATGCCATGCCCTGCCCTCCTCTCCTTCACCTGGTACCTTCACTAGTGCTAGTGTGCATCAGTCCTTGTAGTGGGGCTTGTGTTGGCCTCTAGGACACCTTGCCTCCTAAGACATCATACTAAGTGATGATTTTCCCTGTGAAAAGAAATGTGATTTCTAGGTTGAGCAATGTACGGCAGAACAGCAGCTGTCCAGGCTGGCTCCTGCTGAGCTGACTCAAGCAGGTAAACGGGGCTCTCGTGCCAGTCTTAGAGACCTTGGCTTTTGAAATGACTGAATTTGAATGTTTCTTTAGCTCCCTCTTCGGGTTCAGAAACTGCATTTGGGCTTTGAATAGTCTTGAAAGATATTTTAAGCCTTTTTATCAGCTAAGATTATGACAGCTGTATTTTATTCCTTCAGATCCCAGGGACTCTTTGAGGCTTGCAGTGAAAATAGCTCAACCCCTCCCCAGGGAGGTGTGTGTGGGAGGTCACCTCTAATGGCTTATTCCTATACTTAATACATTTAATGATTTTTAAATTGCTTCTTTTTCAATCTTTTCTTAGTTCTCACATCCCAGAATTTAATTTTTCCTTTTTTCGTTCATACACTGGTAATGCATGTCCTTGCAACATGATAAATGTCAGGGCATGCTGTGAAAAGTTCATTTCATGAAATTTAAAATTTTTAATTATTTTGTAATTTAAGTTGCATCTTACTCATAGTTTTTATGTATCAAAATGAAACTCAATTTAATCCTTTTTAGAGGTGAGAAAAATCATAGTTTAGCCAGTGAGATGGTTCAGCAAGATAAAGGTCCTCGCTGCTAAGCCTGATAACCTGAACCACATGTGGAAGGAGAGACTCAACTTCCAGAAATTGTCCTCTGACCTATACATATGCACTGGTGGCCCAAGTACATGCAAACACACAGAATACATAAATGTAAAGGTAAATAAGATTTTAAAAATCACACTGATGCATTTTTCTTGCAGAAAGTTTTAGGAATCTTAGTTCTAAAAGTGAAAAGAAGGGGCTTTTGCTGTAAGCTCTGTCTTTATGTATATTAAACTTGTAGGTATCTTTTTTATGACTGAGCTTAAGCAAGAATATAAGTAATAGTTTGGGGGTAAATTTTTTTAATTAAAACAAGTAGCTAAACTGAAAAAAGTATTAGAAACTTGAGAATTATAACTTTCTATTTTGTTATAAAATCATAGGTTTGTGATGATTTTAGAACTATGAGGCATTATCCTTTTTAATGTCATTTTCCTGACATTATGTTATTCTTTAAAACTTTTTTTAATTTTTAATTATTTTTATTTATATTTTATGTGTATGAGTGTTTTGTCTGCATGTATATAAGTACACCACATGCATGCAATGCCCAAGGAGGCCAGAAGAGGGTATCAGATTCCCCTGGAACCGTAGTTACAGACAGTTGTTAGCTGCCCTGTCTGTGCTGGGAACTGAACCTAGGTCTTCTGCAAGAGCAGCCAGTGCTCTTAACCACAGAGCCATCTCTCTAGCCCCTAAAACTGCTTTAAAAAATTGACTTGTGCATGAGTGTAGGGTGATAAAAGTGAATTGTTGAAAAAACCCTTCAGTATTTAGATTCCTTTGGGATTACTAGCTAAATGATAATCCAGATTTAAAATAGGGATTTTATTTTGGTAAAGAAAAGTCATTTCCATATCCATCTGTGCTAATTTTTAAAAATTGAATTATCAATTAGAAATTGATAAAATAGAAAGTTTATCTTTTTATTTGTTTATACACAGGAAGAGAAAGTAGATATTGGGTTAGAAGGCAGTTTAACATTTTATTGTTTCTGTTTTAAACTGGCCAATATTTTTTAATAGTCCACTTTACAGTTATAACTATAGCCTCAAAATTTTACTTTTATTTTATTAGAAATAATGTTTGAAGAAAAAAGTCTTAAGTATGTTCAAGAAAAATTGAGAAAATACTTGAGGTTAGTTATCAGTCATCATCAGTTCCTCAAAAGTACAAGATGGCCAAGCCTACTGCATTTTTCTCCCTGACAGAACTTGTGCCTCATCTCTTCTAGCTCTGGATCTCTCTGCTTTGCCTATTGAATCGTAAGCCTGGCTTCCTGCTTCAGCCTTCTATACTCTGTTCTCTGATCTCAAAGTAGAAGTGAACAATAATACCCAGGAAGGACTCCAAAACCTCCCCTCAAACTCAAATGGGCATCCCTACGTTACAGAAGCCCTGCACCTCCTCCAGGCTCTTGTGTTCTGTACAATCCGCCCTGACTCTGACCAGACTTCATTCAGACTTGTGCTCTCTCGAGTGATGCGCAAGAAGGGAGGGAATCTTTCTTCTCTAAGTCGGTTGCTGCTTTCCCACCCTTTCAGCCTTTTTCTCCTTGTGAAGGACCTTAGTCTTTAGTAAGCTCATTCAGCTTGCCTGCCCTGCCTTCATCGGGAGATTGCATGGACCATCACCGGGAGGATAGACAGCCAGGATTTGGTATATTCCCTAGGCTTGTTGTTATTCATTACTCCATATGGTGCAAGTGTTCACTGGTTGGTGATAGAGTGATTGATAACCACAATAATGCTGCCATTTATTGAGCACCCACTATGTACCAGATACTGTAAGAGGTATCCAACATATTGCGGTAAGACAATTTACGGGAAAAAAACCCTCAGATCTGTTTTCTTTTTTATGTTTTTGTGGTGCTAACACAGGGCCTTTGTGTGCTAAGCAACCACTGAAAGCTAGCTTTGAATTTGCTTTGGAGCTCAGGGCGAACTCAAAATTGCAATCCTCCTGCTCTGCCTCTGAGGCACTGGGATGGCGTGTGTGCACATTACTGTTCTTGATTATAATTTGGTCACATTTACTCCCCATTTTCCTGATTCTGCAATGTTTGGCAGGGAAAAGTAAGATAGTCTTGCAAGATTTCATTTTACATTTCAAGGGATAAAGATTAACATATTTAGTCAAAACCCAAGCAGAAAGTCTCCATGACTTTTGGTCTATACAGAATATAGGTAAAGTGATAATTTCTACCATCTTACTGGCTTTTCTAACTTTTAACTTCTTTCCACAACAATAAGTAATTTTTGGAGATATTCCAAGCCTGAGACACCAGGCTTGACTTTTTTTTGAGGGGTGGGGGAGAGGGAAGCAAGGGAGATTAGCAGGGTTGAAAGTAACTGGCTATCTTCCCCATTTAAAAAGCTGTGGACCGCTGGAGTATCTGTCCTGTCTCTCTCTCTCTCTCCATGGTGTGAATACACTACAAAGCCTAGTTTGCATTCAGGTCACCTGCCTACCATAGGATTCTTTGGAAATTTGACTTTTCTCTTTACTTTGAAGGAAAGAAAGGAGAGTGGGGAGCTGGAGAGCTCGAAACTGCCCCCACTGGGACAGACGGATGAAGCAAAATGCCATTTCTATTTTTCTGTAAGACTGAGCTTTTGTAGAGAGCTGTTAACCCCCCAGGGGGCTGATATGAGTTTGAGTAATTAACTCATGATTATGCGAAGATAATTTATCTGGCCTCTTTGTTTTCCTCTTTCTTTTTTGTTGCCTTGGGCTACGGGTTCCCTATCAAGAACCGTCTCCCCCTGTGTGGCTGCAGGTCAGGAAAATGGCAGACAAGAAAAAGAGCCCAACTTTTTTGCCATTTTAATTTCATTAGCAATTTTGTTAAAAGAGAAAAGATACTAAACAGTTTATTTGGGTAAGTTTTTTCTATTAAAATTATATATACAAGAATTTTGCAAAATAGTTCCTAAGTACAGTCATTTTGGGGCCATCTGGATTGGTAAATCAAATCATATGATTGTAGTCTTATAGCATATGAAATCCTTTCTTATACCCTCACACGACTTACAGCAGTGCCTCTGTAGCACTATATTGTACTATGTAGCACTATGTAGGGCTTACTAAATATTAGGCAAATATCTAACACTTCTGTAGATAAATAGCATTGGTGTTTAGCAGCACTGCTTTAAAATGAGAAAAAGTTAGCTTTGGTTTTCATTTGTAGATGAAAGTCATGCAAATACTAAGCTTTTCTTCAGACACAAGCCTATTAACCAAAGAGAAAGTACTGAGTGTAAGCTTCAGTCCGTACCTGAGTTTTAACTTGCCAAGGGATGGCTTGAAGGCTTGCTTTGCTGCCCCCTGCCCCCCCCCCCTTTTCTTCTTTCAGTGAGGCAACAGGTATGTTTCCTGTGCCGGCAACCTAAAGTCTGTCTAACTTTTTATACTAGTAGAGAAGATCCTCCCACTGGCTCTCCCCACGAACCTCCATCCTAGGCATTCAACAGTATTGCATAAGGCCTTCCTACCTGAGTACTAGAAAAAAAGAATGCCATGTAAAAATCAGTGTTCTGAGGAGCCTAGAGATTACTGTAAAGGTAGTGTTAATAACTTTATTCCCGCTCTGTGCTTTTCATTTGATGGTATTGACAGAAAGGCCTTGTTTCTAACTGATTTTTAAATTTTTATTTCATTCCGCAATTATATATTGACCACTTGTTGTGTGTCAGATATTACTAAAATTTCTGAGGTTCTGAAATGAAAAAGACAAATGTGTTTCTCTTGAAGAAATTATAGTGAGAGAACAAAAACATATAGTAAGCACAGTGAGCTTTATAATATCACGAAGTGACCAGTGTTGCGGTGAGATGGTCGAGGACACAGTGGGAGTGTCTGAGGTATTTGCCTCCTCTGTACCAAGCTTTGTTTTCTTCTAGAGTCATTGGAGGTACTGCATTTTCTTGCTTATTTGCTCATTATCTCCACTTCCTCTCCCTCCAGACCACAAAAAAATATAAACTTTATGAAGACAACAATATTTTATTCACTTTTGTATTCTTAGTTGAGAGACTATGACTTGAAACACATTAAATGCACAATAAATATTTATTAGATTACTGAAGTGAATGCATTTTTTTGAAATTCATAAAATCACTTTACTAGTTTTGAAAAGAAATCCACATGCATTTAATATCCTAATTTTTAGGTTTCATAATCCTTCTGTGTAATTTAGTAAACATTCCAGTGAATGGTTAGAAAGACATAACGGTAAGTGCATTTTATAGGTGTTGTCAGGGCTGGCCTCACTGATGTATGGGTAGAGATGTGATGAAAGTGTGTCTTGTAGATATATTAAGAAACATGGCTTGGGTAATAAAATATTTTTAAAAAATTAAAAAAGGGGCTGGTGAGATGTCTCAGCAGCTGAGAACACTGGTTGATCTTGAAGAAGACCTGGGTTCAAATCCCAGCACCCACATCACAGCTAACAACTGTCCGTAACTCCAGTTCCAGGGGATCTGATGGCCTCTCTGCCCTCCACGGACATTGCACAACACAGGTGCACTTACCTGCGTGCAGCCAATACACTCATGCACAGAAAATAATAAATAAAAATTTTTTTTAAAAAAAGAAACATGGCTTGCGGCTGCAGAGATGGCTCAGCAGTTAAGACCACTGGCTGTTATTACAGAAGACCCAGGTTCGAATTCCAGCACCCACATGGCAGCTAACAACCATCCCTAACTCCAATTCCAGGAGATCAACACCCTCTTCTGTCCTCTGCGGGCATTGCATGACACAAGTGCACTTGCGTTCATGCACACAATGCATGCAATACACTCATACACATAAATAAAATTTAAAAAATAAAATGGAAGGAAGGGAGGGAGGGAGGGACGGAAAAAGGAAAGAAATTCTATTTATTTCGTTTTCCTTTTAAAACATAAAATGAAAAAAAAAACATGAAGGAAGGAAGGAAGGAAGGAAGGAAGGAAGGAAGCAGGCTCAGGTAAAAGGGTAGCAGAGCAAGCCAGGGGAGGAGGAGGAAACAGTGAGACAGATAAGACCATAATCAGGCCCGATTGGGCCAGATCCTATGACAGTGCAGAGGCCACTGCAAGGAGTTTCTTAGGATTTAGGAAGATAAACTTTTGGAGGGTTGGAGTGAGTGACAGATGCCATTCTGGCTACTCTGCTGGGAAGAAATGAAGTGTGAAAACTAGGCTAGTGGCATTAATGAATCTGGGCAGGAGCTGATAATGACTAGGGTTGGTTACAGTAGAGATGATGTAAAGTGGTCATGTTCTGCATTTGACTTATTGGAGTATTGCCACCAGGCTTTGCAAGGGGGTTGGGTATTGGACAAAGGAAAAAGAAAGGCCTTTAAGCAGAGCACTACTGAGGGTAGATCAACAGGTTTGAGGTGTAGAAAGAGTTCGGTTTGGTCTTGGTGCTGCTTTTTAGATATCCAAGAGAACTGTCAATTAGATGCAGGTTTTAGTCTCTAAATATAAACTTGGGGATGTGAACATATCCATAGAGCGAACTGAAAGTTTGGATATGAGATGAGATCATTTAAGAAATAAATGCAGGGAGATGATTACGAGAACTGAGCCTTTGGGTATTTCAGTGTTTAGTCCTCAAAGACAGAAGAAACGGTGAAGGAGAATGACAGATTGCCAGGTGACTGACCACAGACTGTCTTCTGGGGTAAGTGGGAAAAGTGTTCAGCAAGAGAGGACTGGTAATCTGTATATTACTGGTACATTCTATACTAAGCTCAGGACAAGAATTGGCTGTGGACTGGTATGAGCAACTCAGTAGTGACCTTGACATACAGTTTTAGGAAGTGGTGAGAGGTCAGTTGAGGTTGAAATGACTTTAAGCACAAAGGAATTTTTGATAGTTAATATGAAAACGTTTTGAAAATTTTTGCTATCCAGAAGAACAGAGATTGAAACTGTACCAGGAAGGGATGCTGGGTTAAATAAAAGGTCTTTTAAAGTAGGAGAAAGTATAGTGCGTTTGAATTGACCCCAGTTGAACAAAGAAAATTGATAAAATAAGAGAAATATAGGACAATTTTTAGGGGAATATTCTTGAATAATGAGAACGTATCCAGAAATTGAAGAAAAGAATTGGAATAGAAGATAAGTAACCAGTAGATGGTTATGCTTATGAGGTGTGTGTGCTATATTGGAAAGATTCTGCCTGGCTTTAATGTTATAACCAGTGAAGCAGAGGACTATGGTGTCCTCTGCTGGTAGCGGAAGATGGAGAACTCCATTTCTAGAAACCCAGGCACAGGGCATGTGACTAGTAGCATAGATTTTTTTTTTTTTTCTTCCTTTTTTTTGTAGTGGTTTTGCAACCGACTTATATTCTGTGCTAGAAATGAATTATTTCTTAGAAATAAACAAGATTTTATTTTATTTTAATTAAGTAATTTTTGTCATACCACTTTTCTAAAGTGTGTAGTCACTATAGGCTTGATTTTTCTAATTTTTCTTTTTCACTTTTCAGGCTGGAGTAAGGCAGCTTTATGTACAGATTGACTTTGCTGTGATATAGATGAAAAGAAGTTGTTTGGGGACCAAACGTTTCCAGTACTGCACAATCCAAAGCATCGTACCCAGCTCTCTAAAGTAGAGATGTCATCACTACAACTCTGCAGCACCAAGCAGAGAAGGTCGAGTCAGCGTGTGCTCTAGAGACTCACAGCTGAGACAGAGGATCGTTCTGACCATGTCTTGTGTGCTCTTCCCTCCGAGCCATTCTGACTTCGAAGGTTTCTGGGTTTGTTCCAGGGTGTTGGGTTGTGGTTTTGTTTTTTTCTGGGGGTTCTTGCAGATCAGCCTCACCCCATCCTACCATCCTGCCCAGCCAGTGAGAAATTCAGACTGTGGGCCTCCAGTCTTCTGGAATGTCCTCACCAAAGCTGCTGGAAACCCAACCCACAAAGCCAGTGTTGCTTTTAAACAGGGAAATCTGTTTTACATGTGGACCTTCTTCAGTATAATCATATGTTTGTAAAATTGTTTGTATCTCACAAACTTATGAACCAAACCACATTGGGTTTTCAAAGTGCCTTTGTATCAGAAAATGTATTGGCCAGCATAGAAATGTACCATTAAGGGTCATATGTATAGTTTTTTTTAATGAATATTCTGTAATCTCTACAAAAGAAGACTTACTAGAAACATATACAGATTGTCTTTCTGTGTACTTCCAGCATAGATTTAAATATATTAAATTTCTTATTTTATCTCATCAAAAGGACATTATTTATTTTGCTTTCTAAAAAATTCAATAATCACATTAAATTACTTTGTAAACTATGCTTTCAAAACTGTAAATATACCTATCAGGAAAAAGCGGTTTAGCGCTAAAACATCTGCTCTATAACAGATTTCTATAAAAACTATCTGTGATAGATTTTCCAGGAGCTCTCCATGCCATTCTTATAAATTCTATAAATGAATAGAAAAGGCACCGTCGACCTGGCAGAAATAACCTTGACCGTGTCATTGTACAGCTTCATACATTTTCAGGTGCCAAGTAATAGTTTGTTTTCCTGGTCACATTTGCACAAATACAAATTACTTCTGGGAATCCTAGAAGAGCATTTGATTGAATCTGAACCATGAAAGATAAGGAGCAAATGTGGCACTGTAGAACTCTTTCTGAAGCAGGTGTCTTCAAATAGTTATTCTCTAGGCTCTTGGGTATATGAGAAATAAAACTGCGATTTGAGGGGACACTCAGGTATTCTTGTTGTTTCCTGAGGAGATGCTATTTGAGTGAACATTTCTGTATTGTTCTTTATTTTATCACAAGTATTCCTTTTAGCCCAAGCAAATTGATACTGTTGACAAAAATTTTAAAACCTTGCAGGGTAAAAATTATTAAGAGTATAGATCAGTGGCAGGCAATTTTTCAGTAAGGTGGCAGAAATTATGGTTGATTTTGTCTAAGTTTTCAAGTACCTTTTCCCCTACTTCTGACCTACAATTAATGAGCTGTTCTCTTAGGAAAACTTTGCCACTTCCTTTATACTTTCCTCAACTATGGCAGCAGGCCATGGACTGTCATAGTCTTGTTTTTATAAACAAAATGGTAATTTCAAAAACATGTTTATTTCTGCCAGGCAGTTGTAAAGCTTAAGAATTCCTGTAGCAGAGTGTTTGAAACAAATACTGAGGTCGTTCAGGAGGCGAAGTACAAACAGAGATGTCCGCATACTGGAACTGCATTGTCCTTTCGGTTCTGAGTGGTCATTTGGATGTTTGAGCCATTACCAAGTCCGAGGAACCTTGGCTTATCCTGCGGGTGGCATATTACAGAAAATGGCAGGTCTAGATGAAGGCATTGATTCTGGATGCATGCCTTTACAGACTGGTTTCGTGTAGGTCCACTGACGTGTCACATGTGGAGATGATTGCACTGGTTTATGAAATTTACCAGTGTTTGTCGGAGATCCAGATCTGCTTTCCACTGAACCCTCAGTTCCAAGTGAAGTTTTTGTCAGAATTTGTCACTTTAATTGTACCCTCATTGTACAAATCTATGGATATTGTTTATTCCTCTGATAAGGTACAGAATATGTTTAATGTGAAACTAATTTTGCACTTTGTTCTAAGAGCTTGCGAGCTCAGAACTTAGCAGGTTGGCACTGACATTTTCACTTAATTAAATGTCAGCATACCTGTGTGTACAGGAAAAAAAAAAGCATGAGTAGAAATTTTTTTCTTACAGAAAAATCAGTGTTGTTGGCACAGATGTATTACCAGCATAGGTAATTTCACTAAGAAATACTGCCTGATTATGGGTATAAAGTAAATTTAGAATCCTAACACTGGGCTAATATTCTTAATAAAACAAACACAATTTGAGAGTAAATTTGCCAATACATGAAAAACCAAAGTTTTCCCTGGGTAACAAACGTATTACTGAGGGGACGTTTACCTTGCCAGATAAACACCCCCAAACAGAAATACACCTATACTAGTTGCAGTTTTAAAAATTCATTATATTACTTGAAGAGCCTGACATATACCCAACTTGTTCATCTGACAGCTCCCAGAGCATCTTTGTGAAGGACAGGCTCTAGTTTATCTGTAGCTCAGTGTTCCTCTTGCTGTCATCCATACCAGTTTTCTTCAGTGGAAGCGTAAGAAAGGGGGAACAGATGTCATTGTGATTTCCCTTGTATCCAGGTTCTTCAAAGCCTACCAGTATATACCAGTAACCAAAATACTGTGACTTTTGTGCACCTCTATAAAGCAGCCAAATCACTAACCCACAGTTGAGTTGATCAGATATTACAGATACTAACATGAGAACCAACCTGATGAATAATGCTGGGACTTAAGAGTAAACCACACTGTTTAACATAGACTAGCACAGCTAAGCAAAGACTACTGGGAGCAGTCAGTTCTACCTCTCATTTTTGAACGAGAAAATGAAAGCCCAGAAAAGCTGTTATTTACTTAAGATCATTCTCCCTAACTGGTGGCAAAGCCATCAGTAGAATGCTGTCTTCTGGCTCCAAGTCAAGAGTTCTTTAATGTATTGTGCTGCCTTTCCAGTGTAACATTTGCCTTTCTGTAAATGTGATTAAATATTGTTTGCAAATAAAGAACATCTGACCTCCACTCTGGTACATTAAGGCACTTTATAAATGGAATTTTGTCTCATTTTTCATATATAACGAAGTTTAGATTATTTCCATAATATTTGTTGTGGAACATGTTTTAATTTTTTTACTCATAAAACCAGCTCTTGACTTGAAAAAGGAAAAAAAAATATTTGTACAATGGGTACTTTTAACCCGTGAGTGAATTTTTCTATTAATTGCCCAAGACTCAATACGGTTTAAGGCTGGCTTACTTTCCTATTTTGTTTGAATTCTGCAAACTAGTACCAGGCTAATTCACAGGTCATACTGTTCAGGTTTGACACCTTCCTTTTCAGTCAGTGGAAAGCTTTTTTACTTAGAAAATTCTCAGAGCTGTGCAAAGGGAGGCATAAAAGGTTGTGTAGAACAGATCTTTTAATTCAACCAGGTAAAATTTTGAAATCTTAATCAGAATTCCAAATGTTAAACTACTACTTTTGAGCCTTCATAAATGCATTACCGTGGCCAAATGAAGCTTGTTGTTTCTCTACAGAAAGTTGCCAATTTTGAAAGAAATTATTTTCTAAGTCACAGAAATCTTAGAAAAAAAATTTTTTTTCTCCCAAGAACAAGGGAAAAAGATTGTCTCAAGATGTGATTTCTCAAGAAGCCTTAGTGATTCAAATGTTACTATAGAATCAAGGCAGACTTAGTAAAAACTTGTGCGTCAAAGAAGTGTTTTCAAGAAACGGAGCAGAGAAGTACAGTTCTATTTAAAGGCCAAGTAGGTGGAGCCTTTCTGATGAGGTCGTCTTTGGTTATGTTTAGCCATTTCCTGACTGCATCAGTCAGTGAGGTTGATAAGTATGTATGTGTTAGAGGCTTAGTGATCTTTGTCATATTTTCAGTTGATCCTCACATTTTTATGAAGAGAATTTTGCATGATTTTACAAGTGACAGCACTTTAAATCTATTTCATCATTCTTGTAACACAAGGAAGGAATCATTGTCCTCTTGTTAGTCAAGAAGCTATGTCAGGACTGAAGAGATGGATCAGTGCTTAAGAGCACTGGCTGTTCTTGCAGAAGACCCAGGTTCGAATCCCAACACCCACATGGCAGCTAACAGCCACCCTTAACTCCAGTTCCAGGGGACCTGACACCTTCTGTCCTCTGCAAGTACTGTACGACATGGGTGAGCTTACATACATGCAGGCATAACACTCATACACATAAAAAAGAAAGGGAAGGGAGAGAGGGAGGGAGGGAAGGAGAAGGAAGGAAGGAAGGAAGGAAGGAAGGAAGGAAAGCTATGTCAAGAGAATGTAAGTGACTTGCTCTTCCTTATCTTGGGAAGAGACTGTGTACAGCAGTGATTGAAAATCAAGTACTTTTTCTCTTCACTGTGTTTTATTTATGCCATTTAGCAATGTTTTCAAGATCCAAGAGGTAGCAGGTTGAAATAGATGCCCAGAAAATCAGCAAACAATTAAGACACAGTCATTACAGAGAACACTTAGAAATGTCTGCAGTCATTTCCTTCTCTGCTCCATTATGTTTATGTTGTAACTTGGCCACTGATCTAAAACTGTATTGGATAAAAGAGTAACTAGTGACAGGAATTCCTCAAGCCCCTTTAAAGTTAGTAGAAAGTTGTGGTGGAGCTCACAGTGAAGCTATTCAAGGGCCTGGCACTAAAGACAGCACTCTGTGCCATCATGAGAAGTGGGGTGCCTGCCCCAGAGAACTGAGCTCCCTTAGGGAAGCACTTTCCACGAAGCACAAATGACTTCAGGAGAAGGATAAGCAGTGTAGGATTTGCCCTGCATTTTATATAGACTTTTTCAAACAGAAGAAATCTGATAAATAGAAGGCTGTGCGTTCACCACAGCTTTGAACATTTATTTTCCATTTTGATCATGGTGTTGGAAAGCATAAGAAAAAAAGGATGTCATGTATTTGGCCTTTATTCCCAGACTTAGAGTGAACTGACACTTGCATGCTCACTAAATATTTAGTTAACAGCAACTACTGTACATAGTACCAGACACAAAGGAAAAGTCAGGGACAGGAAATGCAGTCATCCTACAGGACACTTCTTGCCAGTTTTGGCAGTTTTGCAGACTGACTTTTTATTCATTCTGTCCAGTTTTTTTTTTTTTAATCTTTTACTAATAACCCTGTAAGTCGTTCATTCTTTGTTTCCCATTTTCCATTATTGTTGGAATTTGGCAGAACTGGGCCTGTGCAACCTGGGCCACTTGACTTTCTGTATTGTGTACGGCCAAGTTGGGACCTGAATCATCTCCTTTGTTTTCATGGAGAATCGCTGTAGCTGTGTTCCTTTAAGGACGGCATGTCTAGTCTATCCCCAGATATGTTGTCATCTGAAACCCTTTCAGAGGTATTTTTTGAAGGGGCTTCTATGAGAATACCATGTGTATTAAGTGATCTTAATGTTCCTAGAACATGCTTATCCTTTGTTCCCCTTCAAAGTCTTTGCATGTTTTTTTTCCCCATCTGTGATACTCCCCCACTTTTCTGAGTGTGATAAACAGGGTGGGTGTTTTAAGTTGGAAATATTGTGACTGAAAAGTTATCAGCTCCCTTCTTCATGTGTTCTAAACACCCTACAACACTTTACCTCTCTGTCCGTAATGGTTTTCAAACATGGCCAAATTTGGATTTGGCGTTGATTCCTTTGATGAAGATGATGGCGTCGGAACATTTCTGGGAATGTTTACATGCAAGGCTAGATAGAGCTGTCACACTTAGCCTCGTAGTGGTTTGGAAACACTGTGATGAGCAGCTGTGGTTCTCCCAAGCACGGTACAACAGATCCATAACGTATAACTCACTTTTCTACTTGCACACGTTCACATATATGTTTTTTGTTTAACCTCAATGTCTTTTAAAATAATCATAACTGTATTGAAAACTTGTTTTCAATAAAATTTGTTTAAAAAATCTTCCCATGAATCATGTGTGTCTGTTTAATGAACTAAAAAGAGCACCTGCTGAACTCTTTCGAAGAGATGGTAGGATGTTGCCCCTGCAGAGCCTAATGGTAGCTTTTTTCATCACTGCCCTGCAAAACAGCTCTACAGAGTATCAGTTCCTGATAGTTTGTTAGCATTAGATTGCTCTTCTTGCCTCCTTCTCTTTGGATGACCTCATATGAAGCCAAACCCAAAGCGTCTTCCATGACCCATCCAAGATTTTCTTCCTCATTAGACATAATTCTTTTAAAAAATTTTCTTCCACTAAGTCTTCCTCTTTGCACCAAATGGATTCTTACAAGACAGCCTCTTTACCATCTTTCCACACTGTGAGGTTCATCCTCTGCCTATCCTAGGATTCCTCACATATGGGGCATGTGTTGGTCTCGCCACTGTTCCTAGTACTCTAGCTTCACTTCTGTTTGGTCAGAGTTGTGTAAAGGCATCAGTGGCAGAACTACCATCATCACAAATTCAACACAAGGAATAAATTTCTCTCTCCCCATCCAAATCTCTTCTTGACTGCCAACTGGTCAGATTCCTTACAGAATTCTCAGACACCTAAACTTGGCCTTCGCTGCTTCTACTTCCTGCATCCCCAGTCATAAAGTCCGTCCCTTTGTTCCTTTGAAGTCTGCCCTTTCATTCCTCCTACCTTATTCCAGGACTTGACTGCAAGTAGTCACATCCAGCAACTGCGCATCTTCCCGTCTAGTCTGTGCCCAGCTTTGCCATTCCTTTTCGGCCCCTAACCCTGACACCAATCTGAGTCTTGGAAAGGAGTACAGGGAACCTGCTAAGTCTTAACTTTTGCCAGGGCCTTTCTAAATATTTGCTCTACTGACTTCCCTTGGCCCTGCTACACACTGCACTTGGCTTGCTAGGTTTAGTGCACCTGCCAGGGAATCTCTGCCTTTCCAGTGTTCGCTAGAATTAACCTTTGATTGAATCAAAGTCAGCAGTGGCCTGTGGACACGGTTAGAGCAGCATCTCCAGTTCTCACACCGGCTGAGACAAGTTGTTTACTTCGGTTCAATGCTCACCAAACAGGAGACCTATGCTTCCCAGATCTGTATCTTCAGTTCTCTAGCTCAGGATTTTTTGTTTTTTCCCCACTGAATCTTTGTTTATTGCTCCCCTTCTAGTTGCTTTGCTAATCATTATTCTCATTATTCTTTTCTGTTTCAGACTCTGAATATACACTGTGTGTGTTTGGGGGAGGGGGTATTACTTGTTTTGTTTTAGTGGTTAATTATTCACTGTACTGTGCTGAGAGGATCCTGATACTTATTAAATACAATTTCCTCTTAATTCCTCTGGAAACTTAAATGCTCATCCTTTCCTCCTTACTTAATACTACTATTCAGAGTATGGCAATAAGCAAGCTTTTGTTAGCCTCAACTGGAGCAACAGCAAAAACAGAGAGGCCAACAGGTTAATAGATGTAAACTGAATGACAGCAGTTTGCTATTTTCATTCCACTCTTGAGGGAAAAGATTAAACAGCACTTGAATGGGTCATTCAAACACTGTCAGCTTACCTAGCCCTACCTCCCAGATTAAAAAAAAAAAAAAATGTCTGCCTACCATGAAGTTCAAAATATACCAGACATAGAAAATATAAAGCTTCTAGATGAAAATACGATTAAAAAGCAAGCCATGTATTCTTAAATTTGGTGAATTTTTAGACAGGACAGAACAAACATGATTGTTTTGGGGTGGGGGGACTGAGACAGGTTCTCCCTGTGGCCCCAGCTGACTTGGAACTCACTATAAAGACCAGGCTGGCCTTGATCTCCCAGAGAATCACCTGACTCTGTCTCCTGAGTGCTGGAATTAAAGTCTTGAGCCACCATGCCTGGCTTGATCCATTTTTTAAAAGGATTGGATTTCATCAAAATTTAAAACTTATGCTTTACCAAAATATAGTAATGAAAGAACTCGAGTTCCAGGGGACCCGATGCCCTCTTCTGACCTCTATGGGTTGCAAAAAACATGAGCAGGTTCTTCCAAATAGAACATAGCAATGGCTAGGGTAGGGGTTTGCGTACCTTTCCCAAACCATGCTGGAATGTTGATGGGCTTGTATCTCGATGGAAGCAGCCATAGTTGCTGTGAGTTCATGAGTGCAATGGTCATGTCCACAAGACAGTTCTGCCCCAATTCTCCCTAATTTTTGGCTCTTACAGTCTTTTCACCCTCTTTTCCATGGTGTTCTCTGAGCCTTGGGGGAGGGGGCGGGGAGAAAGGGATGTGATAATAGATGTCCCATTTATGGCTGAGCACCCATTTATTCTCTAAACTTTGACCAGTAGTATCTCTATATAAGCCACCAACCTACACGAAGACATTTCTCTGATTAGGACTGAAAGCTGCACTAATCTAGGTATAGCGATAGGTATTTAGGGAAGTTTGATTCTTATGCCCATTTAGCAAAATAATAGTAGTAGGTTTGCTCCTAAGGACATATATCCTCCCAGCCATGGGTTCTTGGCTAGATTTATAGTACCAGGAGTGTTTTTCCTCCAGTGGAGCAGGCCTTAAATCCAATCAGAAACCAGTTGGCTATCCCTACAACAGTGATTATTCAAGAGATATTTGAGTTCTACATTCTTTTTAGTAATTATGAAAAGTTGTTAAAACATTCACGTACAGGCTTTTATATGATCACGTTACTCTAGGGTAGATATCTAGGAGTGGGATTTCTGGTTCATATGGTAAAGTATACATTTAGTGCTCTAAGAAACTGCCAGTCGATTGTCCTGTGGGTGCAATGGTGGCACTTGTGAATAATGCAATTTTCTTTTTTTTAAATGCAATTTTCATTTTAGTTTCATTTATATTAAGATTAAATCAACGTTTTCCAGATTTAGCAAAATATAAACAAAGGCACCTAAATTTTAATTTCAAGTTAAATATGCCGAGTTTCTAGCATACTAGCACTCTGGCTAGCTTTTCCAGTTATCTTTGGTTTTCATCAGTTTTAACTGACAGGTATAATTTTCTTCGTATTTATTTTGCTTGGAATTAATTCATTGAGCATATTGGATCAGCGTATTCATAACTTGACCAGAGTTGAGGACATTTTGGCCTATAATCACATTCCTTCTGCCCTATTTCTTCCTCTTATTTTGGGGAATTTACTTATATGTGTGTTACAACTGCTTGGTAGTGGGCCTGGTGAGATGGCTCAGCAGGTCAAGGTGCTTCCTACCAAACCTAACAACCTGAATTCAATTCCTGGAACCCACATAGCAGAGAGAACCAACACTTGTGCAAAGCTGTCCTCTAATCTCCAAACAGCATGCGTGTGTGCATGCACACCCCCCCTAAAGTGTAAAATTTTAAAAAACCCTGCTCAGTATTGTCCCATGACATTAAGACTTTGTATTTCTTTTCTCTTCCTCTATTCATCTTTACCTTGCTTTGCCAATTTTTTTTTCTTTTTGTTGTTTTCATCTCTTAGATGAGAGTACTCAGTCATACACTACAATCACCTTTGCTTTTCATCCTTCAACACAGCTTCAAATAGTTCTAAAGGTCCAGTCTTCATGTACCAATTTTGAAGTCTAGGTTCTGTTTGCATGTTTCTCGCTGCAGTTCTCTCTACTAACCATAAAGCCATGCTTCATATTTTGTTGTCATACTAATTTTAATTACTATGTAGCTTTGGCTAGCCTGGAACTCGGTATGTAGACTTGGTTGTCCTTGAGGTCACAGAGATCCATCCATCTGCCTCAGCTTTCAGAGAGCTGGGATTGAAGGCATGTGCCGCTTGCCCAGCCCTATTATCATACTCTTAATTGTGATAAGCTTCATTCTAACAGGGATTAAATCATGGACTCATCACTTTGATTTCATGGAAGCCTGATTTTATGTTAAAGGTTTTGTCCTTAGTTTAGTTCTGGGCCTAGGCTTTATTAATACATGGCCATTCTGGGAAAATCCACAAGTTTAACAAGTCAGAATTCAAACTTGAAACTGAATAGAGTGCAAAGTCTGTGAGTTTCTTTAGCTCTCCAGCCTGGTTTCCCAACAGGCTCCCTGGATATTCCTGCACATGCAGAATTGGGAGCCAGCTGAGAATTTAGGACATGCAGACCAGACGACTCCTCCCTCCCTCTTCCACACCTTCATTTCTAAGGGCTCCTACAGTTCCCAGTTCCTTTTGGAGCCACCAATTCCATCCTTGTCACCTCATGCCAGTAGGACTCCAGCTTTGTCTTCAGTTGAGGTCTGGGAATGCCTCAACAGGAAAAGCCACATGAGCAGAATTCTCAGCTGCTCTGGTGACCCGTCAGTTCAACAGTCATGTACTATAACACTGTCCAGTTTACAGCTAGAGCATGTGTAGCCCGAAAATTACTTATTCCTCTGAAAAGTGTAAGACTGCCAGGGGTGAGACAAGGAGCACCCTGGGAAGAGGGGCAGAGTGCTGTGGAGAGCATGACGGGGAGACTGGAAGGGGATGAAGGAAGTGTGTGGCTACTGGGGTGAATGGCGGAGGCATCCTGCAGGCATGGGAGAGACGGGGCATTTACAGACCTGGGGTGAGACCCTCTGTGTGAGGGGCACGGAAGTAATCGAAATGGCCCTGTGCCCCTCCCCTTCCTACCATTTAAAAGCCATGCAAAACCCAAACTAAAAATGTCTTGTGTTAGTATGTAGGCCTTGGGTGCAGTGCGGAGCCTCTCAAGAAAGGAAAAGGGAGGAAAATTTAGTGCGACTGCATGTGAACAAAGCTATTCCACTACTGCCAAACCTCCGAGTCCTTTATTGTGCTATTCTTGAATGTTTAACACCTCAGAATAGTACAGAACTGACAAAGTATTTATGTGCACACAGATCGAAAAAGGACGTTTCATACATATTAAAATCTTTTATCCCAAATGAAATGTCAAAATGATTTCTAGCTCACTGATAATGCCAGGAGGTAGGATTCTTCTCATCCACTTTTCAATGACTTTACTGAACAAAAAGGTCAAATTGATTAGACCATGGAAATACTCAGATTTGAACTAATGAAATAGTGTATAACAGCTACTTCTATTCTGAACTGATGAATCATTTAAAATTGGTAAGGTGATTGCCTGTACATGATGCCCATCCACTGAATTAGTGACATTACGAATCTTGACCATGTACTGTAGCCTTCAAACCTAATTTTTTAAAACCCTGATTCTGTAGTAAGCAAGTTTTTCATTTATCTGTTTGGATGTGAAAGATGCTTTTTAAAACCGAACGGCAACTGCACAGGGCTGGCTGAACATCTGTAATTAAATAATCATATAATCTCTAAAATAAAGCAGAATCTGAATCACATAATTAGGATGTCTGCTAACCACAACGGCTCAATTCAGAAGAGTGTCATTCTGAGGCATGTGCTCAGCTCAGTGTGTGTGTGCGTGCACGTAGGTATACCTGCATGTGTACAGGCCAGAAGTTAACATCTGGTGTCCTTTATCAATTACTTTCCACCTTACTTCTTGAGACACGGTAGCTCACTGAACCTAGTGCTCAGTGATTGGCTAGACTGGCTGACCAGTGAGCTCCAGGGATCTGTTTCTTTTTTACCCCCAGTCAGTGCTAAGGGGTAGAGTCACGCATCACCAACCCCAGCTTTTCACATGGGTACTGGGGATCTGAACTCAAGTCTTCATGTTTGCATGATAGGCACTTTACCAATTAAGCCACCTCCTCAGCCCCTTTTTATAAACAGCTGGCTTTTTATAAAGATCATAAAAACGAGCGAGGAGCTCACAGCCTTGTGTTTGCTTTCTCGCCACTCCTTTATTTTTTATCCTTTAAACGTAGGATCAAATGATCCACATTCCAGTTTCTTCAAGTTATACTTGGTACCAGCCACCTTGTGTTAACTGGTTTTATAAATAAAAACCGCTCTTCAGTGATTCTGTGTGAATGCCTAGCCACAGTTTTCCAGTTTGGTCTGCCCGGTGTCTGTAAACCCTGACAAGTGGCCAATAGCAATTGATGTCATAATGGGGAAAACATTCCTGCAGGAAACCAAGCACTGTTGAGTCAACTTACTTCTTTTTGGTCACTTATATTTATACTAGATAAACAAGTATGTCATACAAATATATGCACACCCCTACCTAACTGAAAATAATGTGAAACAATAGAAAATGTCCATGCTCAGGGTCCATTAACACTTCGGGATTCTGGCACAGAAAACAGACTTAGCATTTCCATCTCCAGTGGATGCAGTCTGCCCCCTGTAATGATCAAGGAATGCAACGGTTCTCCCAAGTCCACTGTACACATCTGTTGTAAAGTGCCAGCCACAATTTTCTGGTCTTCAGCTCCAACTCTGGCTAAGCCAACACAGAGCGTCTCCTCAGTGATTGCTGGAAGGTTGGAGGGGAGGAGGCAGAGAGAAAGAAGATTGTAATTCAAAAAGTAATTCAATTTAGCAAACAAATACATCATCTTGTTCAACACTCAAACATATTAGTACCCACAAGTACATTGAAAAATGTCCCCATATGTCTTTAAATCTCTCTAGCTACTACTATAGACCAATTACTTTACCCTTTGAGAATTCCAAAGGCTCACATGGACTTACACTTTAACAACTTGATAAACAATTAGCTGTATCTATATTCCACAAAATGGCCTGACACTTGTCTTAAAACAAGATTTGAGTGAACATGTTTGTAACATATATTTTAAATAATTTGAAAAATATTTATTATTAATATATATATATATATGATATGTGTGGGCACATATGTGTCATAGTATACGTGTCTGTGTGGAGGTCACAGTACAATTTTATGGGGTTGGTTCTCTCTTTTCACTTTCGTGTGGGTTCCAGGGATTGAACAGATTGTCATGCTTGTGTTGCAAGCGCTTTGCCCATGAAGTCATCTCACCAGCCCTAAATAAATGATTGAGATATGTTTATATTAACCAATAGACGGTAGAAAAACTATGAGATTACAAGATAAATTCAGAGACTTGGGCTTCTGTCAGCCATCTAATTAGTTATGTGACAAACTTCAGTTTTCTTCTTTTTAAAAATGTATTATCTCTTAAATGGAAGTTTCGAAGGTTAATACAATGGGTATGAGTATTTAGTGAACTATAGAGCCCTTAACAAATAATAGGCATTTTTGTTTTATGCTTTTAAATTCGGAGTAACAATCCTTATTCATCTTTTGGGATCATTGACTTTGGTGCTACAACCTCTTACTGGTTTTATCATTTAGCTGGGAAAGTTATCCTGACTGAATAATGATCAAAATGAAACAATAATTTAGATGAGGAAAAGTAAGCATGCAAGGAACTCAGAACAAACCACTTCACAAATGAAATAAAGGTTACTAATGAGAATAAATCATACAATGACCTGGGCCAGAAGATGGCTCAGCAGGGAAAGGCATGGGTTTCCAAGGCTAATGACCTAAGTTCAATCCCTGGGACCCACATAGTGGAAAACAGAACCAATTGCTACAGGCTTTCCTCTGCCTCCATGCATGTATTGTGACAGGCATGTGTTCACACACATACACAAAATGTGAACAGATAAATATAAAATAAATTTTTAATGAGATGAAAATGAAATTTAAACTCTCTTAATGTGTCTTTTTTACTAGAAGTCAGGTATTCAGAAGACATCAATACCTTAATAACACAATATGGCAGGTTCATTTCAGAACCTCTCCATAAAGATTTATAGACTGCACACATTTTATTATATACTATACAATCTGCCTAGCTATTAGGAATGTAAGGATGAATTCTTGTCTTTATCCTAAAGAAAACTATTCCAGATCTCAGCACTGAGAAGAAAAAGTAGAACAAATGTATTTTTGTAGGACAAGGAGTATTGATTAGGGCCAGAATGGTAGCTCTCTATTTTATCAAAATATTTGTACATTAACATGTTTATATTAAATCTGATTATGTTTAATTGGTAAAAAATCCTCATGGTTTTGCACTGTGTTAATTTAATAGCTCCATTATTTTTCTTTCAATTCAACTTGAATCCTGTCGAATTTAAAGTTAGAAAAAAGTGATGAGAAATACAGCACAAGACAAAAACACTGGCCCTCGCCATGGGCGTGTATGAATGTGTGCCAGATATTTAGTAAGTACATAGATGAGTGCAACTGTAAAGGAATAATATCACAGCCTTTACAGGCTCCTGAGTACCTGGTTCTTCTCCACGTATTCTCTGATTCTGAACAATTTCCAGAAGCTGCTGGGCTGCCTGGTTTACACTCATGTAGCGAGGGGGTTCATAGATCTTCCTTCCCCTGAAAGTATAAAGCCAGATGGCATGGTTCTTACCAGGCAATTGCAGGGCCACAGTAATTGCAGGTCCTCTCAGGCACACCCGGGTACCACAGCCTATGCTGCACCCTGGTTTTCACGATACCCTCTTTCACGTAACCACAGCACTGGACAGTGCCTTGTCCCAGTTGCTCTACTTCAGCTGCCCTCAGTGCCACTGAAATGACAGCAGGATTCAAATTCCACAAAGAGAGATGTCTAAATGAGGGTTATCCTTCTGAAAAGTGATGCCTTAGGCAAATCTAATTCAAACTAAGTGTCAGCTTTGTCTAAACTCTCGTTTAATCAGGCTCTGCAGTAAGCTTTTTCTTTTTGCAGTGCTGGGGATTGAACCCAGGGCCTGGTGTATGCTAGCTACCTTCGTAACATGTAAAACCACATACTCCGTTTGTTACTTCTTCCTCTAAGAAAAGTAAACTGCTCAAGACCTGAAAATCTTTGACAGTGACGTTTGTTTCAGAACCCTGCCAGTTGACCAATGATCATAGTAACAAAAATGGAAGCTGTGAAACGTATAGAACAGTTGGTACTGGTTATTTTATTATCTACAAACAATTCTCTAAGTCAGTGCTATCCAATAGAAATATAACCCAAGTCACAATATAATCTCAAGTATTCCAGGAACTACACTAACAAGTTAGAAAGGGAAAAAATCAATTTTAATAGCACATGTAAATATATTTAACCTAGAATACCCACAATACTATAATTGAATATTTATTCACAAACAATCACTAAAGGTTGCTTTTATACTAAGTATTTGAAAACTGATAAGCACTTTTATCACATTTTAATTTGATTGTCAAGTTTTCATTAGAAATACTTATCTCTCCATACAAAATGTATGGTCATAAAACAGAGTTATAGGGAGGAGCTGGAGGAGACAAGAGGATGGATATGATCAAAATACACATATACATGTATGAAATGCTCAAAGAACAAAAAATATATTTTAAAAATATTTAAAAGTTGTATCTAATAACCTAAAAGCTTTGTAACTGAGTTTAAAATCAATTAAAATTTAATGAAAAATTCCGTTGCTCCCTTGCACTAACCACATTTCAAGTGCTTGTTGGTTGTCCTACCAGGCCCCGTACAGCCTCCCTATGTAAAGAGGCGATTTCCGTGGCTACACACAGAGAAGTGCCAGTTGGAGATGGAAGGGAACTGCCAAGAGCAACAAACCGAGGCAGACTGGAGACTCAGAGTCAAGTGTTTTGACTCCCATGCATTAATTCAGTCCACAGATACTTAATGAGTGACTGTTAAATGCCGACCACTGTTCCCAGTGTTGAACCTGTGAAGCCTATTGCTTTTTCCACTCTCACATGCCTTATTTTAAAAAAAAATTTTTTTGATTTAATTTTACAAGTACAAGTGTTTTGTCTTCATGTGTGTAAGTGCACCACGTGCATGCAAAGACCACCGACGTCAGAAGAGACTGTCCCCTGGAACTGGAGTTATAGGCAATTGTGAGCTGCCATGTGGGTGCTGGGAACCAAACCCAGGTCTTCTGTAAGAGCAGTGTGCTGGATAGCTTTAGTTGTCAACGGGACACACCTGTAAAGAGGGAACCTCAGTAGAGGAACTGTGTCTATTGGATTAGCCTGTGGCCATGTCTTTGAAGCATTTTCTTAATTGTTGAGCGATGTGGGAGGACCCAGCCCAGTGTGGGTGGTGCCACTCCTGGGTAGCTGGTCCTGTATTGTATAAGAAAGCAGGCTGAGCACAGGCCAGGGGAGCAAGCCAGTAAGCAGTATTCCTCTATGGTCTGTGCTCCAGGTTCCTGCCGAGTTCCTACCTTAGCTTTCCTTGATGAAGAACTTTACCGTAAGCCAAATAAACCCTTTCCTCTCCAAGATGGTTTTGGTCAGTAGTTTTATCACAGCATAGACGGTCTCTCCAGATTCCAGCTTTATCTTTTATAAGTATGAAATATTTACTGTTTAACTGTTGATAAAAGCTCAGTTTTCAGTCATCTTTAGAACCCGGGTCATTTAGGCAGAACTTAAATGTCTTTTTAGGAAATGAAAATAGATGTGTTCACTCTCAGAATAAGAACTCACTTGATTAGGTTTTCCAAAGACTGTTCCTTCACTTTGATGTCTGTAAGAAGTAAAAGACAGTTCTTTTAATGTAATCATTTTACCCAAACCCTTAAACTTCCAATAAGAACTACCTAAATTTTTGATAGCTCTTCCAGAGTCCCCGAAATGCTCATCCTAAGTTTGTGGGGTGTCTGCTCACACCTGTGTATAACCACTCTCTTAATGAAAGCCTATGGCTGTGGAGATCCCTAATTAGAAAGCAACATGAGTATGGCCCTGACACCAGCCTGCAGGGGTCTAGTTTCCTGTTGTTAAAAAAGACAAAGGGAAGAATTAGATAAAAATTGGCACATGGGCTACATAACAGCTAATCAAATCTTTGTTTTCATTTCTAGTAGTTGGTAACTGTACTGACTCATTCCAAATGTCTCACAATGTTCCTATTCGTATCTGTTTTTCAGGTGTCTGAATATAAAAGCCTCAACAGATAGAACGTAAGTAGAAAAGGGATTCTTACTATATTTTGAAAAGAAACTTTTGCTTTCTTATGAATGGAAAGATATACCATAATTATGAATAAATACTTTAATAGCAAGTACTTTCACTTTTAACAGGGCTTCAGAGCACTATGCCAGGTATTAGGGCACTGGGGACTGGCCCAGACACCACCTTTGCTCTTGTGAAATCTGACAGTGCACTTGTGGCAAATATTTGATCCCTTACACCTTTCAGTCACTGATGCCCAGCAGAACTATCTGGGAAAAAGGGAACAAGCAGAATGGCTCTACATCCTCATAGGAACTCCACACACAGCAGCAGGAGCAACAGCTGCTTCCTGTTTCACATGCCAAAACAAATGGTTCAGCCAAAGTTTGTTTCTGTAAAAATAAATATGGTGTAACTGAGGTGTCTCTGGTAGACTTCTACAACTTTCTTAAGTAACGGTACAAGTTTTTCTTACGAAGAATACTAAAAAGTTTTCTTAAATATTATAACAAAGTTTAATCTCATATAGAGTTTGCAATTGTCTGTGAAGCCAGTATTTAAGTATTTTTTTCAGATTTGAAAATGATATTTTTAATGATATAATTACTTAATGGTTCTACTTGTTTGGCATATATAAGAAAAACTAGTATGTTAGCGAAAATAGGACCTCCAATACAAATTAATGGTATAAGTGAAATTTTACATTTCCTTCAAATGATATTTTTAGATTAGCCAGGCATGGTGGTGCATGCCTTTAATCCCAGCACTCAGAAGGCAGAGGCAGGTAGGTCTCTGTGAGTTCGAGGCCAGCCTGGTCTATATAGCAAGTTCCGAGCCAGCTGGGGCTACAGGGAAACCCTGTCTCAAAAAGACCAAAAAAAAAAAAAAAAAAAAAAAAACCCAAACAAAAACAAACAAACAAAAAAAAACAGAGAGAGAGAGAGTCCCTATGTAACCCAGGCTGGCCTCAAACCCCCAAACCTTCTGATGCCATGTCCTGAGGGCTGGGATTACAGGAGTTTGTCACAGCATCCAATTTTAATGTGGCATTTTGATAGTAAGATCGTCCCTGTTTTTAATGATATGATCTACAAGTGAATTTTTTTTAAAAATCTTATTTTTTATTTTTATTTTATGTGTATGCATGTATTGCCTGTGTGAAGGTAAGTGCACCCGTGTCGTGCAATGCCTGTGAAGGTCAGAAGAGGCTGTCAGATCCCCTAGAACTGGAGTTACAGACTGTTGTTAGCTGCCATATGGGTGCTGGGATTTGAACCTGGGGCTTCTGCAAGAACAGTCAGTGCTCTTAACCACTGAGCCATCTCTCCAGCCCGTGAATTTGATTTTTAAAATGAAGTGAGTTAGGGAGAACTTTTATAGGCAAGTGCATTTTAGCCGAACATGGGATTGCATTAGTGAACAGAGAGTTGCAAGCCAGAACAGCTTTCCTCTGTCGCTGTCTTTCAACAGGCCATATTTTTTCCTATCTCATTCTACCTGTTAGAATATAGGCTGCTTGTACTCATCTTAGCATGGGAACCATACTATGAAGTGTCCAGCAATGTCCACAAACCCTACTAAACATTCTATGGTTCTCCCACCACCTCCTCTCCAGCCCATCTGAAACTATGTTTAAGAAAGAGAAGTTCCAGTTCTTTCAGTCTTTGCCGACTTCTATGCTAATCTCTTGGTTCTTGGAAATATCTACAAAATTGATGTTATCTTTTATTAGCTTCTAGTTATATCACATATATTGGTCTTGTCTTTAAGTAAATCAGTTCTCTGTGATTTCCTACCATGCTGTTTTCTTATTAATCCCTAAAGGGACTGACCCATAGCAAGCACTCAACAAATACATGCTAATTTAAATGATGAGAATGCCAGGTGATTAAATGTCGGATCTATGGTTTGAGAATCTGGAATCATGACGTCCTACACTTCACACCCTATTCCTGCTTTTGTTAACAGAATAAGGAAGACACATTGTTTAACCTTGTTTGTCTTTTCCCAGGAAAGCTAAGAAAAGAGACAGCTCTTAGAAAGAGAACCCAAGAGCCAAGGTTCTGGTTTATCCTTCCTGTCTCTCTACACAAGAGAACATAATTGTTCTTTAAGCTTCCATGTGCATAACACATTAGTGGTAAACTAGACCTCAAAATTCTGAGGGTAGGACTCAAGTCTAACATTTTCTAAATATTCCACATGAACCAGATTCCACATTGGGTTAGCACTCAATAAGTACCCATAAACTGACTTTCTACCTGCCTTTTCAAAGCTTTCCAAAAGATAAATGCTGCATCTTCTTCCCCACGTTCTGAGTGGCTGTATGAGGAGGTTACCAGGTTGCTCACTCCTTAGGCTCTTCTCCCCCTATCTGTTTTGAAAACATCTAGTCTTACAGAAAAACACATATGCACTCTTAGCATCTGCGCTCCAGTGAATCCCCACTTTTTATCCCTCGGATTAATACACTCTGAACTTTTCTCTTAGCAAAACCTTTTTAAAAGCTGTCCTTTCCCCATCATTCTGCTTTAAACCTCAACCCACCATCAGCCTTGACTGGCTCTAAGTATAGGCTAACAAAATGGATCTGTCTAATAGCAGAGGCCACACCAATGAATAAATGCTTTATAATGTTCTTTCTAGTAAGGTCTACAATGGTGTCTTCAAATGGAAGGAAGAATCTAAAGACAAAGTATAAAACTAATTAATTACCAATGAAGCACTAAGTCTCATTAGCAAAAATAAAAAAAAAATTCATATAAGCCAAAAAAAGAAAATGTTCAAGAAGGTTTTATGGCCTAAAGGAAATGTGGAAATGTGGAATTAGGTATCAAAAATGTGAAGAAAATAGAAAATAAAAGGAACGTATTCAAGCTAAAATTGAACGAATCAGGAAGAGCTAAAGAATCTCTCTGCCAATGAGTAGCAAGACTGGGTCTGATAAAATAAGAAAGCTTTAACTAACTTTGGTAAATATTTATTCTGCATTTATACTCTTCCACATTTCTAGACATTTGGAATGGAGAAATGAACAAGCAAAGCCCCCCTTGAAACAGGGACAAAATCAACCAACTTAGTAAGACAATTCAGATATGAAAAGACTGAAAACAAGGCAACAGGGAAGAGTCACAGAGGGGTCAAGCACAGCACACCATCTTGGAGCAAACTTCACTCTAGGTCAGGCACTGGCAAACCTCTGCAGCTAGTTTAGGCTCTTAGCACCGCTCTCTTATGGGCATTAGTTTGCTAAACTCTGCTCTGGAAATTCATCTCTGATTCCTGCCCTGTATGAAATGCCAATCATATGACATTTTCTACTAAGACACATTGAGTTTCATACTGATTAGGTTGCACAAAATTATGTATTGTTGAATACAAAAGAAGTAACTATATATGCAAATAATTTAAGTTTTTGAAAAACAGAAATCTTTCTCAATGTTCTGAGTAGCTGTATCCAAAATCATGGGCTCATCCTCTGCTCTGTCTTGTGCTATGAAGTAGAAAGTCTGCTGTATCACAGTAGCACTAAAATAGTGCGGTATACTATATGTCCTGAGAATTGATGCCCATGTGTGAGCTTGTTACCAATAAATAATGAAATGACTAGAAAAGTGAGAATAGGTATTTACAAAAGTACCAAGCATATTTGTAAATCACTCAAAAGAATGGAAATTTAAAAGGAAACATTTAAAAAACAAAACAAACTCCAGTGGATGCATTTACACTGAAGGACATTTGGGTACAAACACCTGAATGAACAGGACTCAGCATGTATGGCAGGCAGAGTGCAGAGGGTTCGGTGCGGGGATGGGGAGGCATGGATAGGGGAGGGGGTCTGGATTTGAGTGAGAAATGTATGAAATTTTAAAAGTTCAATAAAAAAATATTGTTCTTTAAAAAAATTTAAAAAAAAAAAAAAGAAAACATGAGGCAGATCCCTGTCAGAGGGAGGCCATCTTGGTCTTCACAGTGAGTTCTAGACCAACTGGGGCTGCAGGAAGATCCTGTCTCAAAAACAAAATAAATAATAAAAAACAAAACCCCTAACTGAAAATCCAAAAACCACCTGGGGGCTGAGGATACTGATCAGTGGTAAAGCACTTGTTAGCATTTGAAAGGCCTTAGGTACAATCCTCAGTATAAGAAAAACAAGAGCAACAACAACAACCAACACACACACACAGACACACACACACAGACACACACAGACACACACACACACACACACACACACACACACACACATAGACACACACACACACAAATAAGGAAACAAGAGCAATAACAGACACAAACACACACATAGCTAAGCAGGTACTTGGTGATCTGAATTTGATCTGTGACCTTAACACACATGCTGTGGCATACATGGACATGCACACACATACACATATGCACACATATACATGCATACACATATACACACAAATTAAGTGCAAAAAAAAATTAACCCCACTGGTCCTTCATCACAAACAGTTTGAGAAGTGCGGCACTGAACAGCCCCATGAGGCAGGAGAGCTCCTTGGTAACACGCAGACAAAAGCCAAGGAAAGCCCTTCAGAATTCTCTAGCTAGTAAGCAGGGAGATGGGTATCCTGATTCTAATTTAAGTTTCACTGCAAAGCTAACATCAGTTAGTTGTGTTAGGTTCATTGGGGGAAAGCAAAAATGTGATGCCAATATTTCTTTTACAACATATGCTATCAGAATACAGACTAAGAGGTGTGACTTGTTACAATGTTAGGGTCTCTGCTGGAAGGGAAAGTCCGTATCTGTCTGAAACTGTGCTATTTTCTTGCTGTACAAAGGTGTGGTCCTAGCCTTTCCATGTTAAATAGGAAATACAGTATGGGCAGCTCAGTACAATGAAGGAAGCTGTGAAGAATGAGCTACTTTGACTCCACCAGTCCTGCCAACAATTAACTGAGTGACACCAGGAAACTGCTCAGTATTCTATTCAACTTCACCTGCAAAACAGGTTTCAATAAAATGACCTTCAGAGTATCTTTCAGATGTATGATCCTGTGATTTTGATAGAGAACATCCTAGAAGACGCAGCATGGTCAGTGGTAAGAATAAATGCTTGATATATGTAGGCTGAACTGCAGGAATGATGGGCAAATAGGTAAATATAGAATGCTGGAAAGGTTCCATGTTATAAGGAGGAACAGCAAGTCAAGGCCTGGAGGCAGGATCGGCCTGGTGGTATCTGGAGCTGAGAGCACTGTAAAGTGCCTGGTGCACACAATGCTGGCCCACGTCCTTCTAGCCTCCAGTGAGTTACTCATAGAAGAGTTTTCATTCTCTCTCAAAAATCAGAATAAGAAGACTCTGACAACTCCATGTGGTGAGGTTATGGGAGCTGCCAGACTCTTACCGAGTAAGCACAGTGTGTGTGCACCGTTCTGCCTGTTCTTCTTCACTTTGTTAAAGAAGCTTTCCGGTCTCCAAGTGTCCGTCCAAAACACAATAGAAACTGTCTCTCCAAAATTATACAACTAGAAAAAAATAAAACATTACTTAATGGCAGAGCAATTCACTTCTATCTCATAGGCCAAGAACTCAGAAATAAAAGCACCTATCAACACTCTGAACAGGTTTCACAAGATTAATATTCTCTTACAGATGGAATTTCCAAGGCTTAGAAAGATCAACTGACTTACCTAAGGTCATGCAGCTAGTCATAAAGAAATACACCAACTCCGTTCTGAGAAATGTGCTCATCCACCATATTCTCTCCAGAGAATCCATGAATCACATACTCACTCCAGCTACTGCTCAAAACCAGACCCCAGCTCACCAAGATTCTCTGTTTCCTCACCATGAAGTTCAATGAAGGCCTTTCCCCAGATCTTCTTCATCCCCAAGTGGGTCCCCCTCACTTCACTATCGCTATAATCAAGATGCTTGAGTCTTCACACTCAATTGACTGTACCAGTTCACTTAAGTGAGTCCAATTCTAGACTGAAGCAGAGAAAATCTGGTTCTGAATTCCAATTCTGCTCATACTCAAGTCCGTATTCCTTTTTTCAATGTATATTTTTTACTGAATTTTTGTGCATTTCATACAAAACAGGACCAAAATAGGTATAATCATCTTTATACCCCCTCCCCCTTCAGCACCATCCCATAGCCCACCCCACCAAACTTCATGCATTCTGTCATATATGTTAAGGCTTGTCAAGTCAAGTTAGTATACCCAGACATCTCTCTGTACAAGTTCATCCACTGGGGTCTAGTCAGCCTATCCAGAGTCTCTCCTTTAAAGATCAGCTCTCTTTCACCAGGCAGTAATCAGCTGCCAATAGTTCTTTGGCTAAGGATGGGGTCAGCTGCCCATTTCCCTAGTTCTATGCTGCGTCTTTCTCTGTTTGTATGGGTCTTGTGCATGCTGAAACCATTGCTGTAGGTTCATAGAGCAAGGTTCCAAATGCCTGTAAGACTCTGCCATGTACCGCCTTCCCTGGCTCTTTCAATCTTTCCGTTCCCTCTTCCCCAATGGTCTGTGAGCCCTAGGTGGGTAAAGTTAACTAGAGATGGAAATATATTAGTTCAAAAGCCCACTGAAAAATTATACTTAAAATATCTATACATGAGTCCATGCATATAGCTGAAGGCTATATAACAAGAAACAGTGCCAGACAGGAGAAACCTCCCTTTGAGTTGTTGGTCAGGGTAGTCCAAGAGACTCCCAAAATTACACGGGGTATTGCCACAGCCCTTGATTGCCTCCCAGAACTTGAAGGTAAGACCCTATTACTGAAGTCAGGGCATACTTCGGACACAGGTTTTGGAGCAAAGGAGCTGGAAGTGACCTAGAAGCCACCTCCCCCGAAGGCTAGCTCTCAGAGCTGCGGGAAAACATCAATTGCTGGTCCAACCCCAGTTTTAATAACCACAACAATGACAGGCACAGCAAACTATATTGGTGCAGTAATGGCATTTTTATTTTGGGGGTTAATCAACAGCTACCTAATTGGACTTAAAGCCCACTTAATGGGAGCAAACTCATGTATGGCACTGTAAACATAGCCAAATACACATGGCTGGAGAGTCATACATTGCAGAGAAAACATCAAGGATGTTACATCCCCAGACAAATGTAATTTCTTACTATATTCTAAACATGGATCCTTATATTTACAGACAAGTATGTCAGTCACCATGCATCAGAAAAGCTTCTTTTGCAACAGATGAAGACTATTACAGAGTTCCACAACTGGACACACACAGAGAATGTGTCTGTGAAATACCCAACCCTAAGTGACACATCTACAATGAAATCTCTACATCTAAGGCTCATGGAACATAGTGGAACAATAGATAGAGGGAATACTAATTGCATTTCTCAGCTCTCATCAATGAGAGCTGAAGCATATGGAAAAAGAGTCTGCAGGGTGTGGGTCCCTGGACAGGACTCCTATACTAAATATTAATAAATATTTCTTTTTCTTTTTCTATTTTTTAGGATCTAAAAAAGGTTATTTATGTATGTTATTTATGTATGTATGTATGTATGTATATATGAGTGTTATGCCTGCAGGTGTGTAAGTGCACCCATATCATAGAGTACCCACGGAGGACAGAAGAGGGCATCAGATCCCCTGGAACTGGAGTTATAGACAATTGTTCGCCTCCATGTGGGTGCTGGGAACTGAACCCAGGTCTTCTGCAACAGCATCCAGTGCTCTTAACTGCTGAGCTGTCTCTCCAGCCCCCTAAGACTGTATTTCTAATGTAGGAATAGTGATAATACTGTCCTTCCTACCCCCCCTAGGGTTATGGGGATTAAGTAAAATGTAAAAATTATTCATATGGCAAAGTTATATGCTAATATAATCATAGTGTTTGTTGAGACACTGTATAAAGGAGTTTTATTTTCCAAGACTTAATGTATGGTAAGACATAATGCTAAAGCTATGTAATTCTTCAATTTCAACAGTCTGAAACAACTTGTAACAAAGCAGGAAAGTACTAGACACTGAAAAATCATATTTAGTAACCTGTAACAAGTTAGGAAATCATTTAACTTCTCTAAGCCGTGTGCTCTTCATGGAAAACAAGAGACTGGTCTGAAGTGGGGAGGGTGATGCTGCCATCACTCCAGTTTCGAAAGCTGCTGCAAGAGGTGCCAGGAAGACGACAGGAAGGAAACAAGGGAAGGTGGGGCACTGGGGGTCACTCTTCCAGCTCCCCAGAGCAGTTACAGTCTCAGGCTTCAAAGACCCAGCTCTTAAAAGCTGTAACCAACAGTCATCACAGAACCTAAGTCCTAAAGAGATAGTTCATCATGTCCCTAATCAGCTATAGCCTGCAACTTGCCTATCAAGGGGTTTTATTCCCAAAGCCCATTGGAAAGCTGTCCAAACAGATAAGCCACTCTACTGAGCAACAATCCTGCTCACAGAGCAGTATACAAAGAACCCATGCAACTCCAAGTATGCAGAATCATGTATCTCTCTGCTGAGTAGCAAGATTTCTCTGCAGAAATATATATTTGGAGTTCTAAGATGGGATTCCTGGACTACATTCACAGGGGCCAATTTCATGAAGTGGCGTTAGCTCTGCAAAGGAACTGTTATGGTTACTGTCCTATGAGAAGCAAATTTACCCAACAAAAACGTGCTGCAGATCACCTACTATGTGCCAGGCACCATTCTAAATACAAGTTTAAGGTGATGAGTACATGGACCTCTGGCCTCATAGAACACACAGATATTCTACACAGCAGGAACACGCAAAGGCTCAAGAGTCAACAATAGTTTGGGTTAGTTAGTTGTATGTTCATGGAGAAGTCAAATAACCTCTCTGGTCTGTGACAGGGATCTCCTGCTGGTGAGAACTAGACAGCCAACAGTGACTTTCAAGGGTTGGAGTCATACAGAGTGTCTAGTAGTACCTCTCTCACTGTAAGGGCTCAGTGAATGATGGAGATTTGATGATGTGATAATAATGTCCATGATAGGAAGATGTTCTAAACTGCTGTGTCCTGGAAGAATCCACCTGCTTTCTGTATTGTTGTGAGCTCAAAAATTACCAAATATGAGAAACTAGACTTAGATAACACATTTGAAACTGGCAGGTTCAACTATACATTCTAAAAAAAGTTTTCCACCTCTCATCAAATTTTGAAACACTAGTATTTCATGAAAAACTTCCTGGGAAAACTATATATCCATTTAATTATAAATACTTAAGAGGCTCTTAAATTTCTTAAAGAAATGTGGAAACATAATTTTGGAAGCAAGTAAGTTCTTCATTCAAAAATAAAGTAATAAACTCTTTAAATGAGAATTGAAATGCTAGTCACATATAAACACTACAGAAGCATTCTGTGTAAAATCTTCTTTGAACTGCCTAATTGGGAGGATTAAAGGAAACCTCACATAAGCACTGCCTTCTAGGATCCTGATTTATAAACTGCAGCCACTCCTGCGGCAGGGGTACAAACTTCTTCAATGAATCCATTATGCAAACAATTTCACCATTTAGAGTCAGCACCTCAAACAACAGAAGGACCAGTACTCTGTGTTTCACAACCAAAGGGCTTACCAGTAAACTATTAAAGAAACCAGAGTAAAAATCAGTGACAAGAACTGAAGTTGCAGAAGCCTAAACACTGAGCTGTCTTACAGTGTTAGCCTGTGTGCTGGGATCATGCTTCCCAACATTATTCCTTCAAATTTACAAAATCATCTGTTTTCTCAAACCGTAGAGAAAATACAAACCTGTTCTCTTTTCACCTGGAGTAACTTACAGAAAAAGGAGCTCATCTGACTTGGTACTGGGTTATACTTTATCTATTTATTTATTAATCTATTAATTTTTGAGACAGGGTCTCATTATGTACCTTTGTCTGACCTGGAACTCACTATGTAGAACAGGCTGCCCTTGAATTTACAGAGATCTACCTGCCTCTGCCTCCTGAGAGCTGGGGTTAAAGGTGTAAACCACATGCCTGGCCTTGAACCACATGCCACAGAAAAACAAACAGCAGAAAATAAACAGTCATTAACAAATACGACTATAATCCCTAAATAATCTGAAAGTCCAGCATTTCCACACATAGAGGTGAATTCTTAACAGACAGAATGTTAGCCAGGCCTTAAAAGAAAGCAAAGAGGTGCAGGAAGTGAGGACGAAGGAGGAATGGGAGGGAATGAACTAAGCAACAGAATGGCATCAAGGAATTATCTAGAAACAGCAATTTTATCTGATTTGCCTCTAATTTGTATCTCAAATTGCTGACATCAAGCACCAATTCCCCTCAATTCCAGCTGTATAGCTCACATAGAAATGGACTACTTGGGGCTGGGGATGTAGCTCATTTGTTAAGAGTGTTTGCCCGAAGCCCTGGGTTTGATTCCCAGTACCACATAAATAAGGCATGGCTCTCATGTCTTTAGTAATCTCAGAATTTGGGTGGTAGAGGCAGGAGGACCAGAAGTTCAAGTTCATCCTTGGTGAGTTCAAGGCCACACCAGGATACATGAGACCTTGTCTAAAGAAAAAAAAAGAAACTGACTACTCACCTCTTTCCCTACTGCTTTGCTTTGAGCCCTTGACACCACTTTTCTGGGTGACCCTAAAAGTCCAACTCATCTCACTGACACCAATATATCCTCCCTTTCACAAGAATACAGTTAAAAAAATGTGTTTAAACATTATTTGTTATGTGTGTACATATGCAGGTGTGCATGTCATGGCACACATGTGGAAGTCAGAGGACAACTTCTGGACATTGGGTCTCTCTCTCTACCATGTGAGTTCCAGGAATTGAACTGAGGTCATCAGGCTTGGCAGCAAGTGCTTTTACCTGAGCCAATGGTTTGTAAAACTCTACTCTATGGTTAGGCTTTAACACTTGTTATCTTGTATTACAAATAAAGATATTTTCTGTGTTTTATAGTTTAAAAATCTGTTAAATTAAAAAAATTTTATA